>NC_081408.1:644589748-644912248 GCF_030272615.1 Cryptomeria japonica
CACAACTAGGGACATTGAAAATAACTTGAAATTTGGGATCTCAAAGAGAGTTGTATCTGTTATTATTTCTTGCCAAAACACCTTCAATGGTGAAATACCATGTGAAGTTGAGCAAAACGTTCTTTGTCCAAATATGTTAAGCTCTGCTATTTTGAATGGTTTTGCTGATATATGTGATTCAAATTTAAATGAGAGTCAAGAATCTCTGCTATCAATGCCAGTTGTCTCTCACAGTAATGATGGAATAATCAATGGGAAAAGTTGTGATAATGCTGACACAAAGATAGATATATATATAAAGGATATGTACCATTTGATTTGTATGTCAGTTATGCTGATTATGTGGCTGCAAATTATCAAGTAAATCATGCATCTCCCAAGGTTAATAATAATGAAATTAATGAGGATGATGACCATCGATCTTTACTTGCTGCTGATGTATTTGATGTTGAAGTACCAAATACTGAGGGATCACTAAGTGTTGTTGATTATGCAAGTGAAAATGTGCAATATGATGTAAATTAGATTTTGATTAAGTCTGATAAAACTAAAAATGAAATTGTGGATGTTAATGGTGTTTTCAATGCAAATATACCCAGTGATGAATGTGTTTTAGAATGGAGTGGTGTTGCTGATTATGAGGACACTGAGTTCGATTTTCAGCACCTTGAAGGTATACAAATGAACAATGAAGATCAATTTCAGAATAAGAATGGTTTTGATACAAGTTTTTCATCTTCTTATGATCACCAAATGAATGTTAGTCATGCAACTGAGGACACCTATGAGAGTTCTTATTATTCATCTTGTGAAGGTGATATAATAGGAGACCAAGTTATATACCTCGGTCATGAATCTGAAAATGAAATTATTTTTGAAGATAAAAACATATGTGAAAGTGTAGATAACGTTTCATTTTCAGATTTAAATGAATCCATATTTGAATTCTTTCAGAATTTGAAGTACCATGAAGAGGATGTGAATGTTGATAGTATGCTTGAACCAGATATGGAGTTCTTTGCCTTTGATACTAATGTTCACGGTGCTGATTTCATTGATGAAAATGCTGAAGTTTCCCCTTGTGTTGAACAAGTTTGTAATGCTGATGTAGTTCCGAACAGCAGTAGCATGTGTTGTAAGAATTTACTTCATGAGGAAAAAAAGAGGCATGGGTTGTGTGATGATTACTTCAGACCACAAATGGAATTTTTTTAGGTGGATGTAAGTCTGAATGAGAAATACTTAGCCGAGGATTTGCTTTAGCCAAAGGTATGCATTCTTTTCCATGAATGGGATATTGAGAATGTGGATGTGTTGAGTTTGATAAACAAGGATAGTATAGAGTGTGATCAGCATAATGAAATATCACATCTTGATCGTGATATTTATGTTCCTTGTTTGCATCAATTGGTTAGTAATGCCCCTCATTCTATGAATTTAAATGGTAATAAGGCATGTGCTGATGAGAATTACAATGTTGACAGTGAATGTTTTATTTTTGAAGTTCAGCATGATGATGCCTTTGCAAATGATAGAATTGATTGGGATAGTGAAATGTATGGCAGCTTGTGGGAAGGCCTCTATGGTGTTTTGTCTCATGATTTTAGTTTTGTTGAAGTGGTGTGTGATTACAAAGTTCAAAATCAGACAAAAGGTATGCACACCAGCTGTTATAGTAATGAGATGAAAGAGGTGGATTATAAGGATTATGCTCAGTTGTTGTTGAAAGGTTCCTTTGTTTGGATCATGATGTCAAGTGATGAGAATCAAATTTTTGACAGAGGTAAATGCAGAGAATGTTTGGAGTAGTTTATATTCAGTTGTCAGTATGTTTGTATATCCTGTATAGTTGCTTTGCTTCAGTTGTGCGGTTTTCAATAAAGTGCCCTATTGTTTGGATAGAATAAGGAGCCCTTTGTTTTTGAGAAGAGGAGAAGTATTCCATTTTTGGGTGGTCTCCTCTACCATAGATTCTGAATTCTTGTGTTGATCTTGCAATCAACCATCCCCAGTCAGAGCCACTATTAGGACTCATTAAATTTGAGCAAGTTTAGAGGCCCTTTTCAAAATTTTGATCTGCATTTCCAAATGAGTCAGTTTGAATGGCCTAGTTAGAGAGAGGGTAAAATGGAGCTTGTTGATTTTCAAGAGTATGGCTTGGGAAATATGTCCTACACCTTTCATTTGGCCTGTGCAATGTGTTGCAACTTTCAGATTTAAGTTTGGATCAGTGTATCAGGTACCCATTTCAAGGGGTGAGCTGAAAGTGCATGTTAGGTGTAAATGCAAATTTTATTGAGTAGCCTACTTTGAGCTCCTATATCTTTTTTCCTATTGATCGCCATGAAGAATTTAAAAATGGATTCAATTATATGCATAAATGTGAGTTAGCATGCAAAATTTAAAGTCCTTATCAATCCATTTCCTTAGTTTGCCAACCTCAATCTATTTGCAATTTGTATGGTTTGACAAGTCCCTATTTCAGTTGCTAGTCGGAGCCCTTTTTTGCATTAGTGTAAAAGTTGCTTCAATGAGTGTGAAGTTAGAATGTTTGTTCTGGCCTATTGTTGGTGTGAATGCAAGCTATGTTTCTAGTTTCAAGCTACTGCCAATCCATTTGATCGGTTTTCAAAAGGGTTTCTTGAGCCATTTGTTTCAGTGATCTGTATTTTCATTGTCGTATAAGTTAAAGTACCTATTTTCATGAGCTCACTATTCACATCCAGTTATCCTTTTGGTCAAACTAAGAATTCAAATATTTGATATGTACTTCAAGGTACCTATGTCTCAAATTTGAGGGTCTACAGAGGTCGTTTGATATTTTTAAGAAAGGCATCATGAGTTGCCTGTGCATTGACTTCATCAGGTCTGCAGTGCCGACAAAGCCAGTTGGTCATTTTTGACAATTAATACCTCTTCACTTGGGATTCATCTTGATAAACCATTTGGTAGAGTTCATGCTTGTATATCAGAGTACACGCCTGTTAGATAGCGAGGTCCATAAAGGTGTTTTGACCGGTTTGAAAATTACATCTTTGCGATTAAATGTGAAAATGTGGTGTAAGTGCCTGAAAGTTGCAAAACTCAGTTTGATGATCCGAAAATAGTGATGATAAATTAGAGAGGTATTTTTAAGGTCTATGAGGCATTTCAGAGGTCAGTTGCATGAAAACAAATTTTTTTTTAGTCGGACCCACTTTGGGCCCCGACCTAGTTTATGCTCGTGCATTAAATTTTATGGTGAACTGTTCTTATTTCATGGCAATGCAACTTCCCATGCCTTTTTCTTCACATCACCATTATCATTCTTCAAATGCTTATACCTCTCATGAAAGTAATAGTGATATGATTAATATTTACTCTAGAGTGGTGGGTTGAGGAATTGCATATTGTGTTCAAGAAGTATGTATGAAGATAAAGGGGCCTTTATTTGTTACTGCATCCTTTCCATTGACAATGATAATTTCAGCAATCATGGATTCCATTATTCTTCATCAATATATCTACTTGATAGCATGATAGAGAAAGAGGCAATAATGAATTTTCCAAGCAAATGGAAATTGGCAGGTGTTCACCCAAAGTCCAATACTTCCTCCACGTATGACCTCAAAAGGGGATTATAAACTCCAGCCAAATGTTTGGCAGCCACTGAACTTTTAGCAAATGCTATTAGTAGGTAAATGGCCTTTGTTGTGTTGAATGGGGGTGAGGGAGGGTTAAAATAAACTTTCAAACCAATGCAAGAAGTAGGTGTAAGGCTTAATTTCATAACCTTTGGAGTTAAGCAAATGCCAATGGCATTTTCCAATAGCCTAAACCCTCCCACGCATGGTCTAAGAGGTGGAGAAACTATCATACAAATGCAAACTATTGGGTGTCTCCCCCCAAATCCAATGCAACAGAGCATGAAAAAGACTATTGAAACATTTCAAATGCAAATGGCGCAAGGAATAACTTCCCCTTTGCGTGGTTTTTGAGCATATTCAAAAACTCTCTGCAAGCTACAATTGGTTAGTGAGAAGCCAAACTCCCTCTGCGCAAACTGTGGCTTTGGAATGGTTTTTTTTTTTAATGAAAATATTTCAAACAAATTGAAAATAGCAGTCCTCCCCCTCCTCTATGTGGAAACATGGAATTGATGGCAATGTGGCATGTGAAATACAAAAAACTTCCACAACAAATCCAAAATATCTCCCCTGCGTGATGGTTGAAAGGTTATTAAATGTCAATTTCAATGCAAGTGCCAGCATCCTCTCCTACTTTCCTCTACGTGGCATGGTAAAGAGCATCTTAAACTTTAATGGCAAATGCAAATGGCGGGTCTGAGTCCTCCTTGCTTGGTATGGAATTTGGTGTGGATTAAGGCTCAGAAGCTTTTAAACAAAAATGTAAATGTATTTAGGCTTATAGCCCAGCCCTCCTACGTGTGAGGTAAAAGCATTATGGTGAGGCAAATGAAAAAAAAATACTTTCAGACCAAATTGCAATGGTAGGTAGATCACGTTAAATTTTAAAGCAAGTGCTATTGGCTGGTGTAAGCAAAATTTTCCCTTGCGTGCCTCTCTTCTGGCGATGTTGGAATATGTTGAGCTTTCAAGAAATTTAGAAAACGCCATTAATACTTAGAAAAACCTTCAAAAAATGCAATCCCAGGCTAAATATTCTATCCCACATTTGCTGGGAAATGAGACTTTTTAATGTTTAAAAGTAAAACCCCACATAAGTATAGTGTTGAAAGCTTGAGGCTTTTGACGCAAGGTGCTGATGGGTGCCCAAGTGGACCCCATGCACGTAGGTGCACTTCTTGAGGTGACCAAGGAGGCTGACAAGTGGTGACTAGGTGGACCCCACACAAGCACAGATCTCGAGGCCAATGATTTTTGTAGAGAAAAGGTGACTTAACCAGCGAGCAAATCGCAGGAGATCTATGGTATGCATTGATTTGCAAAGGGAAGATTCTCAAAGAATACCCTTCGCAAAATGGCGAAAAGATTAGGCCAACAAATAGTGTTAAAGACCCTACAAGTTCAAGAAGATCCGATGGCCCGCATGATTTTGCAAGCCAAAGATGCTCACCAGTTAAACCTTGCAAAATGGTGAAAAGCTCAGGAAAGAGCGAGTTAAAGATCGAGCATGTTCCAAGGAGATCGACGGTGCATGTTCGTTTCCCATTGTGAAGCAACAAAAGATGACATGGTCATCCAGGTGGAAGACCAGCTCGTGAGTCCCGCTAACATGGCAATGAGGTGGTGCTGAAGTAGCAATGATGTGGCAGACAAGTGGCATACATAAAGCAGTGACATGGCAGACACATGGCAAATTGATGAGGTGTCATCTGAGGTGGCACCCAGTGGACCCTATTGGTGAATTAGAGATTGTCATGTGGCAGGGCATTAGGGGCAAAAAATGGATGAAAAATCAAAATTAAATATATAGTTGAAACTATATAAGAAATTTGGAAATTTTAAATGTAGGCATAAAATGATTAATTCGCCCATAAATCCATTTTGCGCAAAATAGCAAGTATCATATATCATCGGAAAGCTCTCGAGATGAGAAATGTAGTTATGGAGTTAGTTTTAATAGATATGGGATATTTAGAGAGAAGTTTCCATGGGAAGGAAGGAGATATTTTTGCAGTTAAGGAAAAAGAAGACACATGGCATGTTCTGATGGATTATGATATTTTTCCCTCCTCTTCTTATTCCCAATTCTTCTCAATTATAATGGTTCTAGAATTTTGTGAGAATGGCTCCAATTTTTATGGCTTCCAGTTCTAAACTTCTTGACCCAAATTTGTGAAATTCTTTGGTTTGTTTTAGGGTATAGAGATTACATTGTAGGATGACAGATTGTTTTTCTAGTTGCAGATCTTACTTGTGTCAGGCATGAGTAAATTTCCTACAATATTGTCTTTGTGTATGTATTTCATTATTATGAATTGAATCCTTAAGGAGGATGAAATTGTTCAATTTCAAGGAGATTGTGTGATTGTTTATAAGTATGCTTCAATGAAGGTTTTAAACTTTGTAATCAGTCATGAATAATGGAATGTGTCCTAGATCTGATAATTCTATGAATGGAATTGAGTAATGCATTAGTATAAGGTGTTAATGCAGGAATATTGTTTAAGGAAAACCAATTTGTAACTAGGATACATATTTGCAATTCTTTGTTTGACTCTATTGCCCAACAAACAAGGCAATGGTCTTGCAGATCTGGAGATGGTTTCAGATTTACAAATTAAAGACAAATCTATTGCACTTTATGTTTAGGGGTTTGTGTTGTATCCTTCCCAATCTCTATTTCACCCATTATTTGTATAAGATCTAGTCAATTTGTATGTGTTATCTAATTTGTTGAGCTTGTGGAATGGTTTATCTACTTCATTGATGTTGTCATGGTCAGTAAATGAGTTTGATTCTATGCATCAAAAGGGTGTCCCCCCCTTGGTCTAGCAGAACCTGATGTGCAGGAGGATCATTTAGGGTCCTATGTTATGTTGTCCAAGCCGTGATGTGTTTCATAGAAAGATTGCAAGTGAACTTGGGTTAATCAATTTTGATGAACAATAGGTAGATCATAAACTTGTAGGTCCCAGAGACAACTGAGAGGGGGTTGAATCAATTGTCAAATAAATTCAAACTAAAAACTTATTTACCAACTTAATGCTTAATACCAGTAAGACAGTTAAGTATGCTGGTAAATAGTGTTAACAAAAAATTGTTGTACCAGTAAGAATTAATGCATGAAACATAAGCACAAAGTCATCCACAACACATGACACCAATATTTGTACGTGGAAACACTGTAAGGGGAAAAACCACAGTGGGAAACCTTACCCACAATCAGATGATACTACTGCAGATAGTAAGTGTACAAAGAGGGGTCTGCAAATGCAAAAAGGCCACTAGCCTAGAGCTCACTGCTCAATCACAAATGGGAGTCACACTAACTACTGTTGGAAGGTTAAATCCAATGAGAATGTACTGCACAAAATAGCATCTTCATATGTTGGATTCAGTACCGGTGTAATGCTGATATGCTTCTACAAAAACCTAACTTCACCTTCGAATGATGTCTTCGTGAATACCTCTGCTTGATCTCGCATATAGCTTCACACAATTCTTTTTCACATTGCACACTTGATCTTACAAATAAGATCTTACATTTATACCATACCCTAAGACCAATTTTAGTAGGTCGGCTCTACAAGATATTACAATAAAAATATTTTACAAATAATACAATATCCGATGCAATAACTGATTGAACATGTCGGCTTAATGTATTTACAACAATAATAAATCATCTCCATAGCGTGCCATGCTGATCTGGAAAAGATAAACCTGCCGGTGTAACCCTAGATAACCTGGACCTATTTGCCGGTAAAAGAAAATATGCAAATGAGAATATACCAATGATTATTAGTTTAAAGTAAAGTGTCCATATGATGTCTTCGACATTACCAAGTGTCTTCCATGTCATTGCAGGTACCGGTGAACATTATATCCTATCGGTTAACCATATACCGGTAACTATTGCACAGTTTACTGTTTGCCGGTGAATGTTGCTAGATCTCCAAAGTAGGTGTATTTAGTAGGTGTTGACATCAATGACAAAACCATACCAAAATACCAACAAAACTGGTATTTGTCACAATGACGGTCTATTTGGGATGAGTTTTTCTGCAAAGAATGGATTGTTGTTTGATGAAAAGGATGTTCCTTTTCCTTTGTCTATTTTGTTGTGAGAACTTTTGGTTTTAATAGGCATTTACAACCGACGGGACCGAGAGCTAGATGTGTTGCAAAAGTCAAGATCAAATTGTAGCTATTTGTTTGTTTAACATAGTGATTGAGTGAAGTAACTAAGATCTAGTCTGGTTTCAGGAATGATCTATCCTGTGTAAGATGTTATCTAAGTTAACTTAGGTTTGATAAGATGTTGATTTAACTAGCTTGGAGATGATCAACAAAATCGTGCAACAAAACGACAGGGGTACACTATCAAGACTATTTATGCTCAGGAGGATGATAACTAGTTTTATTCTTGTTGTATGCTATTTTAGGCAAGTTTGACTATTCTGGACTGACAAAATCAGAGATTCATACGACAGGTTTACAGGACCAGAAGATAGTTTACAAGCTTCAGAATGATGACAATAGTGTTTTGTATGAGTTGTTGCCTAAGACCTTATGACAGATGGATATGTCTGAAATGACAAATTGTTCAATGCAAAGGTTTATCGTATGACACAGGATTTAGAATGAAATGGCAATTCTCATAACTGGATGACAAACAATCAAGGCTCATATGACATAGAATTCCAGATGAAATGACAATTCTCAAAATTGGACGATAGACAATTAGGGATCATATGATAGAGGATGGAGGCTTAAACGATAGACTATTAGGACTGATGGAATTTCGTATGAGACAAAATATGAAGTAGGACAATAAATCAAAAGACTCATACGATTGTTTACTGGACAAAGGCTAAATTTTGAGTTTTCAATGGCTGAGTATGACAACTGAGTATGACCAATTTTGAGATGGACTGAGTTTTGACTCGGATAGACTAGTTTTGACACAGACAGAGTTATTAATCACTAAGTTGTTTCTAGTTTTCTCTAGTTTTGGTATTCCAGTTTTAGTTTCAAGGATGAAAAACACAGAAAACACGCAATACGAATAATAACTCCAATCATAGCATGTAAACCCTATGGAAATTGGTGAGAGAAGAAAACCTTTTCTTGTAGACTCAGGTACACACCCAATAGCTAATAAGAATACGACCACTGAGTCTTACGCAATGGATTCTCAATGTCATATTAGCCGACTCCAAATGCTAATGGGGACACAAATTGACAAGTGTCTTAGGAGAGTTACTATCTCTCTTGCACAAAAATTATCCCCCTTTCGAAGGTGAACTGGGTAGCTTCTAATTTGAATTGAAACTAGTAAGAGGTCCATTTGACGCGTCGAGGTATAAACTCAATTAAGAGGTCTCCCAGCCTTGAAAACCAAGGTTTAATTTACCCAAAGGTACAGAGGAGAGTTATTCTTGAGCACTACTATTGACTTGATTTTCATCAAATCAAGTCTGTTTTATAGTGGGTTGGAGTACTTGGATTTTATTTGTTCCCACTTGGATCATTCTCCTCTCACCAGCCGTAATGGCTATAGAGTTATTAGCTCCTCGGAAGGGCAGGCTTGCTAAAGATATACAAATCTCAAACTTAAAGAAAATGGCTCAAGGGTTTGAATTTCTCATTGTCTATACAGACAAGAGCATACTATCCTACCTCACAAAATACAAATTTGTTCTTTAACCAGATAGAAATTTAGGTGCCTAAAAATGAATTTAAATAATACATGATGTTTGGTCAATTTTCCTTAGGCAACCTGCAAAAACAATGCATCAGTAGTCATGTTGTTTTTATTCTTTGACAGGCATATGTGCGATTGATAAATTCTTTGACAAGTGTTGTGCAAGAAACTAGTTGGGCTGTAAAAAAATTCTTTAGATAAATAGATAAACAATCAGGGTCAGTGTCAGTGTAATCAAAATTGAACAAAAAACCTGAAGAATGAAACTTTTCTTTTCTTTTTTTAGCCCAACAAAATACAAAATCGTATGAAAATTCCCACAGAAGCAAACGACAAAAGCATTTTGTTGTACGAGTCAGAACTAGGCATAGAACGATAAAGTAGAGAGTCAGATATTCAGAGAAAAAATTCGTACGAGCCCATTTTATGATTCATACAATAAAATAGAGACCTTGACAGAATGTCGTACGACGTAGGATATACACTCGTACAATATTTCACAGAGGTTGTACGGACAAAACCTACAGGATTAAAAAAAGTGATTTTGAGGCTGAAGTATTGAATTTCGGGCCCCACGGTAGGCGCCAAAAATGTGTGTGTGAAAAGTGGACCTGTATCTGTATATGTATCTGAAATACACAACACTTCAATTAAGTCATTAGATGCATGGTTAGCAAATCAATAATCAATGAATAATAACACATTACAAAGCGACCCATTGCCTTCTAGTAGATGCGAGTTTAGATTTCTCTCATATTGCTAAGCTATCCAGTGACTAGACAACACCTAAACGAAGGATTTTTAAATCTATATGAGCATGAATATGAGCTAAATGGATGCAAGATTTAAGCTAGATATGCATGATTAATCTAACATGATTTAAACAATATATGAATATTTAAGCTAAATGATTTAAACAATATGAAATAACTAATATGCAATATCTCAATGCAAATTCTCAATGAACCTAGAGCAAAAACAACATCATAACAATATATTATCTAGGATACTTGAATGAGAGATGAGAGCTTGAATTTATAGAAAATTCAGAAAGAAACCAATGGCTGAGATCAAATGATGATGAGCAGTCAAGATTTCCCAAGAAGAAGCACAATCCAGGTGAATTGATGTGATTGGATGCTTTTCTTAGTTTTAAAGGAAATTGAACTAAAATTAAGATAAAATCAGGAAAAACTGATTTATTCTCTATTTCATTCAATTTTGAGATTTAATTGTTTTATTTGCTTTCTTTGAGATTATTTATTAATTTTTAATTTGTTTTTCAAGATTATCTCCAATTGATTTCTTTTTTCAATTTTTAATTCATTTTTCAAATTAATTCCTCTTTTTGATGATTTAATAGCAAATTGATTTATTTAATTAAATATGCTAGGATATTCAATAAAATAAGTAGGATAATTGTTTAAAAATGATTTACTTGGAATGGTAAATTAATTAAATAAATACTTAATTAATATTGGTTGATTAATTTGCCATGTGACATTGATGATTTTAGAAATTAACTATGTGCTCATTTAATTTGCTTTGGTTAGGATATTGGTGATGTTGTCAAGATTAGGGGCTCATGGTTTAGATGACCATTGTTAGGGTATTACATTTTCCATGTGACATTGAAGATTTTAGAAATTAACTGTGTGCTCAAGGTTTATTTAATTTCCTTTGGTTAGGATCTTGTGACGTTGTCGAGATTAGGGGCTCATGGTTTAGATGACCATTTTTAGGGTATTACAGGTGCTTGCTAATTTTCTTTTCTCTTGGTCCTTATTTCAACTGTAGTTGTCTTACCAACTGGACCATCACTATTATCATAATCTCTAGAACTAGCAAGAATTTGTATTTGCCAAAATGGGGGAAATTCTTTGAGTAATAGACTTACTCTTGTCTACTATGTCATCGGTATCCTCCATGATCATTGGGATTTTTGCTAGATCGAGATTTTCAATCTTCTCTAGGGTAAGATGACTGAAATCCATTCTTCTTATGTCTTCTTCATCTTGGCAATCTGCCCATACATCTTCAAACCTAAAAAAATGGGTGTAGTTTCTTTTGAGCTTATTCTTCATGCCATGAAAATCAAAATTAATTTGTGCTTTGAACCTTCTCATAGTATTCCATTGCATCTCTTCTTCCATGTTCTTGGCCTTGGGATTAGTCAAAACTGAATACCAACCAATAGATTCTAGGAACTTCAATCTAGTCTTATGTGCTTGTGATTGCTTTTTGTGCACAAAAATCAGTTGTTGATATAGCTCCATGAGTACAATCTTGTTAGACAGATATCTTGGTAGAATGAAAGGCTCTCCTATGAAACATCCTATCCAGATGTAAGTGAATGTTTGGAACTAAAGAAAAAAACATTCAAAATGAGAAACCCTATTATATGCCACCTCTGAGAGCCTTTTCTTCTACAACTCTTTATCAAACATGCACTTCCATACAACAAAGAAAGCATCATTAACTCTTCTGAAATGGTTCCCTTGATTATGGATCGTGAGTTGATCATAATAATTACAGACATGCACTAACCTCATGTCACCTTTTGTAGATAAACTTGGATATTGCCTCATGGAAGCAGCTACATATACCAAGTACAAGGTCATATATAATTTCAATGTTACCTTAACCTCCTTCAATTATGAGTAGAGTGCATCACTGATTTGCTCACCCCAATCAATCCTAATAGCTCCTTTCCTGATTATGTACATGTAATAGCACATCCAGTTTTGGAAATAATGGGAGTCTTTCAAACCTTTCACCCATGCCAACATGGTGACCATATCATTGTATTCCTCATTGAAGTCACTTCTATGAAAATATTTAGGCCATCTTGAAGTAGTAGAATTTCTAGCAGTAGAGAGGTAAATTGTATTAATTACTTTCTTGCATTTTACCTCATGTTTCTCATAATACTTTTGAGCACTTTCTTGAGAAATATTGGCCACTTCTTCGACTAAAGAACTCTTGAATACACTGTTAAAGAAAATGATGTTCAATGTCATAACCACATTTTGATTAGCATTCTTAACCTATCTTGTATTTGGATCAAAATGATCCACCACTGCAAGTACAAAGTTTGGATCATGAGCTACGATAGGGAAGGAAGCATATTTGTGCAACTCAAATCTGATCAAGTTTGTTACGTGGGAAGGAGTTTTCCCAACTCGATCAATAAACTCCTGCATATTAACATGACCAATCTTTGTATCCTTGATCTCCTTGATGTTGGAATCTACTACACTTTTCAGGTACATATTCAAGTATTTGTCATACTTGTACTTCATTTTGTTTGTTGATGACTTGCCTGGTGAGGATTCCAATTGACTGGAAGAAGGCTATGATTTATCGTGATGAGGTCTTGAGATTTTCAAATTACTGCATTCAACACCAAGGATTAGCTTCTTCAACAGTCATCATCATCAGAAAACCAAATTTTATCAACTGGATCAAAAATTCAGAGTCATAATGGGTTTGGGAACAAAATTAGCAAAAACTGGTAGGTCGAGGAAAAAAGTTTGACCTACACCTTAAGAGTAAAAATTTGCACATAGGACTTTAAAGTCCAATGTGCAAGGGTAAAACATCTTACTTGCATATTGGACTTTAAAGTTTGATGTGCAAATTGGGGAAAATCAAGTCCGATGTGCAAAGTAAAAAAAGTCATTAGCACATCGGACTTTAAAGTCTGATGTCCCAATGAAAAACCGTTCAAAATACAAGAACATCGGACTTTAAAGTCCGATGTGCTGGAGAAGGACAACTGATTGACATGTCAGGTTTTAAAACTTGACATATCAGTCAAACAAAATCATCTCACATATCAGACTTTAAAGTCTAATATGTGAGGTTTAACCCTCCTATTAACACATTGGGCTAAAAAACCCAACTTGTTAGGAAGAGGGTATCTCCCACATATCGGACTTTAAAGTCTGATATGTGGGAGTCATCTCAGTCTGTTAGCCTACATGTTGGGATTTGAAACTCGACATGCAGGTGAAGGATAAGATGGACTAAAAGATCAAAGGCCAATCAAACATTAAAGTCCGATGTTCCCTCGACTTTGAAGGAAAGGGAAAAACAAGAAAATGAAAAATGATAGGAAAGAACTAACACAAAAACTTGAAAAGGAAAGAAAACCCTACCTCAATTAGTCTGATCAAAGAAAATCTGATGACTCCATGAGGTGATTAGGAATGAAATCGTGAGAAAAGAGCAAGAGGGCACATGAGGAGAAAAGATCGCAAGAAAGAAATAAAGAATTAAAACCAAATTTCTAATAAATAACCCCAAAATTAACTATTAATACCCTCATTAATGGTTAAGCACACTAATGAGCCTAAATAATGGCTCTATTTTGATAGATTTTTGATATGATACTCTTTTCTAGGTCTTATGATTATATGACATTTGGATTATAATTCTCTCCTAAGTTGATACCTTTTAAGTGTTTCTGAAACTAGTTTAACATATACCTAAGGATGTCATATAATGGTTTTAAATGATCTATCTATGCAAATATCTAAAATCAATTATAAATATGGCTTACATTATATCATGTTAGCATTAGTATATACACATGTTTTTTGTGCACATTAATATCATGATGCAGGGTCAACAAAGGTGAAGTAAAGACTAAATGGCGGTTTAAAGGAGCATCAAGTATATTTTCTCAGCTGACTAGTTCTTTAGTAGACTGATTTATGAAAATATTTATAATTGATCTTAGTGGAGCTTAGATCTAGGAAGTGAGTCATGCTATATTTTCTCAGCTATAGGATAGATGTTGTTATGTTTTCCTATGTTGACTTCTTCTTCTTCTTCTCTTGTTAATAAATCTTGTTCACCTATTCCATAGGAATGTGGTCAGTCAGTTAGAATTTTGTTATAAGTTTTCCTATAAATAAAGGGATCTCTCTCCTCTGGGGGATAGTAGAGAGAATGACCATAATATTTTGTAATACACAGTCTTTTGGTATTTTATGTATTTTTTAGTCAAAATGAAATAAAGAGATCGATATGATTTTGAATGCTTAAACAATTGTAATCTGAAGTTCTGGATATACCAACTCAAGGGGGCCCACTTGGTGACTAATCCTTTTTATGTTCCAGTTAGTTTTCATACTTCTATAGTAGTTGTTTCTGCAATTGTCTATTCCTTCAACCATTGGAAACAATTCCCGTGTCTATTCCTGCAGCCACAATAGTAGAGTAGTTCCTACTACTTGCCAGAACTTTATCATTTAACAGTAGTTGTTTAAAGTAATTTCCAATTGTAATATTAAGTATTAGTTCATTAAGATTCCATGTGTTTACTTTAGAAGAATTTCCTTTCCTACAATAATATAGAATGGTTGCATTATGAACTTGGTGCACATACAGTGCTGGCCCATTTCAAGTTTACATCCTTGGTTGATAAATAAATGAGTCTTTGCCACAAGAAAGTTAGCTATTCAAGGATATTCAATCTCTAAATTGTGTTTTATTACCTAGTTTCCATTCAAGTTGTGAGGAACAAAATTTTTGGTGCTATTGCTGGGATAGTGCCAAGCTAAGAAGCTATTGTAAACCATTAGTTTTTAAGTTTTCTTAATTATCTCTTTGAATTTTCTTCATTAATCTGCATGCATAGGAGGAGAAGAGATGCACTAGGAAGATTTCTTCCCTCAGATTCCACTCAAGATATAAGGTCAGATCAAGCACCTAAAGTAAACCCTTTTGCAAAAACTTATTTGCTAAATAGAGGTGTCTTTAATTTGTCAAAAGGAGACCTAGATTTCCTAAATGAACCCCCAAACAAAACATTTTACCTCTAGTCATTTATCAGGGACCAATGGCAGCAAATCCTCCACCTCTGCCTATAAACCCAACATTTGAGTTTCCCATTCCTCACCAGCATGATAATGCAAATTTGAAAAACATACCAACTTCTTCACTTCAAAAATTTCATGGATTGGTAATAGAAGATCCACCTTGTTGTTTGAATTTGATATCCTTTGTAGAAGTTATGATTATACCAGTGACATTCATAAACTGAATTTATTCCCTGCTACTTTGAAAGAAGCTACCTTGAGATGGTTTATGAGTTTAGGAAGAGATGTAATCACTACCTGGGAGGAGATGAAGAAAAACTTCTTGGATAAATATAAAGACTATTGCAGGGGAATGGACTGATATGGTGATGATATCTTTAGGATGACACAAAAAGAAGATGAAATCCTAGAAGACTATTTGGAAAGGTTTTTATTTAGTGTCAGTAAATCAAAGCATAGTACTCTAAGTGAAGATTCTATGAAGTTTTTTTTCTAAGGGTCATGAATGATGATTGTGTTGACTCCTTATATCTAATGGGAGGTGGAGATATTACTCAAGTTCAATGGGATGACATCAGACAAATCTATCAAAAGTCCTCAAGAGCTACAACTAAAAGCAGAAGACACTATAGGTCCGGTTCTTCAATTGCAAAGTCATCTTCAATAGTTTCAAGAATGGAAATAACTCATCTATTGAAGGAATTTAAAGTGGATATAATTAATAATATGGCTACCCAATCAGATACACTTTAGGAAAAGAAGAAGCATGAGGAGGCAAAGGCTATGCTTGCTGAATTTTGTCCTCACTGTCGACAAAAGAAGGACTGTAGATGCAAATTGTTAGCTAAAATTGATAGCCAATAGAGTTCCCCAGATTTCAAGCCTATCTATGGAGATGATGAACAACTCTTTTATGTTGCACAGCAAAGGCCTTGGCCTCCAAGACAAGGTATGCCACAAGATCCATTGTCATTTTCTAATCCTTATATGAACTTCAATGCACAAAACAATCAGTGGCAACCTCCATATTCCCAAAATTTTGAAAATTATACTCCTCAGTCTTGGAATAACTCTCAAAACCCTTGGCCTAATTATTAGAGTCCCTCATCTCAATGGAAATAGCTACAAGGGAATTGGTCTCATCCTCAAGGTAACTAGCAACAATCACCACAATGGAGAGGAGGACAACAATGGGCAAACCAGTCATCAAGTTTCTTGTAGCCACAACAATAGTCCCAAGAGCTGACTTTAATGCCACCAGCTCCTAATGTCACTCCATCCAAGCCAACCCAATTGCCAACTTAGCCTATTCCAAATCCAAATAATAAACCACAGCAGCAACAACAAGTTTTTTTGACTGATCCTAATAACTATCCTGCATACTCTCTCAATATAAGTGATATTCATTTACAGTCAAGGACAAAACTACCTACTCCATCTCCTCCAATTATAACAAAGTTACCATCAGAAGAGGCTGCTCAGGAAACTATACCTGATAAACTCACAAATCCTGAGCAGGTTCAGTAGTTTGAAACATCACATACACCCATAAGAACTCCCTCATTTCCTCAAAGATTATAGGTAGAAGTGTCTAGGCAGCAAGATGATATAGCTTTTGATCTTATTGATCAACTAAAACATATATATGTCAATATTCCACTATTTCAAGCTATGAAAGACATTCCCATATATGGAAAATCTATTAAAGAGACATGTTTGAATAAACATGGGAGAAAGAAAAAAGACCCAAAAATAGTGCATGTAGTAGGATAATTGGCTGATGTCATGTTAGGAAAAATTGTTGTTCCTAAATATTCTAACCTAGGTAGCCCTATTGTCAAGGTAGTTATTAATGGAACTCAAATTAAAAATGCCTTGATAGACTTAGGAGCAGCCATAAATGTGATGACTAAGGATGTCATGTAGCAACTCAACATTACTAGTCTTAGATCAAATTCAATGGTCCTGCAGCTTATTGATAGCTCTACTATTTGGCTTGAAGGGATGGTTGAAGATATTGCTGTCACATTACATTCTTGGGAATATTCGGCTGATTTTATAATCCTCTCTCCTAAGGCAACATTCGGTGGATATCCAATTATTTTGGGAAGACCTTGGCTGGCAACAACTGATCAAGATCAAGTAGTATGGCCAAACATAGGAGAAGAAGCAGAGGAAATTAATTATGTTCAACAACTAATGATGTTAGCAAGGGAACCATTCATAGCACTTCAAGCAGATGATATAGTACTCTCTAACATCATAAGAAATCATTATGGAGTAGCTCAATAGTCATTGGGTATACCATTAAGTCCTTTTCATACTCTTCTTCCATCTGCATGCTTGTTAGATTCTCTTGTAGCCACAAACATGTTTCACACATTGCTACCATAGGAGATTCAAACCTCTTGTCTATCTGAAATATCTAATGTTGATTTAGTAACTCAAATAGAGGTTGCTACAGGAAGAAATCTGAATATCAATAGTCAATTAGTAGCAGATCAAAGACTGTCATTAACAGAATTACTCAAAGCCCAACAACAAGATTTTGCATGGGTTTATCATGACATGAAAGGATTAAATCCTACATTGTGTACCCATAGGATTTATATCAGAGAAGATTGTAAACCAATTAGATAGCCTCAGCGAAGGATTAATCCTGCTTTAAGGGAAATAGTTAAAGAGGAACTACAAAAGTTTCTTCATGTAGGATTCATTTACCCTATTTCAGATAGTCAATGGGTTTCTCCTTTGGTTATAGTTGCAAAGAAAGGAGGGAAATGGAGATTTTGTGTGGACTATAGGGAGCTCAACACTGCTACCAAGAAGGATCACTTCCCACTTCCATTCATAGATCAAGTTCTAGATTCTCTAGTATGTAAGCAATACTTTTCATTTTTGGATGGGTTTAGTGGTTATAATCAGATTAGAATAGCTCCAGAAGACTAGGAAAAGACCATCTCTACCTACCCCTAGGGCGCATATGCCTATTCAGTCCTTCCTTTTGGTTTATATAATGCTCATGCAACCTTTCAAAGGGTTCTCCTCAGTATATTTTCAGACATATCCCATGATTGTATGGAAATTTACATGGATGACTTTACTAATTATGGGACTACATTTAAAGAGGCATTACACAATCTGACCAAAGTGTTGTAGCAGTGTGAAGATCACAATTTATCCCTAAATAGTGAAAAAAAATTTATGATGATGCAAGAAGGAATAGTGTTGGGGCATCAAATTTCTCAATCAGGTATTCAAGTAGATCTAGCTAAAATTAAAGTAATACTTGCTCTTCCTGCCCCTGTCAAACAAAAGGATATAAGAAGTTTTCTAGGATATACAGGGTACTATTGGCCAAACTTGCACAAGGAATTAAATACACTAGGAAATGTGACAGATGTCAAAGAATGGGAAGACCAACTCAGTTTGATGAAATGCCTCTACACCCTTAGGTTGTTGTTACACCATTTGACAAATGGGGCCTAAACTTTGTTGGCCCAATCAATCCATCATCAAATGGCCGATCTTACATTCTTGTTTGTATCGATTATGTCACTCAATGGGTAGAGGTCAAAGCATTCAAGCATGCCAGAGATAATAAGGTAGCAGAATTTTTATATGAAGAAATTTTCACTTGGTATGGAGTTCATAGAGAAATAGTCATAGATCAAGGGGCACAATTCACTTCCACTCTGATCATAGCCCTAGTTAATGAATACAATGTTAGGCATAATAAATCCACTCCTTATCTTCCTTAGGCTAATGGACAAGAATAGATCACTAACAGGGAGCTTGAATCAATATTGACCAAAATAGTAGCACTCAACAGAAAAGATTGGTCTAGCAGATTATTTGAAGTTGTATGGGCTTATAGAACGACCTGGAAAAATACAACAAGGTTTACACCATTTGAAATGGTATATGGGACAAAAGAAATGATTCCTATAGAGTTTGAACATAAACCTTGAGAACAACTATTTCCTTAGATATGACTCTTTCTACAACATAAGAAGCAAGGCTCCTACAACTTAATGCCTTGAAGGAAATAAGAAAGTTTGCCCTGCAGTATATTGAATATGTTCAAAACTAGTGCATGAAGTGGCATGATTGGTATATCAAAGATAAATCATTCAAGCTAGGTAATTGGGCTCTTCTCTATAATTCCAGGCATAAAGATAATTTGGGAAAATTACAAACACTGTGGTTAGGACCTTATGAGATAGTTGAAACATTCTCTAATGTTGTTGTCAGATTATCTACAATAGATCTTGTTAAGTTTAAATTATTAGTCAATGGTCATCGGTTGCACTTATACCATAAACCTTTGAGCAAAGATGACTTTCTATAGCAATTTTCCACTGCCAAGCATGTCGAGATTACTGTAGCAACTGCCGATGGATTTGCCATCACCACTCCATCTTAAAATATTTGTCACATGATCATAATAAATACTTCCACATCTAGAGGGAGTACTTTTCTACATAATAATATTCCATTGCGTATTCACTCATTTCTTTCCTTTCACTCCATCCATTTCTGCCTTGTTTTCCATGCATGACTGCTCAATGTCTTCAAGCCGCAGTCATTCTCACATGATGTCAAGTACACTCGTGTGTATTTATTTTTGTTGCATGTATATAATTAAACCATATTAACTATAATTATGATATTTTGCATACTATCCTTAGGATGGGGGGGGGAAAGTACACTGATAATAACTCTAGCAGATAATTCTGATGCCCTCTCAGATTGCATTTTATTTTTAAAATTTCTAGTTTGAGGTGATATCTTGTATTCTACTTTTTTGTCTGCTTAGAGCTATTTTTAGATTGTAGCTAGGTTCTGACCAAGTAAAGGCACATTGAGTATATAGTAGTGCAGAACTTAGTATAGAAATTGGGCTGATTTACGCTATTATAGAGTTGAAAGTGTTGTCACTACAATGGGTGGTCCACCTGTTCGTCATGAGCCAATAGTCCATGAAGTTCTTTTTCAAGACTAGGATTGTGAACCAATATTCCATAATAGTGGATGGCTAGATTATTTTTTGAAGCTGACAGAGTTTAATGAAGAAATTGAGAGGGAATTTACCCACACACTTTCAAATGGAGAAGCTTAGGTAAAAGGTTTGAGAGTGGTGGTTATAGAGGAATGGATTGCAGAGGTAATTGGGTTACCAAAAAATGGGGAGAAGTACTCAAAATCTAAGGATGCACACAATGCAAGAGCACAATTTACACATCTGAGAGACCCCCCATTAGTAGTAGATAGACAAGGAACCAAGTGAGAATATTTTCCACTTGAATGGAAAGCAGTAGCATTGTATGTTTTAAAGTATTTAACTTGTGAAGGAAGGTTCTCATGTCTACATTCCCATGACTTCAAGCTCCTAAGTCATCTATGCCATGGACGAAGGATGAATATTCCAAGCCTATTGCACAACCTTCTTTCCATAAGTGCAACAGAGACCCAAAAAGGTAGGCCTCACTCTATTTCTCATCATTACCTAATTAAGCTATTAGTTGAAAGATATTTGAGAGATGTCTCTCCAATGATTTGGAATAAATTTGTTGAAATTATAATGTTTAGGGTAGAGAACATGGTTATAGAGGAGCCACTTTCATCTTAGGAACAAGAAAATTTGGAAAAACATGGAAAACCTGGTTCCCCTCTTCAACCCTCATCCTCCATGATATCATCATAACAAAATATTCCTGCAGTAGAGGAACCCTTACAAGAAGAAGCTATAGTAGGGGTTCCTTCTCAAAGTCTAAGAAAAACTAGGGTTGCCACATGAAAGGAAAAGGGCAAAGAAAAATAGGTTGACATGGAATAGAAGGAAGAGAAAAGTAAAAGTGAGAATTTAACCCCTCCTATAGCCAAAAAAATAACATTTGTAAAACCAGTTTCTCCAGTAACCATTGAAGTGGTTGAAGAGTTGGCTACAGGAAGTAGTCCTATAGCTGAAAAAGGAAACTCTCAGAGAAGTAGTGGTAGGTTTCATAAAAAGCTTAAAAACCAAGACCAATCAATAGAGAAATATATTACCATCCTAATTGACTCCCCAGAACAAGAACAAAATAGTCTACTTCATAATGATATCCCTCCTTCTCAACCTAATGAACCCCAAAGGGAACAAGAGAAAGAGGAAGAATAGGAACTACAGTTTCACGAAGGAGGGGAACTCCAGAATATTGAGCAGCCTCCGAAAGGAGTAGGTTTTGAAAGATTGGACAACTTAGCATCTACTATAGAATAGGTTATTGAAGCATGGAGAAAAGTTGAAAAGAAAAAACCTAGGGCACCTGTTCATAGGCCACCTACTTCCCTTACTAGTCATGCGGTGTGACTTGCTCTCTATGAGGATTGGGAATTGGAAAAGGTAAAAATGTAGATGAATATTGACTGGCAAAAGAAAATTATTGAACAAAAGGATGAGGAAATAGCTCAGCTTAAAGCTAAGGTGGAAATGGTATCCACCATTGTACCACAACTAATGAAATGTTGAGCACCTCCTCATGTTTACTCTTTGTATTTAAGAGAACAACATGTCAGTTTCTAGATGATGAGAATTGTCAGGGAATTAAGTCCCTCATTGCAAACACCAGAAGAATTCTACAATGCTTATCAGACATCTCCTACAACAATTAAAAATCTACTTTGTGAACTTTATGTACATAACTATGTTGTTCCTAATAATGTCAATTTGAACCCTATCCTCTATATTGGAGATATCCAATTGAGATCTCTTATGTCATCGATGCAGAATGAAATATCAAGGGGAGAGAAGTTTTAGGTGCATCATAAGGAAGAACTTGAGCTTTCACTTCCCTTAAGGGCCGAATCAAGGGAACCTAGACAACTTTATTTTGATTGGTAAAAGATTGTGTATGAGCCAGATTATGTAAAGGATATCCTACCCTTAAGGGAAGAAGCATATAAAGAATACGAACAAATGACTCCAAGAGAAGGACAAGTAGCAATAGGACATATAGTCTAATGTTGGAATAGCCTAACAGATGAGTTAAGGCAATCTGAGCCACACTTTGGGCAAAATTACCATGCAGCCTTAAACAGAGCACCCAAGTATATGCACTTGGGAAGAACAAAGGGATGCCATTGGATGCCTCTCACTTTTCAGCCTCAAATCCTCGTTTGGCCACTGATGGGATGCAAGGATAGTGACCAACCATACAGTGAAGCAGCAAAATGTACCAAGTGGAAGAGATTGGAAAAAATGAAAGAATTCTACTAGATCTTATCTACAGGTGGTTTAGGACAGGTTACTCCAGGCAATTTCCGAATCAATGCCAGAATCCAAATTTTTCCTTTTGCTCGATGATCAGTAAGAAGTTAGGTTAGGGGGAGATGATGAACCTAAATAAAGGCTCTATTTTGATAGATTTTTTATATGATACTCTTGTCTAGGTCTTACGATTAGATGACATTTGGATTATAATACTCTCATAACTTGATATCTTTTAAGTGTTTCTAAAACTAGTTTAATTTATACCTAAGGATGTCATATAATGGTTTTAAATGATCTATCTATGCAAATATCTAAAATCAATTATAAATATGGTTTACATTATATCATGTTAGCATTAGTATACACACATGTTTGTTGTGCACATTAATATCATGATGCAGTGTCAGCAAAGGTGAAGTAAAGAATAAATGGTAGTTTAAAGGAGCATCAAGTATATAACCGCAATGCAAACCTAGTCAGAGAAATGCAGTAATGATCAAAATCACTTGATCGATTCTTCAGTAGACTAATTTATGAAAATATTTATAACTATTCTTAGTGGATCTTAGATCTAGGAAGCAAGTCATGCTATATTTTCTCAGCTGCAGGACATATGTTGTTATGTTTTCCTGCACTGACTTATTCTTCTTCTCTTGTTAATAAATCTTGTTCACCTATTCCATAGGAATGTGGTCGATCAATTAGAAGTTTATTATAATTTTTCCTATAAATAAAGGGATCTCTCTCCTCTCAAGGATAGTAGAGAGAATGACCATAATATTTTGTAATACACAGTCTTCTGGTATTTTATGTATTTTTTAGTCAAGATGAAATAATGAGATCGATATGATTTTGAATGCTTAAACAATTGTAATATGAAGTTCTAGAGATACTCACTCGAGGGGGCCCACTTGGTCAGTAATCCTTTGTATGTTCTAGTTAGTTTTCATACTTCTGTAGTAGTTATTTTTACAATTGTTTGTTTCTATAGCCATTGGAAAAGATCTTGTGTCTGTTCCTACAGCCACAACAATAGAGTAGGTCTTGCTACTTGCTAGAAATTTATCATTTAATAGTACTTATTTAAAGTAATTTCCAATTGTAAGATTAAGTATTAGTTCATTAAGATTTCGTGTGTTTACTTTAGAAGAATTTCCTTTACTGCAATAATATAGAATGGTTGGGATATGAACTTGGTGCACATACAGTGTTGGCCCATTTCAAGTTTACATCCCTGGTTGATAAATAAATGAGCCTTTGTCATAGGAAAGTTAGCTATTAAAGGATATTCAATCTCTGAATTGTGTTTTATTACCTACTCACCATTCCAGTTGTGAGGACCAACACACGCCATGCATGTTGGACTTTAAAGTCTGAGATGCAGGATTAAACCTCTTGCAATTCAGACTTTAAAGTCCTACATGCAAGCCACTGCTAAATCAACCTACACTTCAGACTTTAAAGTCTGATGTGCATGGGAAAGGACCCTATAGGTCGGACTTTAAAGTCCGATATGCAGGAGAAGGACTAATTGCAGGTCGGACTTTAAAGTCTGATCTATAGGGGAAGAACCAACACTTTGCACATCGGACTTTAAAGTTCAATGTGAAATTCTTTAAAAAGAGAAAACCTTGCAGGTCAAACTTTAAAGTCCAACGTGCAGGCAAAACTGCAAAACAAAAAGAACTCAAAAACAATAAAAACAAAAAGCGAAAAGGAAAAGGAGTTAATTGATGAATTCGGTCAAGCTCTCCTAGAGGATGTGAGGTACGAAATGAACTAGTTTCATAGGGTTGCCTCATGATTTTAGCCACATTGAAATCAAGGACAACAATCTAATGAAATTATTTATCTTATTCATACTGATTTGTGTGGACCAAAAAGGACTATAAGTTTTCAAGATGATAGATATTTTATGTCACTTATTGATGACTATTCTAGAATGATGTGGGTGGCATTTTTGAAAGATAAATATGAAGCTTTTGAGAAATTCAAAATATTTAAGGCTATGGTTGAGAATGAGACATGACTGAAGATAAAGTGCTTAAGATCAAATCATGGCGGTGAGTTTACATCCAGTGAGTTTAACAACTTTTGTGAAAAGAATGGTATTAGGAGGCAACTTTATGCACCTAGAAGACCACAACAGAATGGATTGGTGGAAAGAAAGAGAAAAACAATTTTGGATGTTGTAAGGACTATGATGACTTATGCTAAACTACCTGATATCTATTGGAGAGAGGTTGTCAATACCATTGTATACACTTTCAATAGAGTACACATTAAAGGTGATACTGATAAATCTCCTTATGAATTATGGTTTGGTCATACTCCTATTGTCATATATTTCAGAATTTTTGGAAGCAAATGTTATAATAGAAGAGATTAGGATAGTTTGATCCTAGAAGTGATGAAGGAATATTTTTGGGTTATTCTACTAAGAGAAAAACATATAGATGTTATAATAAAAGATTGAGTAGTATATTGGAAAACATAAATGTCAAGGTGGATGAGCATGGCAGTAATTAGATCAAAGCATATGATTTTGGACCAAAAGATGAATTTATCAAACCTGAACCAATAATGCAAGAATTAGTTCTGAATAGTGAACCTGTGACACTAGTAGCATCAGAAAATTCAACAATGATAGAGAAAAAGAAGAATGAGTCAACAAATCAAGAAATTTCAAAAGACTCCCAGGTATGTAAAGCTAAATCATTTTGAAGATCAGATTATTGGAGATTAAAGGAAAGGTGTGATGACTAGGATAATGTTAACTGCTGAAGAGATATGTTTAATTTCTCAAATTGAATCGAAATCTTTCATTGAAGCAAGTAAGGATGAAAATTGGATAAAAGTAATGGAAGAGGAATTAGATCAGACTGAAAAGAATAAGACATGGGAACTTATACATAGACCTAAAGACAAGAACATGATTGGAACTAAATGGGTTTTTAGGAACAAATTGAATGAGGAAGGTCAAGTGGTGAGGAACAAGGCTAGATTGGTTTGCAAAGGTTATTCACAAGAAGAAGGAATTGATTATGGGGAAACTTATGCCTCGATTGCTAGAATTGAAGCGGTAAGACTTTTTGTTGCTTATGTTGCACACAAGAACTGCAAAGTATGTCAAATGGATGTCAAATGTGCTTTTTTGAATGGAGATCTTGAAGAGGAGGTTTACATTGAACAACCTAATGATTTGCTTTATCAGAAGACAAGGACATGTTTTGTAGATTGAAGAAAGCTTTATAAGGACTAAAATAGGCCCCTAAAGTATGGTATGCTTGATTGGATAAGTATCTTTCAAAGCTTGGTTTCAGTAAAGGTAATGTCAATAGTAACTTATATTACAAGATTGAGCATGATGACATATTGATTATTGAAGTCTTTGTGGATGATATCATTTTTGGAGGAGAAGAAGGTCTATGCATAAAATTTGCTAATGATATGAAGAATGAATTTGAAATGTCTATGATTGGTAAGATGAATTTTTTCTTAGGTTTACAAATTACTCAGATTCATAAAGCTATTTTTATTTGTCAAACTAAGTATGTGAAGGAGTTACTTAATAAATTTGGACTTGATAATTCTAAACCTGTTAGTACTCCTATGATAACCAGTTGTAAATTGTCAAAGGATGATGAATCACCTAAAGTGAACCTGAGCAGATTCAAATCAATGATTGGTGGTTTTTTGTACCTAACTTAGACTAGACCTGATATAATGAATGTTATTTTTATTACCTCTATATTTTAGTCAGATTCTAGAGAAACTCATGATATTGTTGTGAAGAGGATATTTAGATATTTAGCAAGTACAATAGACTTTGGGTTATGGTATCCAAAGAGTGACGACTTCACATTATGTGCATATACAAATTCTGACTAGGTGGGATATGTGGATGACCGAAAGAGCACTACTAGTAGTGCATTCTTTCTTGGGAAGAAGTTGGTTTCATGGCTTAATAAGAAACAATCATGCACTTCATTGTCTATAGTTGAAGCAAAATATGTTACAGTTGCTACCAACTGTACTCAGATCTTATGGATGAAACATATGTTAATCAATATAAGGGTAAGTTATGATGAGCCTATTGTTATTCACTATGATAATACTATTTCTATTGTTATGTCAAAGAATCAGTATTTCATTCCAAATCAAAACATATTTTTATAAGGTATATTTTCTTGAAGGAAAAAGTTGAAGCAAAGGAAATCAGATTGGTTTGTGTGCCTACTAAGGAACAAATTGTAGATATTCTAATGAAACCATGATGCAAATATGCATCAATCTGGTGAGCTTATCAAACATACTTTTTGATCTGGGTTGGTGAATATGGTGCTACTACTTAGGAGGAATAGTCAGTTGTTTGGTTCAGTATTCTTGGTTTAGTATTTGTCTTTGTCATTAATGTCAAAGGGAGACAAGTTATTCATGTGATAATTGTTAGATAGTTCAAATAACCAAAAGATAACTGAGAGAGGGGGGTGAATCATTTATCACCAGATTACCAGAACCTTAAGGAATTAAAACTTTAATACCAGAACCCAAAAATATCAATACCAAAATGCATAAACCAAATACTGAAATAGCAGATATAGAAATTAAGAACAATCAATAATCAGAGAATAAATACCATCCACATGACACCAATATATGTACATGGAAAACCTAGTAAAGGGAAAAACCATGGTGAGAAGCCTACCCACAGTCAGATAATACTTTTGTAGTAAGTATGTGATTAAAAATAGAGGAGCCTAAACTTTCAGGAAGACCAATAGCCTAGAGCACACTGCTCATTACAAAAGGAGTCTCACTGACTACATAAAAATCCAGACTACAATCCAAAAGAGAGAATAAACATCAATGATAGCATCTCCTATGCTTGAGTACAGTTTTGGTTAAGCTTAATACTGGAGGACTGAATCCTCTTACATAAACCCAACTCGATCACCAATGATCAACCAAATCCTTTGCATGAATGATTATTACATTATTCACTTGCAGACCATTCCCTCATGATCTACAATGAGATCTTACATCATATATATAGAAACCCTCGACTACAAACCATAAGGTTGGCCACCAGACAATAAAAAAATTACATAATTATAAAAAATGTCAGCTTGAGACCAAACAAATAATATCCAACTCATAAGACATCCCGGAAACACATTGAGAAGTCCAATCAACATGTTACATTAAGTCGGTCCATAACCTAGATAAGTTGGGACCCAATTTAGGTCCACACACACTAAAGAAATTATCCCAATCAACCAAGTCTCGAACATGATCACCATCAACATCCTAAATCTCCACTAGAATTCGCACCAACAACACTTATGCATAACATCAAAGATCTTCAACAATGCTCTGCCAGTGAAACCCTCACCGGAACAATAAACCAAGCTTACTAGCATACAAGATAACATCTAATCACCAAATCAAAACCAACTGACTAAACATGAATCTGAGTAGCATGAATAAGCCAATTCCATAAGCCAAGACATACTAGAGCATACTGGATCATCATGATCTAATCCAACCAGAAACCAAACAACCTACTGGGATTAGAAGGATACCAGTAAAGTAGCCAAAATAGCTAGTGTTGACATCAATGACAAAACATCAATGTAACACATAATCAATTCCTCCAAATGGCCAACAATCTCCTCCTTTTGCATTGATGGTGACACTAGATGTGAAAAACATCTAAGTGCTAAGAAATGCCAAATAAATCTTCACACAAGCATATAGCAATGAAGTTCTAATCCATACTCTCCCTGTAAATGATATCACAATTAAGTTCTACAAATTTTTCCCCCTAATGTATATATCCCTTAAGTTTTTCACATGAATATCTCTCCCCCTTTTACATCAATGCCAGAGTTCTGGCATAAATATCAAAGCAAAAATAAAAAACTAGTGAATCACAAGGTTAACTACTCCCCCTGAGCAGTAGCATCCCCACATCAATCTGGAATGAATAATATCTCTAATAATGCATACCGAACTAATGCCAAATAGTACCAATCATTTTTGTACTAGAGAGGCAGAAACCCCTAATCTGTCTCTAAGCTACTCAAATGGTTCTTTAGGCAAAGGTTTATTAAAAATGATTGCAATATGCTCTTTCATGTTCACATAAACCATTCTAACCTCATTTTATTCCACCTTCTCCTTAAAAAATTTGTACTTGATAGATATGTGCTTTGTCTTAGAGTGAAATACTAAATTCTTTGATATGTCTTTAGCAGCAGAGTTATCACGATGAATAACTACTTGTCCATTGGAATGCACTTTAATGTCCTTCAACATTTGCTTCATCCATAGAACTTGTATACAATTTGTAGTAGCAACAACATACTCAGCTTCAGAAGTAGATAAAGAAGTACATAATTGTTTCTTGTTGATCAATGAAATAAGTTTCTTTCCAAGAAAGAAAGCTCCGTTGGAAGTACTCTTCTGGTCATCAACATCACCTGCCCAATCTACATCTGTATATGCACATAAGTAAAATCATCTTCCTTAGGGTACCATAAACCATATTGAAATGTACCTTGCAAGTATCTACAAATTCTTTTCACCACACTCTCATAATTTTCTATAGGATCACTTTGATATATTGATGCAATGCAAACACCATTCATTATATCAGGCCTAGTCTGAGTCAAATATAGTAGACCTCCAATCATAGACTTGTATCTTGTAGTATTTACCAGTGCAGATTCATCTTCCCTTGACAATTTCTCACTGGTCACCATAGGAGTACTTACTAGTTTAGAGTCTTCCATACCGAATTTCTTCAACAACTCCTAGCATACTTATTTTGACAGATGAAAATACCTTTATTATTCTGAGTAATCTACAAACCTAAGAAAAAATTCATTTCCCCAATCATAGACATTTCAAATTCATTCTCCATATTTTTATAAAATTCAATGCACAACTTATCTTCACTTCCAAAAATGATGTCATCAACAAAGACCTCAATAATCAGTATATCATCATTAGTGACTTATACTATAGATTATTGTCAAGATTACCTTTAGTGAAACCAAGCTTCAAAAGATATTTATCTAACCTTGCATACGAAGCTCTAGGTGCCTGTTTCAATCCATATAAAGCTTTCCTTAACCTACAAACCATGTTTTTATCATCTGAAAGTCAAAAAACCATCAGGTTTGTCAATATAAACTTCCTCATCAAGATCCCCATTAAAAAAATCACACTTAACATCCATCTGATAAACCTTGTAGTTTTTATGTGTAGCATAGGCAAGAAATAATCTTATAGCTTCACTCCTAGCTACAGGTGCAAAAGTTTCACCATAATCAATTTCTTCTAAGAATATCCTTTACAAATCAATCTAGCTTTATTCCTTACAAATTTTCCATGTTCATTTAATTTATTCCTAAAAACCCATTTAGTTCCAATAACATTCTTATTTTTAGGCCGGGAACTAAAGTCCATGTGTTATTCTTCTCTATCTGATCTAATTCTTCTTCCATAGCTTTCATCCAACATTCATCTTTACATGCTTCAATTACTAATACTAGTTCAACTTAAGAAATTAAACATACCTCATTAGCTTCCAATCTCCTTCTTTTCATCACTCCATTGTTCTTATCCCAAATGATCTGATCTTCTAAATGATTCAACCTTACATACCTAGGAGTCTTATGATTCTCTATTCATTTTTCTTGTTCTTCAATTACTGTTGAATTTTCTGATACTACTAGAGTAACTAGTTCAACACTCTATTCTGGTAAAGGTGTTACCAGTTTAGTTATGATCATTTCCACTGCTAGTTCTTGCTCATAAACTCAGATTTGACTTATATTCTACTCATCCACCTTGGGATTAGCTCTCTCCACAATTCTTTGCAATCTCTTGTTATAACATCTATATGCTTTGCTTTTATTATAATAACCAAGAAATGTTCCTTCATCACATCTACGATCAAATATTCCTATGAAATCATCTCTTCTGATATAGAATTTGCTACCAAAGATTCTAAAATAAATAACTATAGGTGTATTGCCAAACCATAATTCATAAGGTGTCTTATCGGTTTCCCATTTGATATGATCTCTATTGAATGTATAGACTATTGTGCTCACTGCTTCTCTCCAATAGATATAAGGTAGATTAGCTTCCATCATCATGGTTCTAGTAGCATCCAAGATAGTTTTGTTCTTCCTTTCCATAACTCCATTATGTTGAGGTGTTCAAGGAACAAAAAATTGTCTCCTTATGCCATGCCTCTCACAAAAGTTATTAAACTCACCGGATGTGAATTCTCCACCATAATTTGACCTTAAACATTTAAACTTCAATCCTTGTTAGAATCAATGACAGTCCCAAAGACACTGAGAGGGGATGTGAATCAGTGTCTAATCGGTTAGAAGAATATTTATACTTATTAAGAATTTTGCATCCCAAAACAATATGCTGGTAAATAAGAATTAATGTAGCAAATAAGAATAACAGAGACAGCATAGGGAACAAGCCATAACATAAAATATTTAACAAGAACACCTAGTGTGGGAAAAACCTTGGTGGGATTTGTGACCCACAATATTCACTCACTAGCTAATAAATAAATATTACTTATAATGAGGGGCTTGCACATGCAGGAAGGCTAGCAGCCTAGAGCTCACTTCTCAACTACAAAATAAAAGTCTCATTGACTTACAAAATGGATTATCAAAATCCAATACAATGTACTACTTCAAATCAGCATCAACTATGATAGGTTCAGTACCGGTTTAAGCTCAGTCTATAACCAAAATCTTTGTTGTCAACTATATCACCTTATACAAAATTGCCTTATACTTCTTTTCTATCTTGTACCACATATCAAAATCACCTATAAGATCTGATACATATATGAGTCTTTTACAATATGCCATGTTGGCTTTTACAAGAAATAATTACATTAAAAAACAATAAACAAAAGTTTATTCCATGTCGGCTTGAGTGTCGGTATGCATTGTTGCTGTTTCCAGTGAAGTTTCTACTGGTGTATGTAGAAGTCTATTGTCGGTGTCGATGACTGTCGATGGGTTGCTAGATGATTGCTAACTTGTTTCCATCAATGACAACATCAACTATTCTCATAAGAGTGTAGAATGCCAACAATCTCCCCCTTTGGCACTGATGGCAACACTCATGAGAAAAATCCAAAAACTATTTCCAAAAACTGAAGTCCAAAAAGTTTCCAAAAAGATGTGCTCCCCCTGAGAAAATGATCTCCTTTGTATAAGTATTTCTCTCTCTCTCCACTACTCCCCCTTTGACATCAATGAGAAAGGTTGTAAAAAATAGTCAAATGAGTGCAAAATTTTTACCTCAAAGTCTGTAACCAATTGGTTACAATCTTAAAAATATCTGCCAAAACTAGATTTAGACTCTGCATAAACCTTTTGTTGTCATTCAAGGTTGCCTCAGTTTGTTGGATCATGCCGGTGAGATAGTGCATGTGTTCTTCCGATGATCGCTCTCCTTGAAGTAATGCCTTAGATATTTCAGTTCTCTAAGAGATAAGATTGTCCAACTTAGGACCAAGTTTATTTTTAAGTTCCCAGTCATTTGACCTTATCCTTGCCTTCTCTTTTCAAGTTTCTCTAATTTCTCCTCAAAACCTACCATTTCCTACTCAAAAACTGATATATGTCTGGATGAACCAATTATATTATCAGCTATGTCATCTATTTCTTTCTGTGTTTTACTAATCTCCTTATCTATGTCTGTTGTCAAAAGGTGAGGTTTGCATGTTTCCTTATATAGCTCTTTGTACTCCAAAATTCTAGAGTTAAGTATCAGTAATAATGTATTCAGGTGGTCTGTACACTTCTTTATGGTATCTTCAAAGACTTTGTTTTTCTCTTTTTCAACTCTCTCTTTAACTGTGTCCTCATTCACCTTGTCAATAGTTATCACATTGTCAGCAATAAATTTGGACAATGTGTCCAATTTTCCTAAAGAATCCTTAATATGATCTATGTTATAATTTGGTGCAATCAATTTAAGAACTGGTAAAGTGTTATCAATTACCTTGTTGGCCAATGCATTGCAATCCGTTATCTTTTTTATTGAATCCAAAAGTACCTCCATAACATTGGTAGGTCTGAATTCACCTATAGATGTGTCAGATGTCTGACCAATTACCTTTATTACCTCTATGATTTCAATAGGTGTAACCATTTTCCTTGCATTTTCCTTTGGTGGATCAATCTAGGTTTGCATCTCAACCTGGAAAGATTTCCCAGTCTGTTTTGATGTCTCAATGATTGCTAGTTTCTTTGTCTCAATGTGTACCTCTTCCTTAGTTTGTTTTTCTAAAAGTTCAACTGCTAGTATCTCTATCTTCAATGGCCCTGTGCCAGCATCTTTACCTTTAGTAGGTTTTTTTGCTTCTAATGGTTGCTCTATTTGGGTTGGGATCTCAACTTCAACAGTTTCTACCGGTTTCTCTTCCATGTTGCCACTGTCAACATTGTCTGCCTTAACCTTTGAATTATCCTTATCCACAACAATATTTACTTCCTGAGTATCCACATTCATGGTAAAGAGTATCTTAGATTCAGTATTTATATCATCATGTGTAATACCTTCAGTGTCAATAACTAGTGGATTTTCTGAGTGTACCGGTGCATTATCCAAAGGTGGTGGTAGATTGATATTAATCTTGATGTTTGGAACTCCACCCATTTTTCCTTTACCCTTGTCATTGTCCTTCTGATACACTTTAAATGTCTTTTTAGGTCGGTTCATTTCCTCTTGTTTTTCCTTTTCCACAAAAAATATATCCCAATTATCTACAGTCTCATCTGCAATCTCTTTCACTCTTCTTGCCATTAAGCTTACTTGTCGGTGCCCACTGGCAAAAAGGGATCGGTTAGCCTCTGAAATTAATTCATCAATTTCTTCTTTTGAATTAACAGGATATACAGCTAGAAGTTTTTCAATTTTCAGTTTCTTGTCTAATTCCATCACTGCTATCCTTTTTGCTTCCAATCTTCTATAAAGTTCATTTGGTAAATCATCCACAACTTCAATTAGAACCTTCTTATATATGTCCAAGTGTAAAATAATACTGTTCTCAATGTTTTCCCTGTTGGAATCATTAAATGTATTTTATAGTTTGTGTACATTGGCCAAATTACCATCATCGGTTATTTCATTCAACAAATCATTCAAAGAAGGGGTAATCGGTTGTTGTTTCTTCTTTGGTGTTAGTTTCTTGGGTGGTCCCCTTACTGCCTACTGTTTCTTTCTCAAAGTCCTTGTTCTCTTAGGTAAAGAAGAGGGTACCAGTGAAGGTTTTCTCTTCCTTCTTTCAACTCTTTTAAATTATGCTGCCTTCTCACTGTCAGTTCCAGAAGATGTGTCAACCGGTGAAATATGTGCCTCTAGTTGAATTCCTTCAAGCTCACTAGCCAATATGCCACTGATGTTCATGACATTTTTTTTGATTTCCTTTACTTTCTTAGAAGCATCTCTAATATATTTTTCTCTTTTCTTTCTTTTCTTCAATAGATTTACATTACTCTCAATGGTCTCAACACTACCAAAGACCTATTCTAATGGTTCTCTTGGTGCTTCCAGTAAAGCTTTAGCATATGTCTCCAGAATAGTAAGATCTACTTCATATCCCATCTCAGTCACTCAAATATTCCTAGGGAGTACTGCCTCCATCCATGTCTCATCTCTTTTGATAATAAAACAAATTTCTTTGTCATATTTATCTACTATACTCTGTGGTAACCTTTCTCTAGCTCTCATCTTAGCTTGGAAAGTTTTGAAGTAATCTGTTATGTTGTTGTCTCTAGCAATTCACATGCCGGTAAAAGCTTCTTGTAGTTTCTTTCCTACCAGTATATCATAACCAAATTCTTTAGGACCTATACCAGAGATCTCTTTAGCAAAGTACAACATCAAGCATACCAAAAGGTTTCCAAAGTAGAATGTACCTTTCTTGTCTCCCTTAATCTTTTTCAAATTGTCAATAAGCTCATCTTTTAACCATTCACACACATCTATCATTGCATTGTTGTTTACCATCTCATAAGCACTATGTATATAGAGACTAGAAATAGAGTTAAGTTTGTTAGCATGTGTGGCCTTGTAACCTAGCACCATACTTACAAATCTCACATTGATGTCCTTAATATCATTTACTCTAAGTGATCTATTGCCATATGTTGCTTCGGTTAAGCTTATCACTTTATTGTTGGGAATCTTCTTTGACTTATGAGGTCTGCTGCTGGTTAAGGGTAAACCAGTAGCTACCCTAATTGCTTGTCAGGTTATCTTGCAAATAGAATCCAACCATAAGAATTATCCATGTGCTCTACTCAATACAATCCTTACTACTTCCTCTAGAAATTGAGGGATATTCAGTATCTCCACAAAACCTAGATTTTCCACAATTTTATGTTCGGGTTTAACAACACCATGTTCGTCACAAATGACCTTAGTAAACATTTTCATCAATTCCTTAGAACCCAGTTCTTCTATAATGCAATGTATATAAATCCTAGGGTCTTTTGCAAATGCTACACCTGTAGGAATTTTTGAGAATGCTCCTACAGAGTCATCTTGCTTCACAATTTCGGGAATTATCTTAAACACGGGCCTAGAGCATTTCACATTTTCCACAATGGTAGGGTTTAGAATAAATTTGGGAGCAGAAGAAGAGGCCATTGAAAAATAACTTTTACTACTTGAAAATATTTTAAATGTCTAAAGAAATCACTTCACACCTTCGCCTTGAATGCCTTCACTCAGTTTTCATGCTCTCTGATAATTTGAATGCTTTGTGAGTTAAAAAAGAGGGAAATCAGCTGGTTTATAATGATATTTCTTCCACCAACCACATTAAATGCTTGTCGGTTAAGTGAACACTTAACACATCTGTCGGTAAGGAAGAAATCTATCTTCTCACCATAAACCGAGGGTAATCCGCATGATTTTCAACTTGCTGCAATACCCCCAAAAGGTTACTTCTCAGTTGGATGAAGAATCTCCTGTCGATGGAGGATTACTCTGTTCTATTGGTATAGAGACAGCTTCATCAACTTTCTGATCTCTCTTCTTAATCCATTGTTTTGAAAATTATTCTTTACCTCATCTACCTTTTCTTTGCCTTTCAAACTGGATCCTTTATTGTTTGTCGGTGAAGTCTTGCTTCTACAAAATCTAACAATATGTCCAATCTTGTTACAAGCATAACAAGTCACATTATTCCTCTGAATAGCCTTTCCATATCCTATGTCATTTTGTGTTCTGCATTGATTAGATAAATGTCCATATCTTCCACAAACATAAGATTACATGTTAATTCTGCAATTTTCTGAGTTATGACCAACTTTGTTGCATTTGGAACATTGACTAGTGGGTGCATTAATATTCTGATTGTTTCTAAATCTACACTGATTTTCTCTATGACCATATTTGTTGCAATTGAAACATTTGCCACTAAATTTATAAGCATTAGGTTGTCTTACCAGTTTGTTCTGATCTAGATTGTTTGCAGTATCGAAACTTTCTCCAACTTCAAATCCAAGTCCATTAGTATCTCCATTAGGTTTCTGAGTTTTCAGCATGTCAAGCTCCTCTGAACTTTTCTTGAATTTGTCTTTGTGTTTATTTGTAGTAGCCAACTCATTTTCTAGAATTCCCATTTGTCTCATAAGCTCAGTTTTATCATGGTGCACGTGAATCAGATCTGTCTTCAACATATCATTTTCATGACTAGGTCTTAGATTTTCTTTTCTAGCATCATTGAGTCTCCTAGTTGAGTATTCTTCATTCTTCTTCCTATCTTCAATATCTTTACATAACCTCATAGTCATATCTTGAATTTCATTCTTCATATTACTATTTTCTTGTCTCAACTTGTTTGCAAGCTCTCTAAGAGTTTCTTTTTCATCATCATCTTTCTAAATCTTCTCATGAAGTTCTTTTCTTTTATTTTGTGCTATAGAAAAGTTCTCCTGAAGTCCTTTAATGAATTCCTGTACAGTCCTTAGATCATCTTCAAGTTTGATATTTTTTAATTTATCTGCATCATAATCTACAAGAGCTCCTTCCAATTGTTTTCTTAAGTTCTCCATCTGTACCGGTGTCAGAATCTTCCTCAAGTTGTTAGGATTTTGAAAATAGAGGACCAAGCTCTAATACCAATTGTTAGAATCAATGACAGTCCCAAAGACACTGAGAGGGGGGGTGAATCAATGTCTAACCGGTTAGTAGAATATTTATACTTATTAAGAATTTTGCATCTCAAAATAGTATACCAGTAAATAAAAATTAATGCAGCAAATAAGAATAATAGAGACAGCATAGGGAACACACCATAACACAAGATATTTAATGAGGAAACCCGGTGTGGGAAAAACCTCAGTGGGATTTGTGACCCACAATATTCACTCACTAGCCAATGAATAAATATTACTTACAATGAGAGGCCTGCACATGTAGGAAGGCTAGCAGCCTAGAGCTCACTATTCAACTACAAAATAGAAGTCTCACTGACTTACAAAATGGATTATCAAAATCTAGTTTAATGTACTGCTTCAAATCAGCATCAACTATGCCAGGTTCAGTACCATTTTAAGCTCAGTCTATAACCAAAACCTTCGTTGTCAACTATATCACCTTATACAAAATTGCCTTATACTTCTTATCTATATTCTACCACATATCAAAATGACCTATAAGATCTCATACATATATGAGTCTTTTACAATATTGCATGTCGGCTTTTACAAGAGATAATTGCATTATAAAATAGTAAACAAAATTTTATTCCATGTGGGCTTGAGTGTCAGTATGCATTGTTGCCATTGTCGGTGAAGTGCCTACCGATGTATGTAGAAGTCTATTGTCGATGATGGTGACTGCCGGTGGGTTGCCAAATGATTTCCAGTTGGTTGTCATCAATGACAACATCAACTATTCTCATAAGAGTGTAGAATGCCAACAATCCTATCTCAGTCTCAACTTTAGCTTTAAAGATTTTAAACTTTTCAAAATTCTCATATTTCTCTCTTAGAAAAGTAGTCCACATCATTCTAGAATAATAATCAATGATTAGCATGAAATATCTACCACCTTGAAATCTTTTAATTCTAGCAAGGCCACACAAATTAGTATGAATAAGATTGAGAACATCATTAGATTTGTCTTGTATACTCTTAAAAGAGGTTTTGTCCTATTTTTCCATTTGACAATCTTTACATACCGTATTATAGTGCTTCACAATTTTAGGTATATCTCTAACTACCTTAGTTGAACCAATCTTTACTATGCAATCAAAATTCACATGACATAGCCTTTTATGCCATAGCCAACTCTCATCAATTTTTGCAATCAAACATGTCTTCTCACCGGAATTCAAGTGAAATGTATTACCTTTAGTCTAAGTACTGGTTGCAATCTCCAATTCAAATCTGTTAATGATTTTCCATTTTTCATCCTTGAATTGTAATTGAAATCCCTTATCCACCAATTATCCTACACTCAAAAAATTATGCCTTAAACCTTCAACATAATTAACATTATTAGTATTGTGCTTACCATCTAATGATATAGTTCATTTTCCTTTGATCATAAATGCTTTTGTTAGATACTTGATCAGTCCCAAAGACTACAAAATTGGATGATTAAATCCAATGACAATGTACTGCTCAAAATAGCATCTGCAATGCTGGATTCAGTACTAGTTTAAGCTTTGTCAGATACCTCTACCATAAACCTTTCTTCGCTCTGCTATGCTCTTATTTTCTCATAAAATAATTACATCATAATGCATATACAGTTATTCGCTCTCATATACCACTTGCATTCATTACCTAATTACATTTCCTTACTTACAAAATGACCTACAAGATCTCATACATATATGAGTCTTTACAATACATCATGTCGGCTATACAATATAATTACAATACAAAAAAATATAATTTCCATGTTGGCTAGGAGTGTCGATAAGATCTTTAGTCGGTGTAGGCTAGATGCTGGTGAGAATAACCTTGTAGTGCCTACCGGTGCTGGTAGATGATGTCTATTGTCAGTGTAACCTGTGAACCATGTTACCAGTTGGTTGCCATCAATGACAACATCAACTATTCTCATCTAAGTGTATAATGCCAACAATCTCCCCCTTTGGCATTGATGGCAACACTCATGAGAAAAATCCAAAAGCTAATATCCAAAAGTGAAGTCCAAAACTGAGTGTGCTCCCCCTGAGAAAATGATCCCTTTTGTACATTTTTATCCCACACTACTCCCCCTTTTACATCAATGATAAAGGATGTTAAAAAGAACCAAAGAATTCAAAATTTTACCTTAAAGCTTGTAACCAGTTATGTATAATTTGAAAGATATCTGCTAAAATTAGATTAAGAATCTGCATAAATTTAGTGCTGCCAGAAATAATGATTTGAGTCTGTCTGATCATCTCGGTCAAATAATGTATCTGTTGCTCTGGTGATCTTTCTCCTTGAATGGTTTCTTTAGACAGCTCAATCTGCTATGTTAGAAGGTTTCCCAATCTAGGACCAAGTTTATTTTTCAGCTCCCGGGCCTTCATTCTTATCCTTGCTTTTTCCTTTTCTAATTTTTCAATCTTTTAAAAACTACCATTTCTTGATCCAAAATTGAAGTAAGTTCTGAAGAACCTATCAGGTTATCTTCTATATCATCAACTCCTTTTTTGTTTTCCTTATCTCCTCATCAATATCCTTTGTTAGGTGGTGAGGCTTGCATGATTCCTTATACAATTCTTTATATTCCAAAATAGAGGAATTAAGTGTCGGTAATAAAGAATCAATATGATCTATATAGTCCTTAATAGTCTTATCAAAGAATTCACCTTTCTCCTTATTCACCCTTTCCTTAACAGTCTCTTCATTAGTTTTATCTATAGTTAGAATATTTGAAGCAATGAATTTGGACAATGTGTCCAATTTACCTAAAGATCCAGAAATATGATCTATTTTACAATCTGGTGCAATCAATTTTAAAATAAGTAAAGTATCACCTTAAATGCTAAGGCATTACATTCAGTGATCTTCTTTATGGAATCTAAAAGTACATCTATCACATTAGTTGGTCTGTAATCCATGGTGGAGGTGCTAGGCGGAGTGTGAGGTTCTGCAGTTGGTTTCTTCTCATCTCCAAATTCCTTAACTACTTATGGTATCTTGTTTCCATCATTAACCTCTTCTTTATTCACTATTTCTTTCTTATTCTCACTCTATTTTTCAACTTTGTTTTCATCCTTACTATCTACCTTGTTGACTGTAGGTTCAGCTACACTCTTTTCATGTCCCGTTTTTGCTATTGCTTCTGCTTGTGCTTCTACCGGTATTTCGGTGTTAAGCTGAGTATCATCAGGGATGGTTTTCATTTTCTTAACTTCAGCTGATATCTCAATATTCTACTGAGAGTCAATAGTGTTGACTGGTGACTCAGAGATCTCAATATTTGTAGTTTCAACTTTCTTTACCTCTACAGTTTCCTTATCCATGACAATGTTAAAATCCAGAGTCTCCACATTCATAGTAAAAAGAATGTCAGACTCTAGATTAGTGTCATCTTTTGTCATTTCCTCTACCTTTTCTTCTGGTTGATTATCATTTTGTGTCAGTGCCTCTATAGTTATTGGTGGGTTGTCCTATACCGATGGAGGAAGGTTATCCTTGACCATGATATCAGGTACACTACCAATTTTCCCTTTACCTTTAACTTTTTGATATACTTTGGCAAATGAATTGTACATTTGTTGTCTATCCTTCTCTTCTTTCTTCTCTCTTTCAACAAAAAATATATCCCACTCATCCATTGTCTCATCTACAATTTCCTTAACTATGCTTGCCATAAGGCTGACTTGTCGGTGACCACTCACAAAAACTGTGAACTATTTGCCTCTGATATTAAATCATCAATTTCCTGCATGGAATTAACAAGATTCACAACAAGTAGAGCTTCTACCTTTAATTTCTTGTCTAACTCCATTACAGACATTCTCTTAGCCTCTAATCTTAAGTATAAAACATTTGGTAGATCATCTACAACTTCAATAAGAACTTTCTTATAGATATCAAGATATAAAATAATACTTTCTTCTATAGTATCCTTATCTGAATCCTTGAAAGAATGATAAAGTTTATTCACATTACTAAGGTTACCTTCTTGGGTGATTTCATTGATCAACTCTTCCGGTGTAAGAGTATCTAGTTTCTTCTTTGGATTCACTTTCTTCTTTGGACCACTGGTCTCTCTTATAGCCTGTTATTTCTTTCTCTATGTCCTTGACTTCTTGGGAGATGGAGCAGGTTTTGGTGAGGGTTTTATTTTCTTCCTATCCACTCTCTTGAATTTAGCTGCCCTGTCACTGTCAAAATTAGATGAAGTAGCAATAGGGGAAATGTAAGCTATCGGTTGTTATTCTGATTGACTTTCTTTCACACTAGCAGCAATACCACCAATATTCATCAATCCTTATGTAACATCATTTACCATCTTAGAAGCATCTTTCATAAATTTATCTCCTTTCTTACTCTTCTTCATCATAGCAACACCACTTTCAATGGTTTTAGCATTACCAAATATCTCCTCTATTGGTTCCGGTGGAGCATCTAGGAGTATTTTAGCATATGAATCTAAGATGTGAGGATCCACCTCATATCCCATTTCAGTAATCCAAATAGTTCTGGGTCTAACTGCCTCCATCCAGATTTCATCTCTTTTCACTGCAAAGCATATTTGTTTATCATATTTATCCATAATGCTTTGGGTAATCCTTTCCCTTTGTCTCATTTTAGCTTGGAAATTCTTGAAATATTCTTTCACCAACTTATCACCATTAGATACCATACCGATAATTGCCTCCTTTATCTATTTTCCAACTAAAGTATCATAGAAAAAATCCTTATGTCCTATACCAGGGATCTCTTTTGAAAAGTAAAGCATTAAACACACTATAAAACTTCCAAATTTGAAGGTTCATTTCTTATCATCTTTGATTTTGTGCAAATTTTCTAACAATTCATCCTTTTACCATTCACAAATATCAATTTTAGCATTGTTTAATATCATCTCATGTGCACTATGAATGCATGAACTAGATGCATAATTCAACCTATTAGTATGACCAACTTTATAGCCAATGACCATGCTAGCAAATTTAACATTTTTATCCTTTATATCATTGACCCTAAGTGACTGATTGTCAAATGTAGCTCCGATTAAGCTCATAACCTCTTTGTTAGGGATTTTCATCTTCTTGTCGGGTCTAGAACCGATGGAGGGTAAGCTAGTAACAACCCTAATAACTTCCTTGGTAATCTTAAATACTGAGTCCAACCACATAAATTGACCATGAATCCTACTAAGGACATAGCAGATGGCTTCATCTGAGAATTATGGCATATGGAGGATGTCAATGAAACCTAAATCCTCAACTACCTTGTGTTTCAGTTTCACTACCTCATTCTTGTCAGTGATTACATTCATGTACATGTTCATCAAATATTTGGACCCTAAACTTTCTATGTAACAATGTATGTATGCCCTAGGTTCTTCAGCAAACACAACTCTCTTTGGGATTCTAGAAAATGCACCAATAGAGTCATCCAGTTTTACTCTCTTAGGAATGATCTTGAAAACGGGTCTAGGTCATTTTATGTTCTCCACAATGGTAGAGTTTTCTATGAATTTGGGAATAAATGATGAAGATGCCATTATGAAAGATAAATACCTTTTAACTGAGAAATCCTTGAATGCTCTGAAAAGACCTTTGTTGATTCACCTTTAGAATGCCTTTGCTCAATTTTTCTCTCTTCGAATGCTTGGATGCTTGGTGAATTGAAATGAGAAGTTACCAAACCTTTATAACCAAAAATTAACTTACAACTGCAATAAATGCTTCATCAGTGAAGTGAAAACTCCACATATCTGCTAGTAAAGAAGAAATATAACTTCTTACCACCAACCGAGGGTAAATGCAAGAATTTTAATTTGTTGCCTTACCTCTAAGGATTATTCCTTAGTTAGATGAAGAATCTCCTGTCAATGTAGGATTACCCTATTCTGTTGGCGCAGAGACAAATTCATCACTTCTCTAATCTCTCTTCCTAATCCATTGTTTAGAAAATTCTTGCTTGATTTCAGTCACCTTTTCTTTTCCTTTGTTATTGGATCCTTTATTGTTTACTGGTGTAGTCTTACTTCTACAAAATTTTGCAATATGCCCAATCTTGTTACATGCATAACGAGTTACATTATTTCTTTGAATAGCCTTTCCATAACCTTGATCAATTTGAGTTCTACATTGGTTAGATAAATGTCCAAATCTACCACAAACATAGCATTTCACATTCATTCTTCAATTGTCTGAGTTATGACCATTTTTATTGCATTTGGAACATTGACCGATGGGTAAGTTTGTATTCTGATTATTCCTAAATCTGCACTGATTTTCTCTATGACCAAATTTGTTGCAATTAAAACATTTCCCATTGAATTTATAAGCATTAGGTTTCCTTACTGATTTGTTGTGGTCATGATTGTTTGCAGTCTTAGAACTTTCTCCATGTTCAAATCCAAGTCTAGCTATTTCTCCATTAGGTTTCTAACTTTTCAGCATATCATCCAGATTATCTAAACTTTTCTTGAATTTGTCTTTGTATTCATTTGCAGTGACCAACTCACTTTCCAAAGTGCTAACTTGTCTCAAAAGTTCCTCTTTGTCATGTTACATGTGAATCAAATCAGTTTTAAGCATATCATTTTCATAACTAGGCCTTTGAGATTCATCTGATCTTTCATTCAATCTTCTAGCCAAATCTTCCTCATTCCTCTTTCTATCTTCAATATCCTTGCATAGTCTCATGGTTAAATCTTGCATCTCATTCTTCATGTTACTATTCTCTTGTCTCAATTTCTCTAAAATATCTGTGAGAGTTTCCTTTTCTTCATCATCTTGATTTTGCAATTGCACATGTAATTCTTTTCTCTTATTCTTTGCTATAACTAGGTTATCTTGAAGTGCTTTGATGAATTCCCAAGCAATTCTGAGTTCACATTCTAGTTTGATATTATTCAATTTTTCTACATCAAAATCTTCAAGAGCTCCTTCCAACTATTGTCCCAAACTTTCCATCAGTACCAGTTTCAGAATCTCTTTCAAATTGTTAGGCTTCTACAAATAGAGGACTAGGCTCTAATACCAATTATTAGATACTTGATCAGTCCCAAAGACTACAAAATTGGATGATCAAATCCAATGACAATGTACTGCTCAAAATAGCATCTGCAATGTTGGATTCAATACCAGTTTAAGCTCTGTTAGATACCTCTACCATAAACCTTGCTTCGCTCTACTCTGCTCTTATTCACTCATAAAATAATTACATCATAATGCTTATACAGTTATTCACTCTCATATACCTCTTGCATTCATTACCTAATTACATTTCCTTACAAAATGACCTACAAGATTTCATACATATATGAGTCTTTGCAATACATCATGTCGGTTATACAATATAATTTCCATGTCGGCTAGAATTATCGGTAAGATCTTCTGTCAGTGTAGACTGGATGTCGGTGAGAATAACCTTGTAGTGCCTGTCGGTGCTAGTAGATGATGATTTTTGCTGATGTAACCTATGAACCATGTTACCAGTTGGTTGCCATCAATGACAATGTCAACTATTCTCATCTGAGTGTATAATGCCAACAAATTTTTCATCTCCAAATCTAACTAGACCACCATCAAATTCTTGCAAAGATAGAAACTTCCTTTGATCTCTAGTCATATGATGTGAACATCCACTGTCAATTACTCATTCATCCTTATCTTGAATTTTAGCAGAAAGTGCCTTCTCTTCAGGAACATTCTCTCCTCGTACCAGAATATCTTCCTTGATAGCCAGGAACACCTATTCCTTTCCATTGCCAGAACCTCTAGTAGAGTCTTGTGCTGGTTCATTGTCAAAATCAATCACATCTTCCTCATCCATAATGTAGCATGATTTATCTATGTTTTTCCTATACTTATACTTGTTCTGATATCCATGGTTACGCTTAAAAGATCTTCTAGCTCTCTCTTCAAATCTTTAATTCCTTTTAGGACATCTAGATGCAAAATGACATATCTGATTACATGCAAGACATTTAAAAGATGCTTACCAGTTGATGATGTAGATGCATGAAAAGCAAGTTTAGATTTCACAGCTCCAAAAGGTCCAAATTCTTCAATCTCAAAAGTAGATAATTTCCCAACCAAGGTATCTCTATTGATAGAAGTATTAGCTATTGTTCTCAATTCATTAATTGCAGTAGCATTCATCTTATAATCTAGTGGCAAAGCTCTTAAAACTTTAGAAACTATTTCATCTAAACTAAGAGATCCACCACAACATTGAATTCCCATAACAATTTCATTTACCCTTTCCATGAATGCAGTAATCCTTTCATCTTCTTCCGTCTTCAAGTTTTCATATCTTACTCGGTATCCATCAACTTTAGAAATCTTAACAGTAGGGTCACCTTCATTAAGAGTCTCCAACTTGTCCCATATAGCCTTTGCTGATGATTTGTCAGTTAATCCCATTATTTACTGATCAGAAAGTGCACACAAGAGGGCTTCTCTTGCTCTACAATCATTCTCAAGATCCTTTTGCTAGAGGAGGATTGTCAGATACCAGATTAAAAGGTGTTACACCATTCTCTGTGATTTCCCAAATTTCCTTACCGAGACATCTCAGATGAGTCTCCATCTGAATCTTTCATACTCTATAATTTGTTCCATCAAGCCTAGGGATTTCTCTCTAAAAGATAAGAATAGATGAACTAGATGAACTTGAACTGTTAGTCATCATAGGATCTTCCTCAAGTAGTTAAGCTTCTATAGAGAGGACTAGAGCTCTGATACCAATTGTTAGATAGTTCAAATAATCAGAAGACAACTAATAGGGGGGGTGAATCAGTTGTCACTAGATTATTAGAACCCAAAAAGATCAATACTGGAATACATAAACCAAATACTGAAATAGAAAATATACCAATTAAGCACAAGGAATATTGAGAGAATAAATACCATCCACATGACACCAAGATTTGTACGTGGAAAACTCGGTAAAGGGAAAAACCACAGTGGGAATCCTACTCACAGTCAGATAATACTTTTGTAGTAAGTATGTTATTACAAATAGAGGGGCTTGCACTTATAGGAAGGCCAACAACCTAGAGCACACTACTCATTACAAAAGGAATCTCTTTGACTACATAAAAATCTAGACTACAATATGGAAGAGAGAATGAACTGCAATAATAGCATCTCCTATGCCTGAGTACAGTTTCGGTTAAGCTCAATATCAGAGGACTGAATCCTCTTACATAAACCCAACTCAATCACCAATGATCGACAAAATCCTCTACATGAATGATTATTACATTATTTGCTTGCATACCATCCCACATGATCTACAATGATATCTTACATCATCTATATACAAACCCTCTACAACAAACAATAAGGTCAGTCACTAGACAATAAAACAATTACATAATTACAAAACATGTCGGCTTGAGACCAAACAAATAATATCCAACCCATAAGACATCCTAAAAACACATCGAGAAGTCCAATCAACACATTACATTAAGCCAGTCCATAACCTAGATAAACTAGGACCCAATTTAGGTCCACACATGCTCAAGCAATGATCCCAATCAACCAAGTCTTGAACACGATCACCATCAACATCTTGAATCTCCACTAGAAGCCGCACCAACACCACTTATGCATAACATCAAAGATCTTCAACAATCCTCTACCAGTGAAACCCTCACTGGAACAACAAACCAAGCTTACTAGCATACAGGATAGCATCCAATCACTAAATAAAAACCAACTGACTGAACATGAATCTGAGTAGCATGAATAAGCCAATTCCACAAGCCAAGACATACCAGAGCATACCGGATCATCATGATCTAATCCAACCAGAAACCAAACAACCTACTAGGACCAGAAGGATACCAGTAAAGAAGCCAAAAGAACTAGTATTGACATCAATGACAAAACATCAATGCAACACATAATCAATTCCTCCAAATGGCCAACAATAATTGGTAGCTCTTTTTGTGTTTTGTAGTTTATTGGCATTCCTTAACACTTGGATATTATTCACATTTAGTGTTTCCATAAATGCCAAAGGGGGAGATTATTGGTAATATGTTGGATTTGGTGAAGTGTTGTCATTGATGCCAACACTGTATCTTGATTATATCTATCCTAGTTAGTCTATGTTATGATATTAGTTTTGGTTGTGATTCTGATCTAGTATGATCAGACCTCTAGAATCGGTTTTGGATGTTTATTCTGATGGTTATATGCTTGTTATATTCTGGTGGTTTCATGATTTGGTTATCACTTTTATTATTTCCAGTTACCAATTGGTTTATGCCTTTACTGACTGGCTTTTGGATTTACCGGCTTTTGGCATTCCTAGTTAGTTTTATCGATATGTTGTTTTGGTGACTTGGTCAGTGGATTTTGGGTCCATCTTATGGAATCAATTTCATTCATCATGTTGGTGCTTCTTGATTATATCCTGAGCATTTGGTGACTTTTCTTTGGATGGTATGCTATTATGATGGTCCTATTTGGATATGGTTAAACTTTCACTAAGGGTTTCTACCAACAAGTGAAACGTGTTGGATTTTGGTCTTAGCGGAATCCCCAACGGATATAATTATTTGGTTACTTGATTTAGGTCCATGCTATGTAATGTAAATCATAATATTGGTTCAGTGGTATCATATGATGTAATTCTTCTAATTATGGTTTACAAGTTTAGGGTTTAGCTTACCTTGTCAATAAGGTTGATGATCTGTATTTATAGGTGACTTATTCATATACATGATATCGATGGATGGTTAAGTATACATTATCAGAGAAGGATTAAATGTGAATAAAGTCATATCATTTAGGTGAAGGTTGGAAAGATTTTTTATTGTAGAGTAGAGATCAGTGCTTAATCGGAACTGTATCAAGCATTAGTAGATGCTACTTTCATAGCTCATTGTTTTCTAGATTGTAGTTCGATGATTTTGTAAGTTATCAAAACTTCCTTTTGTGATGAGCAGTGTGCTCTAGGTTGTTGGCCTTTTTGCATGTGCAAACCCCATTGTAATTATTCACAATATAACTGCAAAGTATTCATCTAATTATGGGTAGGGTTTCCCACCGTGGTTTTTCCCTTTTTGAGTTTTCCACGTCAAATATTGGTGTTATGTGTATGTTATATTCTTTATTGGGTTGTGCTCTAGTATAAGGTTTATAATTGAATTGATTGTTGTTATTGTTAGTAAACTGATTCACCCCCTCCCCTCTTAGTTTAGTACCGGTATCAGTGCATCCCAACACTATCATCTCCTCTTAATATGATATCATTAGCATACACAACAAAAATCAACAATTTATCATTTTCAATTTTAAAATAAAGATTTCTATTAGTAGTACCTTTTTTAAAAATTTGTTGTAATAAATACTTATCCAACCTTTCATACCAAGCTCTAGGAGATTGCTTGACTTCATAAAGCACCTTCTTGAGTCTGTAAACTATATCTAGATCTTCTAATAGCTTGAATCCATTTGGTTGTTCAATGTATAATTCTTCTTCAAGTTCTCTATTCAAGAATCCTAACTTGATATCCACCTGATACACTTTAAAGTTCTTGTTAGAAGCAAATGCAAGAAACATCCTTATAGATTCCACTCTTGCAACGAGAGAAAAAGTCACCTCAAATTGTATACCTTTAAATTTTGAATAACCCTTACACACCAATATTTCCTTTTTCCTTATAACTTTTCCATCTTCATTTATCTTGTTTCAAAACACCCACTTAGTTCTTATCACATTGCTATCTACCAGTGTAGGTACTAGTTCCCATGTTTGATTGTTCTCTATCTGATTCAGCTCCTCTTCAATTACCTTAATCCAACATTCATACTTACTTGCTTCCTCGTATATCTTTTGTTTCACTTAAGATAAGAAACAATAGTTTTCTTTTTCACTAGTTTTTGCAAGTCTTCTTCTTGTCCAAACTTTCTTATTCTTGTCTTCAATAATCTATCCCTTTGAATGACTCTTCCTCACATACTTTACTGGTGACTTAAGAGTCTATTCAAGTTCCTTTTCTTATTCACTTGTCTCTTCTTTCTCTTTCATACTAGCCTTCTCTTTTGCAACAACCAGAACAACTTCTATCTTTGTCTCAAATTCAAGTACCATCTTAGTTTGATTCCATTATTCACTATCTTTGACAATTGCACTCTCAACTACCTTATTCAACCTTTTGTTGTAACATCGATATGCTTTACTCCTTGTATAATATACCAATAATATGGTTTCATCTAATCTTGCATCAAACTTCCCTAGATCTTCTTCATATCTCCTTATGTAGCACTTGCTTCCAAAGACCCTTAAATAATTGACTATAGGAGGTCTTCCATTCCATAGTTCATAAGGTTCCTTTGTATGATTCACTCTAATCTCAACCCTATTAAGAAGATAAATAGTAGTATGTACAACCTCTTTTCAATAACTATTAGGTAGGTTAGCATCCTTCATCATAGTTCAAGCCATTTCAATAATAGTCCTATTCTCTCTTTCTACAACTCCATTATGCTAAGGAATCTTAGGAGCAAGAAAACATCTTCTAATACCATGTTCCACATATAATCTATCAAATTCATTTGATGTCATTTCTCCTCCTGTATCATATTTTAAAAAATTTGATCCTAGCATCAACTTGATTCTCAACCATAGACTTGATTACTTTAAAATTTCTAATGCTTCATATTTTTCTCTCAAGAAAGTAACCCATGTCATTCTAGAATAATAATCAATAAGCAACATAAAATACCTTTAACCATTCAATCCTCTTGTCCTTGTAGGTCCACATAGATCTTTATTAAATGAACTCCAAAGGTTTTGCAGTAGAATTCTCCTTGTTCTTGGATCTCCTCTTTGTTTTATTTCCCAACTAACATTCCTTGCACATTGTGTCAATAGGTGATAATCTTTGGTGAATCTCTTACAATATGAGTAGAATTGATCTTCACCATATTTTAAAATTTATATATCCTATCCTTTTGTCTCACAACCAACATTTGCTACACTGCACCAGCTTACAAATGCTACCACTATTGTCCTTCACATAGTAAACATTGTCATTAGTTTGTATACCTTCTGCAACTTCAAAACTTCATTTCTTGATCTCACATTTGAACCCATGAAATATAATCTTATGTCCCTTACTACACATCTAACTCACTTAAGAAATTATGTCTCATGCCCTTAACATAATAAACATCATCTATATTATACTTATCATCAATTGAAATAGTACCTTTAGCACAAATCAATGTAGCATCCTCATTTACAAATTTAACTTATCCAATATCTTACTTTTCAAAATCAATGAACTTTCCTTTATCACCTATCATGCGATTTGAATATCAAAAGTGAATTATCTATGCTTTAGGCTCTACTTTCACATGCAGTGCAATCTTCTTATTCTTTAGTTTTTCATTTTTCTTCACCTCTTTCAGATTATTGAACCTTTCATCACACTTCTCCTCTATAGATAAAAAAATAATGATCCTTCATCTATTTCATTTCCATCTTCTTATTTAGATGAGTAGGTCTCCATTGAGTATAAATTCTTCTTAGTTTGGTCTCTACCATCTATTCTCTTATTTTTATTATTCCCTCTATGATTATATATTCCTTTGCTATCATCATCAGGTAAAGAATAATGACCAATTCTTTCACAATTAAAACATTTGAAGGGTAACTTACCTTTGCACATTTTGGATAATTTATTTAGTCTTCTTACAAAGTTCTCTTCTATCTCATCCATGTCATTGTTTAATTCAATTTCATCTTCAATCTTCTTGCTAGCTTTGCATGCAACATCTTTCTTCTCTTTCTACAAATCATCTAGCTCAGCGATATCAAAGGGAGAGAGTGGCCCATACAACTGATCCAAATTTTACTTGTCTATATCATGGCTTTCTTGAATGGCATACTCATTAGGTTTGTAGGATTTAGGCATTGTCAACATCTCATTTCTTACAACTTTACTTTATTCTAATTTACCACCAATACCCTTAATTAAACTCATAATCTCATTTACTTATTGTATATAGCTTTCAATGTTCTCATCATTAGACATTCTCAGGTTCTCAAAATTTTCTTTCAAATTTGTTAAATTGACTTTCATTTTCCTCTCATCACCTTCATATACACTATTTAGCTTCTCACAGATCTCTTTAGCAGTCTTCAACCCAAAAACTTTCACAAATACCACATCACTTGAATAGTTAATAATTGTAAATCTAACCTTCACATTGTTCTCATGTTCCTTAATCTCATTCAGAATATGAGGACCATTCATTAGAGTAGTATACCAATTCTTCATAGTCTCCCATATTTCAATCGATAGTTATTCCAAATGACATTTCAATTTTTCCTTGCAATAAGAATAACTTATGTCATCAAACTTTGATGTTTTCTAATTAACTTTGTTCATGCCATCCCACATATTCCTCATGTAGTTAGGCTTCTCTAATAGGAACTAGGATTTGATACCAACTGTTGAGCATACCACAGGATTGAGAGGGGTGGGTGAATCAGTCTAGACCTAAAAGCACTTTACTTTTTATCTATTAAACTTCAAGATACAGTTAACTTATTACTATAATTGTGAAACATTAAAGCACAAAGCACAACATACACATTAACACCATATTTATTAGAACCCTAAATAGGGAAAAACTATGGTGAGAATCATACTCAAAATATGAATAGTTGATTACAATGTTTAGGCTCAAGGCTAAGGAGATCACTACCCCTAAAAAGACTTGCAAGACTAAGGCACACAACCTTAGGGTAAGATGCAATGGATTTGTTGCATTTAGACTCATTGTCTCAAGGTAAGATACAAATGTATGCACTAATTACCAAAAATAACACACCTTCTTTTGGGAGGTGTAGAGGATCAACAAAATGAAATAAAAAAGATCTTGTGATCATGAAATTATCCTTGAACCACCATGTCAAGCACCCAATATCATGGCAAGTACATCTAACATCAAGCATTGTCTCGAAGCCCTTCAAAACTATCTTTTGTACTTTTTCTATACCAAACCTACTTGCACATCATTCAAATTAAAATTACATCAATTCACATACATCCACACTCCTATAGATATAAGATAATTCATTGGAAGGTCCTTAACTAGGTCTACCATAGATAAAATAAATAATATTACATAAATTCAGCCACTCAAACCTAAAATATCCATTACAGTACACTTTAGTAGATAGAAATGACCCTAACATATCACAACACATCCTTTCTAGATAATTAAAATGAACCACACATGCTAAAAAATCATCCAAGGTTAACAACAGATGAAGTATGTAGATGAATAATGTAGAACACCAACCAGTCGACCTAAAAGCATCTTCCAATGCACAAAAATAATGAGGATGTAATAACTGGTATAAGATAAAGGAGATAGTTTTAGGAAACAATATACATATCCAAGCTAAAGAGGACACAACTATTTTAAGAAAGGAAGAGATAGTTGTAAAAGAGATATCTTGCAACAAATGTAAAGGGATCCTTCTGAGGGATGCATGATTAAAGGAGGAAGAGATATTTGCCTAAATATATCTACCTTTGAAAAGAGAGAGATCTTTAATAAAGATGAAATCTTTAAAAGGAGAAGGATATTAAGAATACACACCTTCTCTATTGATAGGAAAAAAGTGGATCCTTAGTGAAGGATTGCACATTTTCTGTCACAAAGGAGAGATCATTCATAATTTTGTACCATTTCAAGAAAGAAATAGGTACTAATCTGAAAGGAACACACATGAAGGATAATTATATGCAAGAAAGGACATCAATTTATGAAAAATACAAATTAAAAAGGAAGAAATTATTGAAAACTATTTCTCCCCCAAGAATAGAGACAAGAGTAACTATTCTATTATGTTTATACCTAAGTGTGATTGCATCCAAAATTTTACCACTATGAATGACAATGAGTCCCCAATGTGTAAGCTAGCAATGTCACATAATGAGAAATAACATAATAGGAACTTAAATTTTATGTAAAAGGAATTATATGAAAGTCCAACTCATTTCCATCTAGTATTTAAATGATACCAATCATAATATGTTGGTGAATTTTATTCTCCAATGAGGAAATTCATTGGTGGAATGGTCATGGATTTGATGCTACTTGTAGAAAGAAGGATTGTGTTGGTTTTGTTTAAATGATTCTTTCTTTGATTTTTTAAAGGGATGTTGATAAAGTTGGATATAATAAGCTCATAAAAAATACTCTCTCGTTGTTATGATAAGTTAAATGTAGAAGAAATAGATGTATTAGACAATGGGGGAGGGGATGATGACAAAGAACGAGGTTATAAACCTAAATCCCCTTTGAAAAAGTGTGATGCAAATTTATCATGAGCCTCAAAACGTTCTTGCATACATCTTAAATCATGTCCATTGCATCCATGTTTAGAATAAAATGTATATGTTGAAATGTCTAAAGGAGAGGGTTCACTCTTAGGCTGAACTGGATTGAAATTTAAAGGCCAGGGTCACTATCTAGAGATGTGTTATAAGCTTGATTAAATTATACACTAAGCTCCTTCTTGGCTTTATATTTGCCACCAAAAATGTGTGTGAAGTCTAATGATCCCTAATCATCCTTTAAAAGTACCTCTTTAGGTGAGCGAGTATCTTTAGTAGGATATGGTGGATTTGTTCATATTGGAAAAATGATTGACAAAATTGAAGAATAATGATCTTGGTTAGGAGAGAGAACATTGTAAATATTATCATGAAGGAAAGTCTTAATGGTATCGTCCTCTTTCTCCAAGGTATCCTCATGAGTAATACAAATGTTAGGAGAGGGACAAACATAACTCATTAATGCTTCATCTCTAGAGGGAAAGTCATTGAAATAAAAAAAAGGTAAGGTATCATTTGGAATGGTAGACATAATATTACTCTCTTGCACAAAATGATCTCCATGAGGTGGGAAATTAAAGGAGAAGGATGAACATCATTCTTCAAAGGTTCATCCTTGGGAGGGAGATTTTTGAGAGAAGTGTTGATAGTTACTTCTTGGACTATGTTGTCCTCATGGGTGAGACCAAATTTGGGAGGGTAACTCATAGCTATGGATGAAAGGAAGAGCCAAGTTGTCATCATATGCATGAAAGGGAACATCATGAAGATCTTGAATGAAACTTAAAATTGAACTAGAAAAAGAAGATAACAAATCCAATTAACCAAATGCATCTATGATAAAAAATATATACTCATATACCATATTAATCAATAAAGATGTAACCATGTTGGACATTGCTACTGCTAGGATATGTTGTTGTCATTAATGTCAACATATTCCTGTGATTTATTGCTCTAGTGATTGTAGATTGATCTATTGGGATCACAGTTTTGCATATGGAGTATTCCTAGTGTCATTACATTTTTCTATATTGGTTTCAGTGATCCGGGAAGCTTAATTGATCATATCATGTGCTTTGGTTTGTAGTTTGGTTTCTCTTATTAGTACTTTATAGAGTTCGATATTTCCTTTGGTATATTTTGGTGTGATCAGATCTTGAGCTGAGATTTTGGGAGATTATTTGGGATGTTCTTTTGTATCTTCAATCCAGATGGTTCATGATTTGGTGCTCCACAAGTTATCTTTCTTTGTGATAGTTGTTGTTGTTTGAGTATCCTTGAGGTTTAGATGTTGATTGATGAAGATTTGATAAGTGGTGTTGGTACATCTTTTACTGATGATTCTAATGTGTTTGGTGGTGTTTCCTAATTATGTCCTATTTTTTTTTATGATCCATATTGATAGTTGTATGATTTTTTGGTGATTTTCATGATCCGGTGATGTTCTTCGTGTTATGCAGTATTCTTGGTGGTGTAACATGTTGCAATTGGTCTTGGCGTGATTTGCGGTGGTGTTGCATGTTTGAGAATTTAATTTAGGTCCATATTATATCATGTATATCATTATATTGGTCTGTTGGTTGATCTTTGTATCATATGATGTAATTTGGTAATTGTGAGTTGAGGGTTTGGCCGACCTTGTAGTCAAGGTTGATCAATTGTATATATAGGTGATGTTGTCATGTAATTTGGGTAATAATGTAATGCTTTCATTTATCAAAGAGTGGCATATGAGAGAATAAAGGTATTCATCCTTTGGTAGTGTGATTGAGCAGATTTTTGGATGGTTGCAAAGAAGACATATGTGCTTAACTAGAACAGTCATCAGGCATTAGCAGATGCTATTATTGCAGTTTATTCCTTCTGGATTGTAGTCTAAGTCTTGTTGTAATTCGGTAAAACTTCCCTGAGGGTTGTAACCTTCCAAGTTATTATATTTTGAGCAATGAGCTCTTGGCAGTGATCTTGAATGCATGTGCATTCCTATTTGTAATATTTTCACATACTATTATAGTGTATCATCTTATTATGGGTAGGTTCCTACCATGGTTTTTCCCTTAATCGACTTTTCCACATCAAAATATTGGTATTGTGTGTTGTGCTATCAATTTGCTTATCTTTGTTGTTGTTGCAGTTTATTAGATTTACATTTAAGGTTAAGTTTGATAATTCAATGAAAACTGATTCACCCCCCCTCTCAATTTTCCTTCATTGTTATTGCTAACAATTGGTATCAGAGATAGATCTTCCAAAAGAAGTTTGTCTATTTGAGGAGATCTGGGATGACAACTGGAAGTGGAAGTGTTATCTTTAAGAAAGAGAGTCTGAGATTTGATGGAAGTAACTATGTTGTATGGAAGAACCAGATGGAGGTGCACTTGAGATGTCTTGGAGAAGATTAATGGAAGATTAAAAAGAATACCTATTTTGTTCCTTCGAATGGACTAATTACTGTTGATGAGATCAAGGAAGTTGAAAATAACATTAGAGCTAAGGAAGCATTGTTGAGTGCCCAGACTAATTTTGATATGAATAATGTAATGGGAATTCAGACTGCACATGAGATCTAGGAGAAGCTTGAGACCTTGTATGAAAGAGATAAACAAGTCAAAGTTGCTAAGTTGTAGAGTTTGAAAGGGAATTATGAGATGTTGAAGATGGGAGAAGATGAGAACATAAATTCCTTTATGGCTAAGGTGAATGAACTTCTCATAGGTATCAGATGTGTCAGTGGAACCATTGAAGAAGTTGAAATTGTTGCTAAGGTGTTGAGATCATTGCCTCCTTCTTACAAACATAAGATAGCTGCTATTGATGAGATCCAGAGTGTGACTACTGCGACAAGAGATATGTTAGTTGGGAAGATTTCTACATTTGAACTAAGTGATTGGTGAATCACATGGAAAGTCAGAGACAACATTTAGAGCATCTATATCCAAAAAGCAAAATTATAACCCTAATGAATGCAGAATATCTAGATATGAAGGAGAGAGAAGAGAGATGGAAAAGAAAGAAAGAGAATTGGATGAGCTTCAAGCACTGATAGCCTACAGATTGCCTAAAGGAGCTAGTAAATATGATAGAAAATTTCCTTCGAAATGATTTCCTTGCAATAAGATAGGACATTTTGCTTCTAGGTGCCTGAAGAGAATGTCTAAGTATGATAGGCATGATAAATTTGATAAGCATGATAAAAATGATCGATATGAGAATTACGACAAGCCCTACAAGCCTAACAGGAAGCATAAGCATCAGATGAACTATTATTATGTTTCTGATGAAGGTGTTACAAATGACGAATCAGACGGAGATGAAATTATGTTTATTGCTATCAAAGAAGATGGACAGGTACTTGTTGATTTCTCAAGTTGCATTATTGAGGAGAAAGATTTAGCTACTAAAATTGAAGAGAAAGATGAATGGGTGATTGACAATGGTTGTTCACATCATATGACTGGTGATAAAAGAAAATTTATGAATATGCAGAGGTATGATGGTGGAATAGTAAGATTTGGAGATGAGAAAGCCTATGTGATCCATGGTAGAGGTTCTATTTCCTTTGATGGTAAGCATAACACTGATGATGTCTTGTATGTTGAAGGTTTGAAGCATAATCTTTTAAGTGTTGGACAAATGGTTGACAAAGGTTATGATTTGCAATTCAAGAATGAAAAATTCAAGATCCTAAATGCCTCTAATATAGATATTTCATCGGGAACTAAGACTAAAGGTAATATCTTTCATTTGAATGTTGGTGAGAAAAGTTGCTTGATTTCTCAGATTGATGAAAGTTGGTTGTGGCATAGGAGAATGTGTCATGTTAATTTTGACTCAATGATTAAGATCAGTTCTACTCAAGTTATTAGAGATTTGCCTAAAATTGTTAATCCTGCTAATCTGGTATGTAAGGAATGTCAAATGGGTAAGCAAACAAGAATTTCTTTCAAGAGTAAGCAATATACATCTGATGGATTGTTGGATCTTGTGCATACTGACCTATGTGGACCTATTGCTATAAGAAGTGTGCAGGGTGACAGATGTTTCATGTTATTTATTGATGATTATTCCAGGATGATGTGGGTTGCCTTTTTGAGGGAAAAATCAAAAGCATTGGACAAATTCAAGATATTCAAAGCAAAGGTTGAGACTTGGACAAGACTAAAGGTGAAATTTCTGAGATCTGACAGAGGAGGAGATTTCTTTTTTGGTGAGTTTGATTCATTCCATGAGAAGCATGGAATTAGAAGACAATTATCTACTCCTAGAAACCCACAACAAAATGGAGTTATTGAAAGAAAGATCAGGACTATCTTGGATGTTGCAAGGACTATGTTATTAAAGGGAATGTTCTAAAGATCTATACTTGAAAGAAGTTGTTAGCACTATTGTTTACACATTCAATCGAGTGCATATAAAAGGTGATACTGGTATGACTCCTTATGAGCTATGGTTTGGTCATGTTCCTACTGTGAGATATTTTAGAATTTTTGGAAGCAAGTGTTTTATCAAGAGAGATGACAATATAGGAAAGTTTGATGCAAGAAGTGATGAAGGAATTTTCTTGGGATATTCAACAAAGAGCAAAGCCTACTAGTTCTACAATAAGAGATTGATAAAGATAGTGGAAAGTGAAAATGTGAAAATTGATGAGAACTATGGAAAAGAGATCAGAGCATGCAAGTATGATGATGATCAGGATGTTGTTTTAACACTAAATTAGACTAAAGAATTGAAGCAGAACGATTCGGTAGAGACTGTTAATCTAGATGTTACTACTACTAGTGAAGAGGTGCAAGAACCTATAAATCAAGAGACACTAAGGTATGTGAGATTGAATCATTTTGAAAATCAGATCATTGGTGATAAAAAAAAAAGGTGTGATGATTAAAAGAGGGCTAGCTGCTAAAGATGTATGTTTGATTTCCAAAATTGAACCTAAAGATGTTGAAGCTTGCAAATATGAAAATTGGATGAAGCCCATGGAAGAAGAATTGAATCAAATTAAAAATAATAACACATGGGAGCTTGTGCCTAGACTTAAAGATAAGAATGCGATTGGTACTAAATGGGTATTTAGGAACAAATTGAATGACGTCGGTGAAGTTGTCATAAAAAAATCAAGACTAGTATGCAAAGGATATTCTTAAAAAGAAGGGATTGATTATGGGGAGACTTTTTCTCTGGTAGCCAAACTTGAAGCTGTTAGACTATTGCTTGCATATGTTACCTATAAGGATTTTAAGGTATACTAGATGGATGTCAAGTCAACCTTCTTGAATGGTGATCTTGAGGAAGAATTCTATATTGATCAACCTGGTGGATTTTCATTATTAGATGATGGAGACATGGTATGCAAACTGAAGAAATCTCTTTATGGATTGAAACAAGCCCCTAGAGCCTGATATGCTAGATTGGATAAGTATTTGCTAAAATTGGGATTCAATAAAGGTATTGCTAATAGTAATCTATATTTCAAGATTGAGAATGATAACATTTTAATTGTTGAAGTTTTTGTTGATGACATTATCTTTCGAAGAGATGATAACTTGAGCATGAAGTTTGCCAGTGATATGCAGAAGGAATTTGAGATGTCTATGATACGAGAGATGAAATTTTTCTTAGGATTGTAGATTTCATAGTCTAGAAAAGGTATTTTTATATCTCAAGCTAAATATGTGAAGGAATCACTAAAGAAGTTTAGGTTAGAAGATTCTAAACCGGTTGGAACTCCTATGGTGACTCGCTGTAAATTGTCTAAAAATGATGAATCTCTGAAGGCTAATTAGACCTTGTATAGATCTATGGTTGGAGGACTACTATACCTAACTCAAACTAGACCTAACATTATGCATGTTGTGTGCATGGCTGCTAGATATCAAGGTGATCTGAAAGAGAGTCATGCCACTATTGTAAAGAGGATATTCAGATATCTGAAAGGAACTGTGGATTATGGTTTGTGGTACCCTAGGAATGATGATTTCATGTTATGTGCTTACATTGATGTTGATTAGGCCAGTGATGTTGATGATGGGAAGGGTACCTCCAATGGTGTATTCTTTTTGGGTAAGAAATTTATTTCATGGGCAAGTAAGAAATCAGATTCAGTTTCCCTATCTACTGCTGAAGCTAAGTACATTATTGCTACTAGTAACTACACTCGGGTGGCTTGGATGAAGCAAATACTATTATAATTCTAGTGCTATATATATGTCAAAGAACTTGATGCAATATTCAAAGGATAAACATGTATCAATAAAGTATCATTTCGTGAGAGAAAAGTCAATGAAGAGGAAGTGAAGCTAGAATATGTGTCTACAAAAGAACAAATTGCTGATATTTTCACTAAGCCCTTGCCTGCAGATACATTTGTCTAATTGAGAGACAAGTTAAGGGTATCTACCCCTCCTGATGGGAACTAGATGCATTGAGTTGCATCAATCTGGTAGACTTCATAGTCTTATCTTTTTGTTAGGATTGATGAGATTATGTTGCTCCTCTAGTGGATTAGTTGGTCTATGGCTAGATAGTTTATATGTTTTAGAGGGAGAGAATCATGATTTGTTTAAAGGGGAGAGTTTGGTTTTCTATTTTGAAGACCTTTGTCATTGATGTCAAAGGGGGAGAGAAGCATGTGAAAAAATGTTTTATCTTCTTAATCTTAGGGGGAGTTTGTTGGAGATGTTTTCTTTCTTTGCATTGATTAATTTTCACATTCATATGTTGCCATCAATGCCAAAGGGGGGTATTGTTGGACATTGTTGCTGCTAGGATATATTGTTGTCATTGATGTCAACATATTCCTGTGATTTATTGTTTCGGTGATTGCAGATTGATCTATTGGGATCATAGTTTGGTATATGGAGTATTCCTAGTGTCCTTACATCTTTCTGTATTGGTTTTAGTGATTTGGGAAGCTTAATTGATGATATCATATGATTTTGTTTGCAATTTGGTTTCTCTGATCAGTGCTTTGAAGAGTTCACTATTTCCTCCGGTATATTCCAGTGTGATCAGATCTTGAGCTGAGATTTTGGGAGATTTTTTGGAATGTTGTTGTGTATCTTCAATCTAGATGGTTCATGATTTGGTTCTCCACAGGTTATCTTTCTTCATGACAGTTGCTGTTGTTTGAGTATTCTTGAGGTTCAGACGTTGATCGATGAAAATTTGATAAGTGGTGTTGGTACAACTGTTACTAATGATTCTAATGTGCTTGATGGCGTTTCCTAATTATGTCCTATTTGTTTTGATGATCTACATTGATCATTGTATGATTTTTTGGTGATTTTCATGATCCGGTGATGTTCTTCATGTTGTGCCATATTCTTGGTGGTTTAGCATGTTGTGGTTGGTCTTGGCATGATTTCCGGTGGTGTTGCATGTTTGAGAATTTAATTTAGGTCCATATTATATCATGTATATTATTATATTGGTTTGGTAGTCAATCTTTGTATTGTATGATGTAATTTTGCAATTGTGAGTTGAGGGTTTGGCTGACATTATAGTCAAGGTTGATGAATTATATATATAGGTGATGTTGTCATGTAATTTGAGTAATAATGTAGTGTCTACATTTATCAAAGATTTTTGTATGAGAAAATAAAGGTATTCATCCTTTGGTAGTGTGATTGAGCAAAGTTTTGGAGGGTTGCAAAGCAGACATATGTGCTTAACTAGAACTGTCATTAGGCATTAGCAGAAGCTATTATTGTAGTTCATTCCTTTCGGATTGTAATTTGAATCTTGTTGTAAGCTGGTGAGACTTCCTTGAGGGTTGTATCCTTTTGGATTATTATATTTTAAGCAGTGAGCTCTAAATAGTGAGCTTGAATGCATGTGCATTCCCCTTTGTAATATTTTCACATACTACTGCAGAGTATCATCTTATTGTGGGTAGGTTCCTACCATGGTTTTTCCTTTAACCAATTTTTCCACGTCAAAATCTTGGTATTGTGTGTTGTGCAATCAATTTTCTTATATTTGTTGTCATTGTAGTTTATCATATTTTCATTTAAGGTTAAGTTTGATAATCCAATGAAAACTGATTACCCCCCCCCCCCCACCCCCCTTCTCAGTTTTCCTTCATTGTTGTTGCCAACAAACCAAAGCTTTGTTCAACCAAATGTATGCAATGAAAATCTACAAAAATCAGATTTAAAATTAGAAGATATGTAGTGTAAGAAGTGTCATGTTCACAAAAATGTTATGGTGGTGAAATAGATACCCAAATGAATGTAATTGTAACTACATAAGATATATGTTTAAGAAATGATTACAAATATGAATCAACTAAATTAATTTGAATCATATATAAAAATAAAAATCAGAAGTAATACAAGCATTAGACATGTTAGGTCCACCAAAATATAATGTATGGAAATAGGGTCCTCAAGTTTATGCATGTAAACTAAGAATAAACCTATTTTAGAAAGATTATATTAGGAGAATGAACTCTATAGGATCAACCTCAAACTTATTAGGAAATGACTGAGCACAAGGTGAATTAAGTACTTCTTAATTGAGTTGAAAATGATCTATAGAAATGATGTAAATTAAATGCAAGGTTTAGGATTAAGGATGAGATACAAACATACATAGATTGTTTTAGATATGATATATAGACATAAAGTACATATTTGAAAAGGGGAAAAAGAAGGGAAATTTTGTCTAAAAGTTGGACATTGATGCATGGGACAATTTTGCTCAGGGCACCCTTGCCCAAGAAAAACACCCTTGTGTTGGTTTGTTAGATGCAGACAAAAAATATGTGCCTTGAAGTTTCAATGAAAAAGTCTTGAACAAATTCATGAAGGGTGATCTTGTCCTCCAGTTTCCGCTTTTACAAAAGTTGATTCTATGTGCCTCAGTCTACTCTTTCTAAATATGTATCTACTGTCTCTAAATCCTATCAATTACACATGCAAATGAGTAAATTGGTGTTGTTGATAAGGGTTTTCCTAGGTCAAACCCTAGGTTTGGAATTAACCCTATAATATAGTTGAAATTAAAATGCAAAGTGTGCCTTGCAAGGGTAGAGGCTAGATCTGAAATTATAAATGATTGAATGGAAATGCTCGATTGAAATGATTATACCTCCAATTAATGATGCAAATCTCTTAGAATAAGTCCTCCTTGTGATTATGTGATAACATGATAAATCATTCTTAAAATCCATCATGAAATCATAATTGAAACATAATTGAAGATGTCTTGATGTAGCTTACTTCTCTTTAGATAGATCTTCTCTTGAATTGGATTTTTTTCTCTTAAAGTCATAGGAATGAGATAATAGATGATAATATAAATTAGGAGAGATGTCTTATATAGGGATCTCAAAGTAAAATCACCTTCTGGACAACTCAAAATTATCATATTTTTGCATTAGATATAGTTTTGGAAATGGAAGGACTGCCATATTATCCTCACGAAATTTTAACCAAATAGTGTCAAATAATGTTGCCTTGACTAAAATCATCTAGACAATGTTTCCCCAATCGAAATTGTCTCAACACTTTAGGCCCATATTTTTAGGGATGTGAGATAACATGGCCCTAATACTATAAATATAATTTATATGAAAAGTAATAATATTTAGATAGGGGAATTGAATGAGATGTTTAACAATGTACAATGAGCCAAATATAATCTACTTTCAAAATAATGCTAGATTGAACAAAATATTTTAATGAAATAATCGGGGAACATATTGATGCCACAATACTTCTCAAGAACTCAGAGTCTTGATGTAGTTTGGAAACTCACCACAACTTGCTGATAGACACTTAAATTTGACTAATTAATTCAATTAGATCAAATCTCCTAAGTCACTCAAGTATTAGTTGAATAATCCATATTATTCAATTAAAATCAAATATCATGTTGGCTAAATCAATTTAATTAATGAAGCCATGCCCCATAGCCAATTAATTAATTCCCCATTTTCAATCCCTTGAATTAGTTAACCAAATTAATTAATTCTCCTTTTCTTTTCCCTTATTTGAATTAATTAAATTAAAATATTCCCTTTAGATCACACATCTTCTAACTTCTAACCACCTAACTAACACTCCTAACCTAACCTCCAATCTAACCCATGGGTTCTAACCAACCCTATCCTTCCAAACTAACCTTATCCTATCCTATCCTAACCTCCCCTCACATGTGTGTGCACACACATAATTCCCTGTTTTTCTTAATATTAGGAAATTGTATCCTATTTTGGGTGGCTTCCTCCCAAAATGGACATGTGTCCTTGAGGACACATGCTAAGCGCCTTTTTGACACTTGGCCCTCTAAGGGACACTTGTCTTCCCTTTTGAGCCACTTGTCTTCTCTGAGGACAAGTGTGGAATCTTCTTCCACATGGATTCCTTTGGAGTGCCACTTGTCCTCCTTAAGGACAAGTGTTGCATTTTGAGAACCCTTCACCTTCCTCCCAATTTCTATTTAATCCCTTCTTTTCTAATCCTTTCATCCACTCTTTCATAATCATGTCATCATAATGCCAAAATCATCCACTTTTCACACATCCATAGCATTACTCTACTGATATAATCACTCATCATCACACATACTTTTTCGCTATCATCCATTATCATTTTCATCAATCATAATGGAGAAAAATCGAGTATTTGAAGACATCATTAAGAACATATAATATTGAGGAAATATCAAATTGAAGCAAGATTTTGGTTTGCATTTGCTATTTCATTTTATTTCCTTTTTTATTTTATCATTCTTATCTTGAGGTGTATGATGTATTGTGTTTTCTTTATTGATTAGCTTTCTTTTTAGTCCTTTGTATTCGCACACATTTTTCACCACACATTGCCATTAGGATACAACCTTCAAGATCACACCAAGAGACAACCAACCACTAGATAATACTAAGCAAGAAATTGTATAGAGGAAATTATTTGATTGATATATTACAATGTGTACAATCTCCTTCTTATATAGGCAAGATCATGAGAGAAGAAAGAATAAGATATGGACATGTGTCTCAATCATATTTGTTAGTGAACAGATTTTTCCCTCAAAATTAAATACACATACTAACTCCAAATGCTTGGGATAAAGGACAAAGAGCACTAACAGTTGGATAGATTATCATTGAATTGATAATCTTCCTCTGAATTGAGACGTACATCTCCCTCTTTAAAATATTTACAATGAATTAAAATGTTGAATATGTCTTTAACTAGAAGACACGAAGGCACGTTAACACTCATCCATCAACATGGCATCAATGCAATTCATGATTTAAATAACAGAGAGAGAAACAAATAAATAGTACATAGACCATCTATTTTATCTTCCCACATACATAGGAACAAAGGGAAATTTAAAATTTCATTCTACATATATGAATGTACAAAACCTACAAATTTTGGAATACACACATATACTTGACAAGATAGAACAGGACAATACAAGGAATATGACTAAAGTGATCAACAGATCAATCTCAATTAGAAAAAATAAATGTCCATACCAACAGATCTGAAAATATATTTCTCCTTATTCCAAATACATAAATAAAGGTGACCAACTAATCACTCTATGTCTGCACCCAAAATCAAGCTATGTAGAATTAAAAAAACAATTATTTCCCTCTATCCTTATTACCATGAAGTCCAAAAATAATCTTTCTCTCTATAGCCAACGTACTGCTGGAGAAAAAAAAGTAGAAACTCCCCGCCCCCCCATTCTTTTCTATAGAAACTTTCCTTAAATAATCTTCCTCTTTTTCTGCAACTGAATCTTGAAAAGATTCTTTATTAATCTTTTTTTTAATCTTTTATCTTCTTCTCGATAACTCTTCTTTTTTTAGCTTCAAATCTTTTATCCTTCATTCCTTTCTAAGAAATATTTGTAGAAAATTTAAATTAAGAACATCTAATTATGTGTCGACAAGTGGACATTGTTTTATACATCTCCAAGATAAATTATTATCTGGGTCTCCATTTCAAAAGAGTCCCCATTGTGAGCTTCGATTAATAATCTTTTTCTCAGAATTTTTATAGACCCGTACTCAGAGATCAATAACTTTTGAACTCGATAATATTTTTCCAATCGCTCCAGTGAAATCCTGGGAAACTTTGCTCTCAACAACATATCCAAAAATGATAAAAATTCAATGGTTACATTTCGAGATATTGATCCCGCAATGAGACTTTTTTTCTGGGATAGTCATGCATTCCCCTTGAACAAACCTCTATCCTTCTTCATTCAAAACACATGCCACCTAAAACATGGTTCCCTGCAATTTTCAAAGAAGATAAAATACATTTTTCCCCATCTTTGACTTCTTCAATCATTTTTCCTTTGCATTCTCATGTAGGATGAATCTTGAACTTTGAACTTTGAACTTTGAACCTTGAACCTCTAAAATTGGTTCAATGGTTCAATGTTAAACCTAAGGCGTGACATTATTCCTTTGGGCTGCCATAAAAAAACCTGCATAATGTTTTACTGAGGGCTATGTTTCTTATGAAATTTTAATTGTAGAATAAATAAGCCAAGTATAGCATAGCCTAGAAATCATTTTTGTATACGACACATAAGACTTGGGATTTAATTGTTTGGGCATATGGGTAACCCAAAAATAAAAGCATTAAAATCTCCCATCCAACATGGAGTTTGGCCATAAAAACTGATTATCTTGGAGAAAAAGAGGTTAAAATTATCTCTAAAAAAGGATTTTATGTCATCTTTCATAGAATTTAAAAAATAATGTTTTTTTTGTGACTGGCAGGTAGGGGATGTCCATGAGCATCCTTGAAAGTTTGAACAAAGGTGACCAACACTTTCAACATTAAAAAATTATAAATAGCTAGTTTTTAGCTGATTACGAGGCTTTAGGCATGAGCAAAAATATAGGGGTAACATTGGCTCTGATTGGGGATGAGAACTGTAGAGGACTAGGAGAATCTAGAATGTCTCTAGGAGAGATCAATACTGATCATGCATTGGGCAACAGAGTCAAGAAAAAATAGAGCATGGGGAGGTGCTTGTAGAGAGGGTGGAGGGGCAACAAGCCAAAACCAACAAGCCAAAACCCAAACAAAACTAAGCACAACAAAATATTTACATGATATACATGTAGGAAAATCCCACCATGAGGACAGGGGCCAAGAATTACTTACAAAAAACCATCCACCGACTAGGAGAAGAAGGAGCCTTTCCGAAAAAATGGCTTGTGTTCAAATGAAGTAACCCAAAACCATGCTCTTCTAGCAACTCTCCAATGATGAACACCAAACTAACAGTATGCAGGAATTTTGTGAAAACACATTCATGCACAAAAAACCATGTTTCTTCATAAAGTTTTGAGCCTTCTAAAACTCTTCCTGTGGCATCACTCAAACCCTCTTTAGTTTTTTATTGCAAATAACATTTAGAAATTTTAGAAGAAATGATGGTGCCATCTTCAATGTCTCTACCATTAAAATCGCCATATTTAAAACAACTCACAAATCCACATCAAGTTGGGAATGGATAGAGACTTCATCAAGCATAGGATCCAACTTAGCTAGAACAACTTCATCATTCTTTGCTAAAATTAAATTGGAAAATTCTTTATCTAGAACCAGGGTATGGAATGGACTAATACCTGAAGTTTTTGTAGGAGCATCTCCTTCTTCAATTGCCAACAAGAATTGAGATATAATTTCTTCTTCATGAGAAAAAGTATTTGCTAAAACTTTCAATAGTTCTTGAGGCTATAATATTTCAACAGATTGACTATTTTCATCTTGCTTTATATCTTTCCCAATGTCTTCTTTGTTAGTAGAAGAAAATAAGTTTTCATTAGTTGATTGGAAATCATATAGCTGAAATAGAGGATTTTTTTTTAACCACATAATCTTTACAAAATCCTGTAGGCAAACATAGTGGATTGAGCTCACTCCAAGTAATCTCATTTCTTGGCTTTTCAAATTATTCCTCCATCTTAGTTGCTATTGTACCATTCTTTTCAAATGTAGCAATGATTACTGCTCAGCCATAAGTAAATGCAGCTGGTTTCTCAGCAACATGAGAACTTTCTTCTTTGCATGTTGAAAAAGATTCAAGCTCCATACCTTCATCCTGACACAAGTTTCTTTTCTTTTGATTGTTATTCCAAGACACAGGTGGCTCAATCAATATTGACTCAATATCATTTTCTCGAAGAACCAAAAAAATATAAGATACTGGTTCCTTACTTTCTAATTTTTCCTTGGGTCTTTCAGTTGTAGTAAAAATATTTTGATCAAGATTATTAAGGTTCTAATGCCCTTGATACACAAATTTCAACAATAGAGTAGAATGATGATCTTCAAAGGGATTTAATTTATTCCTTTCTTCCTCACAAATGCTCCCTTTGAATGCATTCCAAAGATATTGCAACATTTGATTATTTTCATTGTTTAACTCTTCAGTTGTAGGCTTCTTTCTAAATTGTTTTCTTGGCTTGACCCCTTCATCCTCCACAACTCCTAACTCTTGTTTAAGCTATAATATTCTCTTCTTGTGAGCTCACAACTAATGCACTATTTCTTCCAACTCTTTTAGCTTGTGAAACCTTACGCAAAGGATCCTCCACAATAATATAGATGCATGGTCATCTTTCATACTTATATTAGTCTTTACAACATGAGAAATGTTTTCCTTGTAGTGATCCTTGAAGTCCTGTAATACTTTATCATCTGTTTGAAGAATTTCCAAGATGGTGAGATTTGGTCTTTTCCCCATTCTTGCAACATTTTTTATTTTGCATGATGATTTAAAAAAAAGTAGAACCCCCCGCCCCCCCATTCTTTTCTGTAGAAACTTTCCTCAAATAATCTTCCTCTTTTTCCGTAACTGAATCTTGAAAAGATTATTAATTAATCTTTTCTTTCATCTTTTATTTTCTTCCCGATAACTCTTCTTTTTTAGCTTCAAAACTTTTATCATCCATTCCTTTCTAAGAAATATTTGTAGAAAATTTAAATTAAACGCATCTAATTATGTGTCGACAAGTGGACATTTTAAAAATATCTCTAGGATAAATTATTATCTAGGTCTCAATTTCAAAAGAGTCCCCACTATGAGCTTCTCATAATAATCTTTTTCTTAGAATTTTAATAGACCCGTATTCAGAGATCAATAACTTTTTAACTTGATAATATTTTTCCAATCACTCTAGTGAAATTCTGGTAAACTTGCCTCTCAACAACATATCCAACAATGAGAAAAATCCAATGGTTACATTTTGAGATATTGATCCAACATCGAGACTATTTTTTCTAAGATAGTCATGCATTCCCCTTCAACAAACCTCTATTCTTCTCCATTCAAAACACATGCCACCTGAAACATGGTTCCTTGCAATTTTCAAAGAAGATAAAATACATCTTGCCCCATCTTTGACTTCTTTAATCATTTTTCCTTTACATTCTCATGTAGGATGAATCTTGAACTTTGAACTTTGCATCTGAACTTTGAACCCGAACCTTGAACCTGAACCTTGAACCTCTAAAATTGGTTCAATGGTTCAATGTTAAACCTAAGGCATGACAATATTCCTTTGGGATTCTATAGAAAAACCTGCATAACGTTTTACTGAGGGCTCCATTTTTTGTGTAACTTTAACTATAGAATAAATAAGCCAAGTAGATCATAACCCATAAAATATTTTTGCATAGGACACATAAGACTTGGGATTTAATTGTTTGGGCATATGGGTAACCCAAAAATAAAAGCGTTAAAATCTCCCAGCTAACATGGAGTTTGGCCATAAAAACTGATCATTTTGGAGAAAAAAAGGTTAAAATTAAATCTCTACAAAATGATTTTGTGTCATCTTTCATAGAATTTAAAAAATAATGATTTTTTTATGACTAGCATGTAAGGGATATCCATGAGGGTCCTTGAAAGTTTGAACAAAGGTAACCAACACTTTCAACATTAAAACATTAGCAATAGCTGGTTTTTAGCTAATTACGGGGCTTTAGGAACAAGAAAAAATATAGGGGTAGCAATATGCAAGGGTAGGTACAACCAAACACCATTTTACCTCTCTTGTATGTGCAGGATTCAAATCTAACAAAGTAGGATTATAGATTCATAAAATATAGACTAAGATAAAGAGATATAGACTTTGAAGAAGTAGAAAACCCTAGACACTACTTGAAGAGGGGAAAACATATTAGAAGGTCAAATGATCAAAACATAATGAAATAAACATGGAAATACTAAAATATCCTAAAGAGACCATTTCACCTTGCTAATTTACCTTCTCCTTCGGATTGAGCTTGATGAAGTGAAGGTGCCCCTTGATGATGCTCCACTTGATGTGCTCCTTTGATTGATTGTGATGTGGAATGCTCTCCTTTGTGCTCAACAAGATTGATTGGATGAATTTGATAGGATTTGAGTGATAGATTAAAGATGGATGGATTTGATTTGAAAGATTGGAGGAAGAAGAGGAGAAAATAGTAGCATGAGGATACATGAGAAGTGGATATTTTGTGAAGATAATTGCCTCCAATTTATAGATTGGAAAAGGCCAATGCAGGGCCAAGATTGATTTGGTTAAGGGTTGAGATTGATTTTAGATAGAAGGCATGGATCAAGAGTCCCTTGGGAAAATAAACAGGAATATAAAATTCCTTTGGAAAAGGGGGAAGAAATTTGAATTTCAAACTTGAGGAATTAAAAATTCCAAAATAAGGATGCATTGAGGGATTCAAATAAATTTGAATTTCTTTGAGAGATTCAAAGTTGATGTTACATGAGTGGGAATTAAAAATAGTAGAATAATGATAAGCATGATTATGAGAGATTCTAGAAGAATTAATTAGGTTGAGTGGGATTAGGAAAAGTGATTTTGTAGGAATCACATGACTAGGTTAATTAATTAGAATTAATTAACTAAGTGGGTTTAGAGGAAATAATTATTGGAGGGGACTTTAGAGGAATAGGGGAATAGATAATTTATTTGATAAATTAATTATTGAACTATAGTGATAGGATTAATTAAATTAGATTTAATTGATTCTGAGAGGAATAAGGGTAACACAATTAAAGTCAATTAATTGTGTTGATAGGCTTAAATTAATTAAATATTAATTTTAGGTGTCTACGCTACTACTTAGCCACATAGTCTAACACTTTTTTGACATAATTTTAGGTAGATAATTTGCATGATATCCTAATCTAGAATCTATTCATGATATCTACATCAAAAACCTTCAAGACTAGGACCCCTAGCCACATAGTCCAACACTTTTGGGCTCAAATTGTAGACCCAGGTTCCACTTTAATCCCTATTTCCATATCAATTCTCATAATTTGCATATATATTTAATAAATTAGTATTTATGTTGATTAAATTAAATCTTACATCTTTAGACCTAGTTCTTGCATTTTATCATTCTATCTTATCCAATCATACCGATAATAAAAAAGAAAAATAATCAATCATTATGCAAAACTGTATCAAAAGTTTGTAGTTGGGTCTATTTATTATTTATCCAATGTATGTTGATGTGAATGGGTTTGATTGCTAGTTTGCATGATTATATTAGTGAACCCCATTTCTATTCAAAAATAGATTGCACATGAAATTGTACATTTATGAATGACACTATACCCCAAATAGGTAAACTACTAATGTCACATAGTGAGGAGTATCATAATAGGAAATTAATGTTATTTATAAGGCATAGGAAAAAGGTGCCACTCATTGTCACTTGTCATTTGAATGGTATCGGTTACGAAAAGTTTTTGAATTTTACACTCCAAATTTTGACATTCATTAGTGGAGTGGATATAAATTTGATGATGCATACAAAAAGAAGGATTTTCTTGATTTTGTTTAAGAAATTTTCTTCAATTTTTCCAAGGTAGAGTAATTAAGTTTTCTAGAATTGAACAAAATACTCTCTTGTTTAGATGAAAAGTTAGGAGAGGAGAACATAGATGTATTAGACAATGGAGGGGGGATGTCAACAAAGGAGGAAGTTGGAAACATAAACCTTCTTTTAAAAAATGTGTTTTATATTTCTCATGAGTCTAAATATTTTTTTGCATACATCCTAAACCATTTCCATTGTATCCATGTTTAAAATCACATGGATGATCCTTAGTGGTTGTTGAAATGTCAAGATAGGAGGATTGGCTCTTAGTTTCAATTAGGTTGAGGTCTAATGAGCCTCAATCGTCATCAAGACATGGTTAGGAGTATAAGAGGTATATTGCATAAATGAAACACAAAGCCCCTTTGAGGCTTCATATATGATTTGGAGGAATTTATATTCTCCTTTAAACAAGGTTGTAAAGTCTAATGGACCTAATTTTTTTCTATAAGAAATCATCATTGATAAGAAACTATGTTGTAGAAGGAATAATATCATTGAAGAAAGATATACATCCTACTTCTTAGACACCATTATAAGGATTAGGATCAAATTTGGTTGTGTAAAGTTTAGTGTTATGTATGAATATTACTATGTGGTGAAGGCTATAAGGGACTTCTTGCATAGCATGTATTGTCAACCCATGTCATGGTCTCTACTCTATGCATGGGTAAAGTCATGGATCCTACCATAATAGGTAATGTGATTATACCTAATGAATACCTACCAACATTATCAAAGCCACACATAGAGAGAGAATCAATTTGAATGAGGGCATTATCCATATCAAGATCTTATGTAATAGGTTTATGCTACAAATATTAATAATTGATCCATTATCAATTAAGTTACACTTTATCCTATGTTAATTAATGAAGGTATGATCATGAGGGGATCATGTTGATTTTGAACTTCCAAAGAAGGAAATTCATCTTGTGAGAACACAATATTCATCTTTGTTCCATGCATACAATTAAATGAGGATGCTACATCATTTGGTCTAGTAGAAGGAGAAACAACTACCTTTTGTAAGGCTTCATGGTTAAATTCATGGTATGTAGGTGAAGTTTAAATCAAATCTCAAAGGGAGATTTTAGCTATAATATTAGGAAGTTGCTCAACAAGATTATGCTCCCTTACAAAATGTTGTAGAAGATGAAAAATAGGTTGAGAAGTACGAAGAATATTATTTTTAGAGTTATATGTGTGAGCCACTACATGATAACTATGTTGTGGCATTTCATGATGCATCTTATCTCTTTGAACAAGTTTTTTTTACATCGTTTAAAATTAATTTAGGAGGTCTAGTTGGATTCTTACCACCTTTAATAGCAATGACTCGCTTGTTTTGAGATTGAGGGACATCAGGACGAAGATGTACAACAACCTTAGGCTTCTCATCTTCATTTGTATGACTGGAAATATGAATTATATTAACTTCACTTGGATTAGGATATTCATTCACAAAAGCTTCATCTTTAGGAGAGAGAACATTAGAAAATTTGTTAAAATGATATCATCCTCTTGCACCAAAGTATCGTCATGAGCAGCACAACTTTTGGGAGAAGGATAGAATAATTCATCAATGCTTCATCTCTATAAGGGAGGTCATTGAAATGGATAGAAGATAAAGTATCATTAGGAAAAGTATCAATGATATCATCCTCTTGCACCAAATATGGTCACGAGGAGGTACATTTTATGACAAGAATAAACATCATTCCTTAAAGCTTCATCCTAAGAGAAAGATTTTAGAAAGAAATGCTAGTTATCTCTTCTTGCACCAAAATGCTCTAATTAGTGAAAAAATTGGGAGAGGGACAATCATTGACCTAGAAGGTACAACATGAAACAACTACCACAAAATATGCTACAATCACTAGGTCATATGTCACAAATTTCAAAACATTGATGAAGGATTAAAAAGAATAGATCTAAAACATAAGATATGTATAAAGGTTCTTAAAAAAGTAAATGTGAAATATTAGACTTTTTTCAAAACTCTTGAGAAAGTCAATGTGAAACATAAGACATCTTTTAAGAAAGGAAGTGTAAAACACAAAATGCATTTCAAATACTTTATGAAAGTAAATGTGAAATGTAAGAAATCTTTTAAAGCTTTTAAAAAAATGAATATGAAACATAATTATGAAAAGCATGTTGAAACATTTTTGAGATTTCTTTCATTAAGTTTTGGTGGAGATCATGAAATTCTTTTGCCTCAGGGAAAAATTTAAAATATTTTTGGTTTGCCATGTTGACAATTATCAAGGCTCTATTTTTTATCACCAATTGAAGAATTAAATATGGATGATAATTATGTATAGTCATTATCATTATGATCGTTATTAAAGTCTATTGATTCTAAAATCCAGACACATCGCCCTCCTTGTATACATCCACGTTAATATGCTTATAAAAAATTAAAGGTAGGACACGTGGCACAATCACACGACATCACAGGGTAGAAGCATCAGAGATTGCAGAGGCTTGAGGTGGAGCGACGACTGATAGATCATGCCAAAGAAATGCTTGTTGCAATTTAAGGTTAAGGGTTCTCCATGTGGTGGAAGACCATTGTAGCACTAGGAAAAAGATAGAAGTGGCCGATTGATTGCAGGTCAGCAGAAGTATTATACATAAAAAAAAATTTAATTTGCAAATGATTGTGGACTCCAATCTGATTAAGTGTGGTTGCCAAATGAAATTGCATTAGTGTTCAGTTTATGAGGTATTAAATGATGGGTTGTTTTTTCAGATACTGAGCCTTTTACTTTGTGATGCAAGTATTGAAGCGAGGGTATTTCTCATTTGTTGTGATATACAATTGAATGATGTTTAAGGGTGGTATAGTATGCATGTGAGTAAAATGGAGGATATTGATATGGTTTGATCAATTAGGAGAGAGGATTCAGTAGTTGTGCACCTTAATTTCATGCTTCTCAAAATCTTACGTGGAAATTTCAAATCACTCACATTTTTTTACAGCAGCTTACTTGGCAAGTCTCTGCTTATAGCTAAGGTTTCACGGCCACATCAGCATACTTTTTGCCAAGGTGTCCAAAACAGCCAAAAAAAAAAGTGACCAATAAGCCTGCAAAAAGGGCCCCAATACTTGTGCAACTGATGTGGCATCATATGATTGGTTGTTTTTTACAACAAATGGTATATTTCATTCAATTATTGGTACTCATCATAGCAGTAACAACTTTAAAGTCACAACTACTGGTGCAATGTTGTACGAAAATTGGACATCAAATCAGCAAGTAAGAGGTATTAAATCAACAATTTCTATCACAAGAATTGAAACGCGCTCAATTACTAGATCTTTTCCCCTATATGAAACCGTATTTTTGAACAAATGATGCTATGATTTATAGCACCCGCATGGTGAAGGAGATGTGGTAAAACTCAGGGAGGTGGTATAAACGATGCACAATTAAATGGACATGCAAATTTGCAGATGATGACCTGAGCGCAAGGCAAGTAATGGAGGTGAAATAATTTGTTTTAAAAAATTCATGATGTCCGCTTCCATCTACTTTGCACTATGTTTAAATTGTGAATCAGTGCAATAAAGTCTAAGCCGATGTATGAAGGTGTGAAGTCTGAAGTTATTAAAAACATAGAAAGCTAATATAATCATAATCTAGTTGCTAGCCAAAGCTTTGAGGGATATGATGAAAAGACCAAGTTGATGGGAAAGTATTTTAATTGGCGGCTGCATGTAAGATGCGGTTCAGGGTATTAAGTTTAATATGGTAAACTTGAGATGCACTGAAGGAAGGTGAATATCATAGGCGGTGTTCATCAAAGGGTAAGTTGACAATAAAATTTATATATAGATCTGTTTAGTTGTAAAAATGGAACAAGTTAGGATTAGGATCAAGATTCACTTTCATATAAATATTGGAATACAAAGTCACAAAGATGAGATTGTATTTGATTGACTCTTGTCAAAGAGAGTCAAATAGTACCTTAGGGTTTCTATTCCTTTGCTACTTTAGAAAGTGTATAGATTTGAGATGATATTAAATTAGAGTTTTGGTACGATGTAAGTGAGAACTTAAAAGCTGTAGTAGACTAATATATAAACAAAAATTCAGTAATATGTATAGAATAGGACCGAGAACATAGAGTTGCACCTATGACTACAATCTAGAGCTGAATTCACTAGATCGAGGCACCTCATGTACACTAGTCTTCCTACTTTTGCACACCAACTGAACTGAGAGTTATTGAGGGCCTGTACTCGAGTTCCCCAAAATCTAATGCTAATTTTAGAGGATGAGGATGCACAGAGTGCCCTGGTCCTAGATAGGGGCACCTAGAGCACCTTGGTCCAAGGATTTTCTAACTTGAATTTGGGTATTTATATGTGGCTATCTATTGATTATCCATGGTTCTCTCTGTCTCTGCCGGAAACATGTAGATGCACCTGAAAAACAAAAAGAGGGTAGGGTGGTGGCTATATATGGGTTTGCCTTGGTTGAGCCCCCATTTTGGTGATTTCCACCTCCATGAATAGCCAATATTGAAATTGGAACAATCTGTGTGCTCTTGAATCTTAAGTGTGTCTAAGATTCCTATGAGCTAAAGTGCATAAATATAAGCTAGAGCCTACTCAAATGTGTTAGAGAAAAACCCTAAATGATATGATTTGAATGTAACAATATATGAATCACATAACTTGTACGATAAAATGTAGATCTGAAGCTTAATGACAAAAATATGAGAACAACATGATATCATACCAAATCCCTTAGGAAGAGGTACATGCTAATTATCAATTCGTAATTCCTTATTATCCTCCAATATCTCTTTAAGCTTCCATGGTTGATGAATGTTGATGAAGATTTCATGATGAACAATTTGCAAATTTGAAATTCTTCTAAAAGCAGCACTTTCACTTCATGACGATATCACCGATTCACACCTTCAATTGATAATGCTAGATAGATATCACAAATGAGAAAATGATTACTTATATATATATATATATATATATATATATATATATATTCTAGGTTTAATTTGATGAATAACCAACCTAGATTTGTTAATTTTTTGCATGGAGCTAGATTTGAATAGGATAGGATTGTTTTATTATCCTCCCAAAATTCAAGACAAAAAGTGCGAGACTGGGATGCATTTATTGATATGGTCTTGACAACTTTAGCCCAAATTTTTAGGGATGCGAGATAATAGGGTTCAAATGGCAAAATTAAGTTTGTGCGACAATATATAATGTTTAGGTAAGGGAAACATGTCTTGAGATTTAAAATAGGGTAGGATCTATGATAAATCGGGATGATTAAAAGATAAAGTACACATGTGAAATTAAGGGCCCAAATGAGAGTGTGACAAGGTTAGAATCAAGAAAGGACTCATATTTTGAATCAATTATTGATTAAGTGCATATGAGAGTTCTATAATGATTAGCATAATGAGAATAATAAAATGAGAGCTAACAAAGCATGGAATTGGACACCATAATTAAAGGTGTACAATTTATGATGCTACATTTAGCTCCCACTTTAGTTGTCATATGACATTATGTGCAGATGCAAGCTAAAGTATAGAAAAATAAACATTCGTCTAAAAAGGATATTTTCATAAGTGTTGAATGAAGCCCCCAACGATATCTATAATACAATATTACGAACCATATTTTGCAACACCATTTCGTTAATTGAAATTAAAAATCTCCAAGAATGCTTACTAAGAGTGATGAAATTTGAGGATACCCATGTGGCCCCATATTTCTTCTTTCTATGTAGGAGGTAGAGATAGGGTATCATGTTTACCACTTTAAACTGTGTAAGATAGGTTATGAAAAATGCTTTCAACAAGACATGATATGAAATTAAAACTACTTAATGAGAATTCAAAAAGATAGGGCATTGGATCACAATTCCAACACAACAAATGACATGTGAATTAGGGTCCTCTATCTCAAGATATGAAATGATAAAACATATTAAATTAGCATTTTTGAAAGAAATCACCTTTTAAATAGTGGGACCTCCACTATTCATTATTCTTATTCATACTTTTTTTTTGAAGTGCAAAGAGGTCTACCAAGGAGAAAATGCCATTCAAATGACCATAACAACCCACAAGGATAGAGGTCTCGAGGTAATCAATTGAGGAGGCTCTTCTGCTAAATGAGGTAGGCTCACTAACTCTTCTTTGTGATTTTTTTTACTTCAAGTTGTTGATTTGCATGCAACCCTAGGTGAGCGCACGGACTCCCCCAAATTGGGGCACCATGGTCCCAACTATGCACCATGGTTCCAGTTGGGCACCATGGTCCCCACTAGGTGCAATGGTCCCAATTGGGTGCCATGGTCCCCTTTAGGCATCATGGTCACAGTTGGGTGCCATGGTCCTAGAACAAGCACCATGAGGCATAAAAGGGTCACAGTGGTGATGATAGATGTAAGTGATAGAAATGAGAGGATTTGATATGATGAATCTGATACGAATCTCTATTTGTTGTGATTGCAGGAGATACCAACTATGTAGGAACACAGTGGAGGCTTCATATTCAAATATTTTTACACTCGTATCATAGATCTCAACTAAGAGGAGAATAATTTTCTCTAACATGTAGGACTCAACTGGGTGTAGTAAACGCCCTATATATGATACCATGAGACTATTCTTATTACCTTGATGGTACGATGGGTTGTAGACACCTCTACCTTCCATCTTCCAATGGGAAAGATGATAGTCACCTTGGAGGATGTTTACTAGATCTTGTGGTTGCCAGTGTACAATAAGACTATAAGGTTATAGGAATCATGTACACCCACTATGGTGAAGAAGGATCAAATATATTGCATAGGTTGAGCAACACCCAAAGATTCTAGAGGATGGATCCTAGTACGATGGATATTGCAAGGAGAAACAAGGAAGCAACAGAGAAAAATATAAACATAGGAAATGCTCAAGAATATGAGAGCTCTATGTTCACAAAAATTTGTAATGACATAATGATACAAAATAAAAGAATTCAACCTCTAATAGGTCAAAAAACCCTAAAAGGGAAAACCCTAGGCTTGCACATAATAATTAATAAAAGAATTAATTATTATGCACCTAATGTTAGCTTAAGTGTAAAAGAGATAAAGGGGAAATTAATTAATTAATGAAGTAAAGACCCAATTACTCTAACACCACCCCTTAAGCTAGACTTAGAGAGAAGCTAAAACCTAGAAGAACTACTGAAAGTAGGAGAGATGGGTCTCGGGAACAAGGCCTGATCAGGTACCTGGTGTAGAGCACCTAGCTCAAAGTTGTCTTTTCTTGCATTTTAGAGTCTTTTTGTGATTTAAATTTATTTTCTTTTGTAATAAGGTGGAAAAAATCCTATGATTCTTTTTGAATCCATAGTTTGGTTGTCCACACTTTTGTTGTGCTCAGGATCCAAAATTGTCATTATCCTGAAATGTTGTCAAAATGTCAGTTTTTGGTTTGTACCAGGTGGATACCTAGAAACTTGCTATAATATTTGGAAATGGTTTAAATCCATTTTGGTATGCAATTTGAGTGATGTTTCAGGCCTTGAGAGCCTTGGAGTGTGTTTTTGCACTCATAGGTAAAAGTTGTCAAAAATTGGTCATGACAACTTTTGCATTTTTAGGCAAAAGTTGTCCATCAAGGAAATGGTGTTGGAAGTTGGTTGGAACAAACTTAAAATGGTGTATAAAACCTTCTAATAATCTCCAATAATAGGTTAATCAACTTTTTTTTTTGCATTCAATTCATTTGCCAAGGGTTTCCTATGCTTTTCCTCGCGTTTGGACTGTTTTTGCTTTGATTTTCTGCTTTTGTACGACCCATACGGTCTTTTACGGTGCTCATAATAGTAGAGGAAGTTAGGAATATTTTTTTATCTTTCCAACAACTATAATATGAAGGTTTTAAGTGCCTTGGATCAAAAGTTATCACTGTTTTTGTAAAAGTTGCTCACAAACTCTTGAAACTTGGGGTTTTGATTGTAAAAATGCATTTTACCTGAGCATCCATGAATGGACAAGTAGAAATCCATTGCATGGATTTGGTAGGCTCTATAAATATTTTTAGAGTAGTTTTTTTGTGTTTTTTCAGGCCACAAGGAGGAGAATGGGTGAGATGAATAACACACAAGCTTGTAGCTAGTGTGTGGGGGAAGCAGAGATTGCTCATTTTTAGTGCCATGGAGAAGTGACACCCCAAAAAACCATAGTGTTTTTGAAATGTCTATTAATTTAATAAAATAATCTAATTTTTTTTGGGTTGGTGATTTTGACTAGTGAAGAGTTTGGAGAACATCTTCCAAAACTACTTGGAAGCCCTAAACCCCTAAAAAATAGCTCTTTTTCAGTAACCCTAGTTGTATGACAAACCTAGATGGAAAACTAAGTGATCTTGTTTAACATCCAAATGGGTATCCGAATATGTAAAAATATCTTGGGGTTGTTAGGAAATTTTGGGGGAAACTATGAAAAAACTGTGAAAGAAGGGCTAGTCAATTAGGCCCAATAGCAGCCGGTAGAAGCAAGTTGAAAGCCTAGGGATTGGGAGGAAGGTGCAGACCTTTTCAATTCATAAAATTACCTTGAACATACCTACACAACATAACCACAACCTTTAAACATGTTGTTAGAGTGAAGATCCTTGGTGGAGGTCTTTTGAGCCTAGTTGGAGCTTTGAGAACCTAGTAGAAGACCATCTGAAAATTAGAGATTTGGATCAAAACCAACAAGTACCTCAAGAGGATATACCTAGGAGGAAAGCCAATAGATTTTATGCCTTGGAGGTCTAAGGTGTGTACCCTAACAAGTTACCTTGAAGGAGCTTGAGCAGAAGGGTGAGTTGAGGAGTTGGGGTGAGTAAGGGTGAATTAGAGAGCTAGGCACAAGACCTCTACATTAGAGTGGTATCAGAGCCATTCTTTGAAAGATTTGGTGTATGTCATATTGTGAAGAATTAGGAGCAAGTTCAATGCCTCCAAAGGCAATGAGTCCAAAAGCCATCTGGAAGTTGGTGGCAGAGATGATAGAAGGATTGAAGGATACAAAAGGAAGCAGAGGAACCAAAGAGGCAAAGAAGGAGAAGGGAAAGGTTAAGATAGAATGGGATAATGAGACTAATGAATAAGTGGAAGATGGAGATGAACCAACAACAGTAGCTATGCCTCAAGACCAAAACTTATTCCTAGATGCAGCCAAATCCATTTCTAAGCACAATCTAGATGGATTACCCACATATGGAGGAAACCTTAATGGAGAAGAGTTTCTATATTGGATAGAAGCTCTCAATAATCATTTTGTTTACAAAGAGGTAGCATAAGAGAAAAGAGTTAATGTGGCCAAATAAAGAATGAGAGGATCAACATTGGTTTGGTGGAATATGATGCAAGAAGAAAGGATACAAGCAAGTAAAAAAAAGATAACTTCATGGGAGCGTACGAAGATCAGATTTAAGGCACATTTCCCTCCAGGAGATTATGAAGTTCAAATTCATAAGAGACTACAAAATCTGAAACAAAGGGAGCTATATGTCAATGCTTACATGGAGGAATTCCATAAACTAAGCCTCAGAGCTAAGAAGAATGAGAATGAGGTGGAGAAATTGGCTAGATACGTGAATGGATTGAGACAAAATATACAAGATGAAATCAGTATCCTTACTCTTGATACTATTCATAAGTGTTTTCAGTTAGCATTAAGGGCAGAAGAAAAAATCAAAAGTTTAGAGGCGGCAAATCCTTTAGAGGAAGGGGCACTTTTAGTAGAGGACAACAAACATCAAGGAATGAAGAAAACTCAAGGGAAGAAGGTGGTGGAGACTCTTCAAGCGGGCCATTTAGAGGATCCTTCAGAGGAAGAAACAATTCTAGGGGCAGATTTGGAAGCTCAAGAAGAGGAAATTTAGTTTTCACTGGTAGATGTTACAATTGTAATCAAGTTCGCCACACAATGGGAAGGTGTCCAGAGAAAGAAACCAGCTAATCACACTCATACATGGGTGAGAGAATAACACAATTATTGTAGGAAGAAGACAATCAAAGTGTGTCTTCCCCTCTTAGCAAGGCAGGCCCAGTGACAGATGGTGAAAGTCTAATGCTAAGAAGGTCTTTGTTGAAGATTCCTCAAGCTCAAGAGCCACCACAAAGGAAGAGTTTGTTTAGAACAACTTGTAAGTTTGAAGGCAAGATTTGCAAACTGATTGTAGACTAATGTTCAATTGAGAATATAGTTTCAACTGAGATGGTAGATAAACTCAAGTTAAGGAGGCTACCACATCTCACTACCTACAAGGTGTCATGGATCAACCGAGCCAACATGTCTTAGTTGACGAGAAAGAATAGGAAGACTATCAGATTGGTGAGTATAAGGACAAGATTTTCTGTGATATATTGCCTATGGATGCTTTCTATTTCTTGTTGGGATGCCCATGGCAATTTGATGTAAAGGCTCAGCATGATGGAGAGAAGAATAGCTATGTCATTATCAAGAATGGTAAGAGGTATCAAATGGATCCATTACCTGATCCAAAAGAGGAAAAAAAAGTGGGATCAAGTGTGATGATGATGAGTGGGAAATAGTTTCTTAAGGTAATGAAACAAGAAGGAGATCAAGGATATGTTATTGTGCTCAAACCTAGTGAAGAAGGTAAGGTAGATCCAATGGAAGAAGTGCCACAAGAGGTGAAGGGTCTAGTCAAAAAATATGCAGAAGTAATAGGAGAAGGTCTACTTGATTCTTTGCCACCAATGAGGGATGTCAATCACCAAATAGAACTGATTCCAGGGGCAAGTTTTCCTAACAAGGTTGCCTACAAAATGACAACTAGTCAAAATGAAGAAATTGCCAAACAAGTGCAAGAGCTCTTGGACAAAAGATTCATCAAAAAGAGTTCAACTCCATGTGTTGTACCTACTATCTTAGCACCCAAGAAAGAGGGAAAATAAAGAATGTGTATAGATTCTAGAGTAATCAATAAGATCACTATAAGGTATCAGTTCCCTATGCCAAGGATAGAAGACCTGTTGGACAATCTTGGGGGTGCAAACTACTTCCCAAAGGTGGATTTAAAATTAGGGTATCATCAGATCAGAATCAAACTAGGGGATGAATTAAAGACAACCTTTAGGACCAATGCTGACCTCTATGAGTGTTTGGTCATGCCATTTGGCTTACCAATGCACCTAGCACCTTTTAAAGGCTCATGAATGAAGTCTTGGTTGAGTTCATAGGTAAATTTGTGATTGCATATCTTGATGACATTGTAATCTTTAGCAATTCTAAAGAAAAACATCTCAAGGATGTGGAGATGGTCTTGAAGAAGTTGAAAAAGGCAAAACTCAAAATCAACCCTAAAAAGTGTGAGTTTCTCAAGACTGAACTTGTATATCTTGGTTTTTTCATTTCAAAAGGTTGTCTAAAAATGGATCCTAGTAAGGTTGAGGCAATCCTTAGTTGGCATAAACCTAAGAATATCAATGATGTTAGGAGATTTCATTTGTTAGCATCCTTTTATAGGAAGTTTGTAAGAAACTTTAGTCATGTGTGTGCTCATGTGCTCAATACTATCAAAGGGGGAGTCAAGTGTCAGTTTAGGTGGACAGAGGAGGCCCAAAAGGGATTTGAGTTGTTAAAAAAGAAGATGGTTGAGTTACCTACACTTAGGTTACCTGATTTCAATTAGTTATTTATAGTTGAGTGTGATGCTAGTCAAAGAGTAATAGGGGTTGTTTTGAGTCAAGAGAGTCTTCACATAGCCTTTTTCTCTGAAAAAGTTGAATGAAGCAAAACATAAGTACTTTGTGTATGACTTGGATTTGTATGTCATGGTGCAAGCATTAAAGAAGTGGTGTCATTACTTGTTTCCCAAAGATTTTGTGGTCTATACTGACAACCATGCCCTTAGTTTTCTCAATGGATAGGAGAAGTTCAATCAGAAGCACCTCAACTGGGTAGAATACCTACAATCTTATACCTTCACTATCAAGCATAAAAAGGGAACCTCAAATAAAGTTGCTGATGCAATCAGTAGGAGATTCATGACCATACAAGAGGTTAAATTTCACATTGTGGGGTTGGAGGAGTTGAGAGACCTCTACAAAGAAGACAAAGATTTTGTTGATATATATGCTACATGTTCTGATTTTTCTAACACCTCTCATGTTTCGTAATCAGAGTATATGATACAGGAAGTTTTATTGTTTAAAGGACATCCCCTTTGTATACCCCAATGCTCTATGAGACAAAACATCATTCAAGATAAACATCAAGGGGGTCTAGGAGGTCATTTTGGCAATGATAAAATAAAGGAGTAGGTTAGTCGGTTCTACTATTGGCTGAAGTTGCAATCAGAAGTAAGGATATTTGTTGAACAATGTGCATATGTTAGAGAGAAAAAGGATCAACAAGTAATTCAGGTTTATATCAGCCCTTAGTCATACCACAACGGCCTTGGGAATGTTTGAGCATGGACTTTGTGTTGGGTTTACCAAGAACACCAAGAGGATTTGATAGTGTTTATGTAGTGGTAGATAGGTTCAGAAAAATGACTCACTTCATCACTTGTAAGAGTACCAATGATGCCACCTATATTGCAGGTCTTTTCTTCAAAGAGATAGGAAGAATCCATGGACTTCCAGTTAGCATTGTGAGTGATAGGGATGTTAAGTTTTTGAGTCACTTCTGGAGAACCTTATGGAAGAAGTTGGGTACTAGACTCTCATTTTCATCTTCCTACCATCCACAATCAGATGGTTAGACTGAGGTGGTCAATAGGTCCTTGGGTAATCTCCTAAGGTGTCTCACTAAGCAGCATGGTGAGACTTGGGACTTGGTGATTAGCTGAGTAGAATATGCATACAATGATTCAGTCAACAGGAGCACAAGTAAAAGTCCTTTTGAAATTGTTTATGGAATGCATCCTAGAGGTGTCTTAGAACTTAGTGATATCAATACAATGACCCAAAAGAGTGCTCAAGGAGAGATTTTTTCTGAAGGTATTAATGAAATTCATGACAAAGTACAACAGTCCTTGCATCAAAAATCAAAAAAATATAAGGAACAAGTTGATCACTCAAGAAGGAACATGCAATTTAAGGTTGGAGACTTAGTTTTGGCTTATCTTAGAAAGGAAAGACTTCCAAAAGGATAGCCAACCAAGTTGATGATGAAGAAGATTGGGCCACTCAAGATTGTTCATAAGTTTGGAGAAAATGCCTATGAGGTTGAACTACCTCCTTCTTTGGTCATATCTCTTATTTTCAATATTTGTGACTTGCATCCCTATAAAGGAGAATCTTATACCTCTCAGATGGATACCACATTGCAATTTGAAGAAGATTGGGTGAAGGATTTACCAGTTAGTCAACCAATTCAGTTGGAAAGCATCTTGGATACCAAGGTGATCAAGAAGACAAGAAAGGGCATCTACAAACATTATCTTGTGAAGTAGGCAGGTCTACCTAGTTTAGAGGCTATGTGGATGTCAGAAGGTGACATAATTCATCATGGAGTGCAACAAGTAGACCTGATAACTCAAGGGACTTGAGTTCCTTGCCCCAGGGGAGTATGGTGTAGAGCACCTAGCTCAAAGTTGTCTTTTCTTGCATTTTAGAGTTTTTGTGTGATTTCAAGTTATTTTATGTTGTAATAAGGTGGAAGAAATCCTATGATGCTTTTTGAAGCCATAGTTTGGTTGTCCACACTTTTGTTCTGCTCAGGATCCAAAATTCTCATTATCCTGAAATATTGTCAAAATGTCAATTTTTGGTTTGTACTAGGTGGATACCTGGAAACTTGCTAGAATATTTGGAAATGGTTTAAATCCATTTTTGGATGCCATTTCAGTGATTTTTTAGGCCTTGAGAGCCTTGGAGTGTTTTTTTGCACTCATAGGTAAAAGTTGTCAAAAATTGGTCATGACAACTTTTGCATTTTTAGGCAAAAGTTGTCCATGAAGGAAATGGTGTTGGAAGTTGGTTGGAACCAAATTAAAATGGTGTATAAAACCTTCTAAGGATCTCCACTAATAGGTTAATCAAGTTTTGGTTTGCATTCAATTCATTTGCCAAGGGTTTCCTATGCTTTTCCTCACATTTGGATTGTTTTTGCTTTCATTTTCTACTTTTGTATGACCTATATAGATTGGTATGGTGCTCATAATAGAAAAGGAAGTTAGGAATTTTTTTATCTTTCCAAAAAGTATAATATGAAGGTTTGAAGTGCCTTGGACCAAAAGTTATCACTGTTTTTGTAAAAGTTGCTCACAAACTCTTGAAACTTGGGGTTTTGATTGTAAAAATGAATTTTACCTGAGCATCCACAAATGGACAAGTAGAAATCCATTGGATAGATTTGGTAGGCTCTATAAATATTTTTAGAGTAGGTTTTTTGTGTCTTTGTAGGCCACAAGGAGGAGAATGGGTGAGATGAATAACACACAAGCATGTAGCTAGTGTGTGGGAGAAGCAGAGATTGCTCATTTTCAGTGCCATGGAGAAGTGACACCCCAACAAACCATGGTGTTCTGGAAAGATCTATGATTTTAATAAAATAATCCATTTTTTTTTGGGTTGGTGGTTTTGACTGGTGAAGAGTTTGGAGCACATCTTCCAAAACTGCCTGGAAGCCCTAAACCCCTCAAAAATAGCTCTTTTTCAGTAACTTTAGTTGTACAACAAACCCAGATGGGAAACTAAGTGATCTTGTTTAACATATAAATGGGTATCTGAATATGTAAAAATATCTAGGGGTTGTTAGGAATTTTTGGGGCAAAATACCAAAAAACTGTGAAAGAAGGGCTAGTCAATTAGGCCTAATAGCAGCCGGTAGAAACAAGTTGAAAGCCTAGGGATTGGGAGGAAGGTGTAGACCTTTTCAATTCATAAAATTACCTTGAACATACCTGCACAACATAACCACAACCTTTAAACATGCTATTAGAGTGAAGATCCTCGATGGAGGTCTTTTGAGCCTAATTGGAGCTTTGAGAACCTAGTAGGAGACCATCTCAAAATCAAAGATTTGGGCCAAAACCAACAAGAACCTCAAGAGGATATACCTAGGTGGCAAGACAATAGATTTTATGCCTTGGAGGTCTAAGATGTGTACCCTAACAAGTTACCTTGGAGGAGCTTGAGTAGAAGGGTGAGTTGAGGAGTTGGGGTGAGTAAGGGTGAATTGGAGAGCTAGGCACAAGACCTCTGCATTAGAGTGGTATTAGAGCCATTCTTTAAAAGATTTAGTGTATGTCATATTGTGAGGAATCAGAAGCAAGTTCAATGCCTCCAAAGGCAATGAGTCGAGAAGCCATCCAACAGTTGGTGGCAGAGATGATAGAAGGATACAAAAGGAAGCAGAGGAACCAGAGAGGCAAAGAAGGAGAAGGGAAAGGTTAAGACAAAATGGGATGATAAGACTGATGAAGAAGTGGAAGATGGAGACGAACCAGCACTAGTAGCTATGCCTCAAGACCAAAACTTATGCCTAGATGCAGCCAAATTCATTTCTAAGGACAATCTAGATGGATTACCCACATATGGAGGAAACCTTAATGAAGAAGAGTTTCTAGATTGCATGGAAGCTCTCAATAATCATTTTGATTACAAAGAGATAGAAGAAGAGAAAAGAGTTAATGTAGCCAAATCAAGAATGAGAGGATCAACATTGGTTTGGTGGAATACGATGCAAGAAGAAAGGATACAAGAAGGCAAAAAAAATATAACTTCATGGGAGCGTATGAAGATCGGATTTAAGACACAATTCCTTTCAGGAGATTATGAAGTTCAAATTTATAAGAGATTGAAAATCTAAAACAAAGGGAGCTAGATATCAATGCTTACATGGAGGAATTCCATAAACTAAGCCTCAAAGCTAAGAAGCATGAGAATGAGGTGGAGAAATTGGCTAGATACGTGAATGGATTGAGACAAAATATACAAGATGGAATCAGTATCCTTACTCCTGATACTGTTCATAAGTGCTTTTAGTTAGCATTAAGGGCAGAAGACAAAATCACGAGGAGTGAACAAAATCAAAAGTTTAGAGGTGGCAGATCCTTTAGAGGAAGGGGCACTTTTAGTAGAGGACAAAAAACATCAAGGAATGAAGAAAACTCAAGGGAAGAAGGTGGTGGAGACTCTTCAAGCGGGCCATTTAGAGGATCCTTCAAAGGAAGAAACAATTCTAGGGGCCAATTTGGAAGCTCAGGAAGAGGAAATTTAGTTTTCACTGGTAGATGTTACAATTGTAATCAAGTTGGCCACACAATGGGAAGGTGTCCGGAAAAAGCAACCAGCTCTTCACACTCATACATGGGTGAGAGAAGAACAAAATTAGTGCAGGAAGAAAACAATCAAAGTGTGTCTTCCCCTCTTAGCAAGGTAGGCCCAGTGACAGATGGTGAAAGTCTAATGCTAAGAAGGTCTTTGTTGAAGATTCCTCAAGCTCAAGAGCCACCACAAAGGAAGAGTTTGTTTATAACAACTTGTAAGTCTGAAGGAAAGATTTGCAAAGTGATTGTAGACTCAAGTTCAACTGAGAATATAGTTTCAACTAAAATGGTGGATAAACTCAAGTTAAAGAGGCTGCCACATCTCACTACCTACAAGGTGTCAAGGCTCAACAGGGGCCAACATGTCTTAGTTGATGAGAAAGCATAGAAAGACGGTCATATTGGTGAGCATAAGGACAATATTTTATGTGATATATTTCCTATGGATGCTTTCCATTTCTTGTTGGGATGCCCATGGTAATTCGATGTAAAGGCCCAGCATGATGGAGAGAAGAATAGCTATGTCATTATCAAGAATGGTAAGAGGTATCAAATGGATCCATTACCTGATCCAAAAGAGGAAAAAAATGTGGGATGAAGTGTGATGATGATGAGTGGGAAATAGTTTCTTAAGGTGATGAAACAAGAAGGAGATCAAGGATATGTTATTGTGCTCAAACCTAGTGCAGAAGGTAAGGTAGATCCAATGGAAGAAGTGCCACAAGAGGTGAAGGGTGTACTCAAAAAATATGAAGAAGTAATAGGAGAAGATCTACTTGATTCTTTGCCACCAATGAGGGATGTAAATCACCAAATAGACCTGACTCCAGGGGCAAGTTTTCCTAACAAGGTTGCCTACAAAATGACAACTAGTCAAAATGAAGAAATTGCCAAATAAGTGCAAGAGCTCTTGGACAAAGGATCCATTAAAAAGAGTTTGAGTCCATGTGTTGTACCTACTATCTTAGCACCCAAGAAAGGGGGAAAATAAAGAATGTGTACAGATTCTAGGGTAATCAATAAGATCACTATAAGGTATCGGTTCCCTATGTCAAGGATAGAAGACCTATTAGACAATCTTGGGGGTGCAAGCTACTTCATGAAGGTGGATTTAATGTCAGGGTATCATCAGATAAGAATCAGACTAGGGGATGAATTAAAGACAGCCTTTAGGACCAATGATGACCTCTATGAGTGGTTGGTCATGCCATTTGGCCTTACCAATGCACCTAGCACCTTTCAAAGGCTCATGAATGAAGTCTTGGTTGAGTTCATAGGTAAATTTGTGATTGTATATCTTGATGACATTCTAATATTTAGCAGTTCCAAAGAAGAACATCTCGAGGATGTGAAGATCGTCTTGAAGAAGGTGAAAAAGGCAGAACTCAAAATCAACCCTGAGAAGTGTCAGTTTCTCAAGACTGAACTTGTATATCTTGGTTTTTTCATTTCAAAACATTGTCTAAAAATGGATCCTAGTAAGGTTGAGGCAATCCTTAGTTGGCCTACACCTAATAATATTAGTGATGTTAGGAGATTTCATGGGTTAGCATCCTTTTATAGGAAGTTTGTAAGAAGCTTTAGTCATGTGTGTGCTCATGTGCTCAATACTATCAAAGGGGGAATCAAGTGTCAGTTTAGGTGGATAGAGGAGGCCCAAAAGGGATTTGAGTTGTTGAAAAAGAAGATGGTTGAGTTACCTACCCTTAGGTTACCTGATTTCAATCAGTTATTTACAATTGAGTGTGATGCTAGTCAAAGAGCAATAGGGGCTGTTTTGAGTCAAGAGGGTCTTCACAGAGCCTTTTTCTCTAAAAAGTTGAATAAAGAAAAACAAAAGTACTCTGTGTATGACTTGGAGTTGTATGCCATGGTGCAAGTCTTGAAGAAGTGGTTTCATTAATTTTTTCCCAAGGAGTTTGTGGTCTATATTGACAACCATGCCCTTATTTTTCTCAATGGACAGGAGAAGTTGAATCAGAAGCACCTCAAGTGGGTAGAATACCTAGAATCTTATACCTTCACTATCAAGAATAAGAAGGGAACCTCAAATAAAGCTGCTGATGCAATCAGTAGGAGATTCATGACCATACAAGAGGTTAAATTGCATAGTATGGGATTGGAGTAGTTGAGAGACCTCTACAAAGAAGACAAAGATTTTGTTGATATATATGCTACATGTTCTGATTTTTCTAACACCTCTCATGTTTCATAATCAGAGTATATGATACAGAAATTTTTGTTGTTTAAAGGACATCCCCTTTGTATACCCCAATTCTCTATGAGACAAAACATCATTCAAGATAAACATCAAGGGGGTCTGGGAGGTCATTTTGGCAATGATAAAATAAAGGAGCAGGTTAGTCGGTTCTACTATTGGCTGAAGTTGCAATCAAAAGTAAGGATATTTGTTGAACAATGTGCCATATGTCAGAGAGAAAAACGATCAACAAGTAATGCAGGTTTATATCAGCCCTTAGTCATACCCCAAAGGCCTTGGGAATGTTTGAGCATGGACTTTGCGTTGGGTTTACCAAGAACACGAAGAGGATTTGATAGAGTTTATGTGGTGGTAGATAGGCTTAGAAAAATGACTCACTTCATCACTTGTAAGAGTACCAATGATGCCACCTATATTGCAGGTCTTTTCTTCAAAGAAATAGGAAGAATTCATGGACTTCCAGTTAGCATTGTGAGTGATAGGGATGTTAAGTTTTTGAGTCACTTCTAGAGAACCTTATGGGAGAAGTTGGGTACTAGACTCTCATTTTCATCTTCCTACCATCCACAATCAGATGGTCTGACTAAGGTGGTCAATAGGTCCTTGGGTAATCTCCTAAGGTGTCTCACTAAGCAGCATGGCCAGCCTTGGGACTTGGTGATCAGCCAAGCAGAATATGCATACAATTATTCAGTCAACTGGAGCACAAGTAAAAGTCCTTTTGAAATTGTTTATGGAATGCATCCTAGAGGTGTCTTAGAACTTAGTGATATTAGTACAATAACCCAAAAGAGTTCTCAAGGAGAGAGTTTTTCTAATGGTATTAATGAAATTCATGACAAAGTACGATAGTCCTTGCAACAAAAATCAGAAAAATATAAGGAACAAGTTGATCACTCAAGAAGGAACTTGCAATTTAAGGTTGGAGACTTAGTTTTGTCTTATCTTAGAAAGGAAATACTTCCAAATTTATATCCAACCAAGTTGATGCTGAAGAAGATAGGGCCTCTCAAGATTGTTCATAAGTTTGGAGAAAATGCCTATGAGGTTGAACTACCTCCTTCTTTAGTCATATCTCCTATTTTCAATATGTGTGACTTGCACCCCTATAAAGGAGAATATTAGACCTCTCAAATGGATACCACATTGCAATATGAAGAGGATTGGGTGAAGGGTTTACCAGTTAGTCAACCGGTTTAGTTGGAAAGCATCTTGGATACCAAGGTGATCAAGAAGACAAGAAAGGGCATCTACAAACATTATCTTGTGAAGTAGGAAGGTATACCTAATTTAGAGGCTATGTGGATGTCAAAATCTGACATAATTCATCATGGAGTGCAACAAGAAGACTTGATAACTCAAGGGACTTGAGCTCCTTGCCTCAGGGGAGTATGGTGTAGAGCACCTAGCTCAAAGTTTTATTTTCTTGCATTTTAGAGTTTTTGTGTGATTTCAAGTTATTTTATGTTGTAATAAGGTGGAAGAAATCCTATGATTCTTTTTGAAGCCATAGTTTGGTTGTCCACACTTTTGTTGTGCTCAGGATCCAAAATTGTCATTATCGTGAAATGTTGTCAAAATGTCAATTTTTGGTTTGTACCAAGTGGATGCCTAGAAACTTGCTAGAATGTTTGTAAATTGTTTAAATAAATTGTAGGATGCCATTTGAGTGATGTTTTAGGCCTTGAGAGCCTTGGAATGTGTTTTTGCACTCATAGGTAAAAGTTGTCAAAAATTGGTCATGACAACTTTTGCATTTTTAGGCAAAAGTTGTCCATGAAGGAAATGGTGTTGGAAGTTGGTGGCACCAGCTTAAAATTTTGTATAAAAGCTTCTAAGAATCTCCAATAATGGGTTAATCAACTTTTGGTTTGCATTCAATTCATTTGCCAAGGGTTTCCTATGCTTTTCCTCGCGTTTGGACAGTTTTGCTTTGATTTTCTGCTTTTGTATGGCTTGTATGGTGTAGTACGATGCCAATAATAAAATAAGGAGCTATGAATTTGTTTTATCTTTCCAACAAGTATAATATGAATGTTTTTAGTGCCTTGGATCAAAAGTTATCACTATTTTTGTAAAAGTTGCTCACAAACCCTTGAAACTTGGGGTTTTGATTGTAAAAATGCATTTTACCTGAGCATCCACGAATGGAACAAGTTGCAATCTAGTGGATGGATTTGGTAGGATCTTTAAATATTTTTAGAGTAGGGTTTTTGTATTTTTGTAGGCCACGAGGAGGAGAATGGGTGAGATGAATAACACACAAGCTTGTAGCTAGTGTGTGGGGGTAGCAGAGATTGCTCATTTTCAGTGCCATGGAGAAGTGACACCCCATCAACCCATACTGTTTTGGAAATTTATATGAGTGTACTAAAATAATCCATTTTTTTGGGTTGGTGATTTTGTCTGGTGAAGAGTTTGGAGCACATCTTTCAAAACTACCTAGAAGCCCTAAACCCCTTAAAAATAACTCTTTTTCAGTAACCCTAGTTGTAAGACAAACCCAGATGGGAAATTGAGTAATATTGATTAACTTCCAAATGGGTATCTTAATATGTAAAAATATATAGGGTTTTTTAGTAAATTTTGGGGGAAAAGATGAAAAACAGTTAAAGAAGGGCTAGTCAATTAGACCTAATAGCAGCCGATAGAAGCAAGTTCAAAGCCTAGGGATTGGGAGGAAGGTGTAGACCTTGTAAATGCATAAAATGACCTTGAAAATACCTACACAACATAACCATAACCTTTAAACATGATGTTAGAGTGAAGATCCTTGGTGGAGGTCTTTGGAGCCTAGTTGGAGCTTTGAGAACTAGTAGGAGACCATCTCAAAATCAGAGATTTGGGTCAGAACCAATAAGAAACCTCAAGAGGCTATACCTAGGAGGAAATCTAATAGATTTTAGGCCTTGGAGGTCTAAGGAGTTTACCCTAACAAGTTACCTTAGAGGAGCTTGAGTAGAAGGGTGAGTTGAGGAGTTGGGGTGAGTAAGGGTGAATTGGAGAGCTAGGCACAAGACCTCTGTATTAGTACCCAAATACAAGGAAATCTCTATGAAATAGAGAAAAAGGAGAAAACCTAATGGGAAAAAACTCCTCTCCAAAAAGAGATAAAAGAACATGCTGAAAGAAATATGAAGTAAGGAAGGCCTCATAAATACCCCCCAAGGACAACTTCCTTCACCCCAAGCATAGAGCACAACTGAAGATAGCACGGTGATGCAAAAGGTTTCATGAAGATGTCTGCAACCTGCTCGACAGTGGGAATGTACTCCAAAATTAGAGAACCATCTTGAATCAACTGGCAGATGAAATGCATATGAAGCTCAATGTGCTTCATCCGTTGATGCTCCACCGGGTTGCGAGAAATGTGAGTAGTACTCTTATTGTCACACCAAAGAATAGTGGGACTATCTTGAGGAAAACCAAACTCAGTCATCAACTGTCAAAGCCATAAGATCTCCTAACTTGTGACCAGAGCAGCTTGGTACTCAAGCTCTGTAGATGTTAATGCATGAGTAGTCTACTTCTTGCAAGACCATGTGATAGGAATAGAGACAAGACAGAAAACAAATCCAGAAGTAGACTTCTGATCATTGACATCACCAGCCCAATCTGAGTTAGTGTAGCCAACAATGTGAGGTTCCCCTCATGTGTAGTGAATGCCATGAGAAATAGAATCCCAAATGTACTACAAAATACGTTTGGCAGCTTGCCAATGACTCTCATGAGGATCATGGGAGAATTGAGAGACAAGGCCAACCGCAAAGGAAAGATCAGGATGAGTGTGTGTCAGGTACAACAAACTTCCAACCAATTTCCTATAAAATGTAGAATCTATTGAAGGAGTGGGGCAAGTAGTAATCAAAACAATCCCTAACTGAAAAGGAGTGGGGGCAGGCTTGCAATCAAGCATACCAAAGCATTGAAGCATGTCAAGAGCATACTTTTGCTAGTAAATGGAGATCCCGTCAAAAGACTGAATCACCTGAAGACCAAGAAAATAGTATAGAAGACCGAGATCTATCATTTCAAACTGGTCCATCAAAGCTCATTGAACATGTTGAATCATAGAGGATGAGCTACCTGTGATGAGGAGATCATCAACATATAGCACAAGAATCAGGATCTCACCCTCAAGATGTTAAATGTACAATGTGTGATCAGAATGACAGCATGTGAAACCAGTGGAGAGGAAGAAAGAGTCCATCTTCTCATACCAAGCCCAAGGGGCCTGTTTGAGACTATACAGTGAACGCCGAAGTTTGCAAACCAGAGAACTGTCTTGCACAAATCCTTGAGGCTACTCCATATAGATTTCCTCATGTAGGTCTCCATGCAAGAAAAGACTCTTCACATCCATTTGAAAAATGGGCCATCCTCTAGAAGCTGCAAGGGATAGTACAAAGCAAATAGAGTTCATCTTGGTGATAGGGGAAAATGTCTTGAAGTAATCAATACCCTCAACCTACAAGAAACCCTTCGCAACAAGATGAACTTTGTACTTATCAATTGAACCATCAACAAAATACTTGTTGCGATACAACCATCGGCACAAAACCATCTTTCTGCCCTTAGGAAGAGCACAAAGATCCCAAGTATTATTCCTCATCATAGAAGAATACTCCTCCTCCATAGCACAATCCCACTCAAGGTGTCCTATTGCCTCTGAAAACTTTTGAGGATCATCTGAAATGGAATGACTCAAAAGATTAGAACCCACAGTATGAGAACAGGTGTGATGAGTATCTGAAGGATCACTAGCCATAGATTCTATCGCCTCAATAGTAAAGCGAGCCCACTTGGGCATTTCAGGTGGAGCAGGTGGAGGTGGAGATGGTGGATCATCAGCAGCATCATCAGAATAATCCTCAAAATGATCCTGAAGAGATGCAGTGTGAGGAGTAGGTAGAGGGGTAGACACTGGAGACAAGGTATCCACTGTGGGAAGGCACTCATAAAACTAAACATCCCATCAAAATAGGACCTCTCTGGAATGAGGATCAAACAACCTGTATGCCTTAACATCCTCATAGTAGCCAACAAAAATGAGGGGTCGGCTCTTCCACTCCATTGCTCTCCTTTGAGCATCAGGAATAAATGTCCATACTTCACTGCCAAATACTCAAAAAAAAGAAACATCAAGCTTGTCATGAGACCAAGCCTCCTTAGGAGTCATATGTCGAACCGCCTTGTGAGGCATCCGATTCTAAATGTAGTTGGTACAATTGATTGCCTCAGCCCAAAAAGACAAATCCATGGACTTGGACTAAATCATACAATTCACCATCTCCCATAAAGTCCTACTCTTTCTCTCAGCAACACCATTCTGCTGAGGGGTGTAGGGAACAATAAACTGATATTGTAAACCATGCTCAATGCAAAAATCTTTGAAAGCGTGATTCATATACTCCCCCCATTATCTATACGTATCCGCCGAATAGAACAACTAGACTGCCTCTCTACAAATGTCTTGAAGATTTGAAATATATCAAATACATCAGACTTGTACTTAAGAAAGTACACCCATGTGCATTTGGAGAAGTCATCAATAAATGTGAGTACATACTTGGCCCTAGAAAAAGGAGTAGGGAATGACATGAGGTCACTGTGAATCAACTCCAAAGGTGCCAAAGCACGAGGGGCTCTTCCCTATGGAAAGGGATCCCTATGATGCTTGCCAAGCACACAACCATGACAAACACCATCAATGCAGGAAATCTATGGGAGCCCAAGAACAAGTGCCTGTGTACTCATCTACTAAAAATATCTTTAATTGACATGGCCAAGCACTCATGCCAAATCTTACTCTCTAATTTTGCAAGATTCTTACTATTCAGGTTTAGATAAAATTTTACATGGTATCAGAGTCTGGGAGCTAAGAAGAAGAAGATAAACTCAAATTATTTGCAAACAAATTTCTAAAGAATGGAAATTGATGTAAACCTTTGTTTCTAGAGAATGCTCCTTGCTTCCTTTGTTTATTCTTTTTCTCCACAGGCCTTGCCTTCATCTCCTCCTTCTCCTTTGTGACACATCATTTAAGTGGACCTATCATGCCTCTCCTTTGTCATATTATGAGGGATTTTTTCTTCTATAAATGTTAATGCTTCCTTGGTTTTGTTTCCGAGTTTGATCACATCTTTAGACTATTGGCACCTGTATTTCGACTAGAAGCTTCTTCTTGCATGGTTGAGTAGTGTTTTTGGGGTCACTCATGCAGATCCATGTGCCACTTGCATCTTCGAATATCAAATGTTTTTCCTTTGTTTTCCATCTGATTATTGTTCGAGTAGTGTCATTGGGGTCACTCATGCAGATTGTTGTCTTTTGTATCTTTGATAGACAAATATTTTGCCAAGTAGTGTCATCAGGGGCACTCATATAGATTATTGATCTTGATCACCATCTTGGCTTTTGAGGAGGTTCTTCATTCAGTACTATGGAATACAGTTGTCCACTTTTTTCTTCTATATCGAAGGGCATTCTTATGCACTTCATATAATTGCATCTCTTAAAATTTTGAGGGAGGGTTTTGTTCCCACTGGGTTTTCCCTCTTTACTCTTTCCATTTCTTAGATTTTAGTCTCCTTAGTTAGACTTAAGGGGGGGGGTGTTGGCGCAAACTATCTTCTACCTTATTCTATTTTTTGACCTTGCTTTATCTGTGTTTTATGGATTTATTTCATCGACTCTTGTTTTAGCGGTTATGGATGGGCAGCTTCAGCTTTTGCTTATTTTAAGCAAACTAAGGAAGATTTTTGTGCTTTCAAATCTGTTGTTTCCATATTTGTTCACGTCTTTCCTCCTTTTTATCCTACATTGGAGATCATTGTAATCTATATATTATGTAATTCATTTATTTGTAAATCAATGAAATAGTTTTATTTTCATTCTTCTCTAAAATTTTTGCTCTGATACCATGTGAGAGCTGATAAATACAACACCAGAGGAGCCCAAATGATCTCTGCAAGCTGAATAAACCTGTTACAAGGAGAAGCAAGGAAGCAACAGAGAAAAACATAAATACAGGAAATGCTCAAGAATATGAGAGATCTATATTCACAAAAATGTGTAAAAGCATAATGATACAAAATAAAAGAATTCAACCTCTAATAGGTCAAAAACCCCTAAAAGGGAAAACCCTAGGCTTTCACATAATAATTAATAAAAGAATTAATTATTATGCACCTAATGTTATCTTAAGTGTAAAAGAGATAAAGGTGAACTTAATTAATTAAACAAATGTCATTTAATTAATCAAGTAAAGACCCGATTACTCTAACATTCTTATGACCTTGATGGAACGATGGACTATAGACACCTCTACCTTCCATCTTCCAATGGGAAAGATGACAGTCACCTTGGAGGATGTTTACTAGATCTTGTGGTTGCCAGTATATGAGAAGACTATAAGGTTATAGGAATCATGTACACCCACTATGGTGAAGAAGGATCAAATATATTGCATAGGTCAAGCAATACCCAAAGATTCTAGAGGATGGATCCTAGTACGATGGATATTGCATACCATTGGAGATATTTTGATAGTATAGAAGTTATTGATCAGCACAATAGTGCTTAACATTGTACCAAATGGATGAATCATCCACTTTCCACCTGAGGCCTCACTCATGCTATTGAAGAGATGGAGGAGAATTAGGCAGTTTTATCATGGGGACATAGCATTCGGGCACATCTCTACCATGATTCAGAGAAATTTGTATCTTAGGAGGGTAATATTTTGATGACCTTCACTATCCTTCAGGTTTGTATGTTTGAGCATATAGTGTGTACGAGGCCTATGGGATTTCCCATAAATATCACCATTGAAGAGCCTCAGACACATGCATACCCATGTCGGAGACCTTTGTAGAGAGGGGATCTACTCTATTGGAGGATTGTATTAGACCATCTACAATTGCATGTACATATGGGATGATAAGACGAGGTAGTTAGGGAGGATGTAACAATACCATTTGGAGTTTATCCCTCAACCCCACAACTCTTGAGGATCACCTACGATCAAACTCTTATCACACACAAAAAGAAAAGTTAGATTATAGAGGTGAAAAGATGATTGATTCACAAAGATGAATCATATTGATTATATAATAAACTAAATATCTAAATGGAGAACTAGCATAACCTATAAATAGGAAAAGCACTTCTAAGTTTAGCTTATGTGAATTAAAGTATAGGAAGACCTAATTACAATAACAAAAATAGCCTTTTATTTTTTTTGAAAGACTTCATAAATTTTACACTTAAAATGACATGTTATGGGATTGACTTATTGAAGGAAGTATTTAATATTTTAAACTATTAAACTATTTTGTATGTCTTCCATCAATATATTTGAAACATTCAAATGCTTTAAATAATTTTTAGATTGAACAACATAGTGAAACTGGCACCTTTAATTTCTTTGTAGGCGAACTGCCAAGATCATCACCACATGTACAAATGACATTTAGAAGCCACAAAAACTTGCAAAGGGGCCTAATTAATTATGTAGATCCTTTTTTAGTGTTGACATGCTCACAAAATCATTTTTTGGGACCCCTTTTGTAAATTGGGCTCTCCAATGAACAATTTAACAAAATTTTGGTTCATGTCTTAGAGCTTTTTGGATGACCACAAAAAAAGAGAGAGATGTTATTTAAGACAAATAAATAGGGTTGTTTCTAGAATAAAAAGAATTCAACTTTTTTATGGAACCTTACAAACCTACTTGAAAATGATGACACATTAAAACTACCATGAAAACTCATCCAAGAGCCACAAAACTGAGCATGCATGATCCTCATGATTGTTATGGAGCTAAAAAATGAGCTTATGTTGTCAATTGAAAGATTAAAATGCACTAGAAACATGACAAAAATATAGGTTCTAACATTTATATTATTCTAGAGTTGTTTTGTAAAATAGTACTAAAATTATGCAATCTTAATATAAGAAAAGGAGAAAATCATTTGGAAATACATCTTAACTAAATTGTCATTTTTGCTATCTTACAACTACAACACTTAACTAGCTCATAATGACTAATAAAAAAGATAATAATGTTCAAATTTTGAAATTAGGAGTTTAGACCAATTGGTGTGGAGATCAAATGGATCATCTCTCCACCAATATAGTGAACCAAAGTGACGAATAAAAAATGAAAGAATTGAAATCAATTTATAGAGATAGTGATGGTTAAATGACGATAAGAATATTATTTATACAACTTCCTTCTAAAATGCACCATCTTGTATACTATAAATACATTTAAAAATAAAAAAATCTAATCACTTATATATTAATTGACACATAAACATATTCTAAATAATAATTATAAATCCAACAAACACACACACACACACATGATTGTTATGCCAAAGGCATATTATACTCACATATGAATGTAAAAATGTTCATTAATAAAAACTAGACACATTTAATTTGATGTGTTTGTGACACTTAATGCATAAAAACAAAAATGTCATTTTATTATTTTTTATTCAATTATATTAATCTCCATCTCATTATTTGACTAATGGTCACTCTTAGTCTACTCATCAATTATTCGTTTTACCCATAGAATCACTACACTATCTCATGCAATGTAGCTAGTTAAATTATTCATAATGAACAAATATTCCTCTAAAGATAGATATACTAATTTTCACCATAACCTTTGTATTACCCAAATAAAACATATTATTGAAATGACATTGCAATTTAAAAAAATCAATTGAGTATTAAAAAAAATAAAAACTTAAATAATTAGTTTTAATTAGAACTAAAGGAAATGAAATCACAACAGCAAAGAAAAAGTTCTCACAAAAAACAAACAAGTTTTTGAACGGGACACTCATAATAAGTTTACTCAAAGTAGAGGTTGTTTGGAGTATAGTGACATGTCAATATATGACACCTGAACTGTTTTTGATTAAAAAAGTAGTGAGAACAAGGGCACTAACCCTTTACATAGCAGAACTATTAACGAGACCACAATGCAAAAACAACACTATAACAACATTAACAGTAATAGAACTAACAACAAAAAGAGACTAAGTCTTTGAAAATAAAAAACAGCAAGCATAAAACACAAAAGACAAACTACAGGGACGCCTTTCACACCCCAGTGACATCAATGACACTATTCCATTCATTAAACATGAACTTATATAAGTCCTTAGCCTCCTTCTTTTCCTCCTCTGTGTCCGTAGTTCGTTCCCTCAGCAAAGAGAGGGAGAGTGTCGAGCTATGTAATATCTGTAGATGAAATTTGTTAAGGGCCGCAATTTGGGCATCCTAGGCCTCCACCTTGCTCTTGAAATGATTGACATCATCCATGATAGCCTACAATTCAAGCACAAGGCCCATGTTCAATCCTCTGTGTGATGTCCAACACATCCGTACACAACATTTCTATTTGCTCCAGAGTAGGGACACCCTAGGGGTTCACAATAGCCTTGTCATCCATAGTCTTATCCATCGCCTTGGCCACATCTTTAGCAGGGAAAATTCAATGTCATTGCCCAAGCCCATTAGAGGAATAGAGTTCATCGCCTGTTCCGCCATCTTTAAATTTGAGTTCAAGTCACCAAAGTCCAGGGCTTTAGTATCAGAATTTTCATCACTCGTGACACCCACAATGCCCATGTTCATAGGAGGCCTATCCTTAACATCAATAGAGTCATGGGCTTGCATCTCAAAAGTGCGCGTGCCAGCGGCACCAACTGTGCTCAAATCCATGGGGTCCCTAGTCATATCTGCTTCAGCAATATCCTCACCGGGGGCCCCCATAGTGGTTTTAGGGTCCTCTCCCTCCTTGTCCTCAATGGGGTCCTCCTCCGAGTCAATAGTTTAAATCTGTTGGCATATGGACACTCCAATGAGACATTGCATGTGATTGAAGGTTTTGTCATTGATGGAAACCTTGCAAACCTATGGCATCGACAAGACATTCTATCAGCAAAGCATTATTCAAGCAAGACAGTGCACCGACATCAGCTAAATCACTTTACACCAGCACCGGCACCGGCACAGAAGAAAAGATGTATACCGGCACAAAGGCCGACATGATTTTTGATATGTAATATTTTGATTATTATTGCAAGCTGACTTGGCAAATTGTAAAATGACTCTTGTATATAAAGGAGATCATTATAGACATTTGTAGGGATGGGTAAGCGAGCATAAAGAAAATTATTAGATAGACCTAATGTGTGAATTATAGGTCAAGGGTATATGTAAAGAATAGAGCAAGAACCGGTACTGAATCTGGCATTGAAGATGCTATTATAAAGTAGTACAGAATATTGGATTAGCATAATCCTCATTGTAAGTCAGTGTGCTTTAGGCAATTGGCCTTCCTGCATGTATAGGCCCCTATTGTAAGTAATATTCTCTTATTGGCCAGTAAGTGAATATTGTGGGTCACAAATCCCACCAAGGTTTTTCCCACACCGGGTTTCCTCGTTAAACATCTTGTGTTATGGTGTTCTTTTCATGTGGATGTTTTTTATTATGTTTTTTACATTAATTCTTGCAAACCAGTACACTGTTACTTTATGTTCTGCATGTTTTGTCTTAAGAAAATTTTAATACTGGTTAGATACTGATTCACCCCCCCCCCCCGGTCTCAATATCTGTCGGAACCCTAACAATTAGTGTCAGAGCTTGGTCCTCTATTTTCAAAAGCCTAACAACTTGAGGCAGATCTTGACACCGGTAAAAATGGAAAATCTAATGAAGCAACTTGAAGGAGCTCTTACTGACTATGATGCAGAGAAGTTGAAAAATATCAAATTAGAAGATGATTTAAAAGCAACTCAGGATATCATTCAGGCACTTCAAGAAAATCTTACTGTTACAAGAAATAAGAGAAGAGAACTTTGTGAAAAATTGCAAAATGAGAATGATGAAAAGGAATCACTTAATGATATGATAAGCAAGTTGAAACAAGAGATCATGACAACAAAAAATGAAATGCAGGATATGACTATGAGATTTTGCAAAGAGATTGAGGACAGAAAGAAGAATGAAGAAGAATTGACTAGAAGACTAAGTGTTGCAGCAAATGAGAACACAAGACTTAGCTATGAAAATGACATGTTGAAGACAGATCTGATGCATACTCAGAATGACTCGAATGAACTAATGAGACAAAAAGAAATCTTGGAAAGGGAATTGGAAATTGCAAATAAACACAAAGAAAAATTCAAGAAAAGCTCAGAAGAACTTGGTACCTTATTGAAGAGTTAAAAACCCAAAGGTGACACTTTTGGAATTGGATTTGAAGTTGGAGAAAGCTCCGGTACTGCAAATACTCAGGATCATAGCAAACCGGTAAGACCTCCTAATACTTATAAATTCAATTGAAAATGCTTTAACTGTAATAAATATGGTCATAGGGCAAATGAATGTAGATCTAGGAATTATCAGAATATCAATCCTCCCACCGGTCAATGCTCCAAATGCAACAAAGTTGGTCATAACTCTGAAAACTGCAGAATGAATGTAAGATGTTATGTTTGTAGAAGATTTGGACATTTATCAAATCAATGCAGAACACAAACCGGCATAGGTTATGGGAAAGTTATTCAGAAAAATAATGTAACTTGTTATGCATGTAACAAGATTGGTCATATTGCTATACTTTTTAGAAGTAAAGGTACACCAGTAGACAAAAAAAGTACTAGCTTGAATGATAAAGAAAAGGTTGAAGAGGTTAAGCAAGAATTCTCAAAGCAATGGATTAGAAAAGCTGATCTAAATATTGGGAATACTCCTCCACCAGTAGAACCAACAAATACTCCACCGGTAGGACAATGTGATGCTCCACCGACAAGACAGAGCAGTGCTCCACCAACAGGAAGTTCTTCATCTAATTGAAGAAAATTATCTTGAGGGTTTGGCAATCTAATGACACATGTGCTATTATTCCCTCGGTTAGAGAAAAGAAGTTGAAAATCACTTATTATTGGCAAATAAAGTTAAGTGAATACATTACCAGCAAGCAATTAATGTGGTAGGTAGTGAAAAAGACTTTATAAAATAAGGTTTTGGCTCCATTTCATTTCACCGTGATTTCAAACTTTCAAAGAGCTCGAAGATTTCCGAGCTAAGGCATTTCGAGCAAGAAGTAAGCACACTCCAAGCAATCATCCATCCAAGACAGAAAAAGGTATTTTATCATGGCATCCACCTCTGCAATTGAATACATAGCAAACCCTACTGTTGTGGAAGTAATTAAAAGACCTAGGCCCGTATTTCAGTTGGTCCCCGAAATAGCAAAGAAAGATGATACCTTAGGTGCATTCTCTCAAATCCCTAAAGGTGTTGTATATGCTGAAGACCCTAGAACGTATATTCACTGCAATATTGAAGAGCTAGGAGACGAGGAAATCAAAACCATGTACAAAACCGAGATATGTGATGATACCGGCAATATCAAAGCTGAACACAAAATCATTGAAACCCTAGGATTCACAGAAATCCTTAGTATTCCTGAATTTCCTAAGGATGTGATTAGGATAGTATTAAACAGAGTTCATGGAGAATTTTTCTGGTTAGATACAATTCATAAGATCACCAAGCAAGCGGTAAAGGTTGTCATAGGGTTACTGGCCACTGGTAAAAGACTAGATAAAAACAAGAAAGTTTCAAATGATTTAGTCATTGACCTAACAGGTGCAACATCTGATAAAAGATCTTTAAGGGTTAATGATGTAAAGGATACAAATGTGAGATTCATAAGAATGATATTAGGTTACAAAGCCACTCATGCCAATAGACTCAATTTAGTTTCAAGTTTATGCATCAAGAGTGCTTATGACATAATAACCAACAATGAAAAAATTGACATCTATGAATGGCTAAAGGATGAACTGATAGACAACCTTGGAAAGATAAAGAAGGATAAGAAAGGAACCTTCAAATTTGGAAATCTGTTAGTGTGTCTAATGCTTCATATAACAAAACAAGTTCCCAGTATAGGATATAAAGAATTCGGATATGACATACTGGTAGGAAAGCAACTGATAGAACTATTCAATACCATGGGCAAGAATAAGGAAAACAACATTCATGACTTTTTCCAAGCACTAAAGACAAAAATGAAGAAAAGGACAAGGTTATCACAGAAGATTGTAGACAAATACAAAGATGATATATGCTTTGTTATCAAAAAGGATGAAATATGGATGGAAGCAGTCATCCCCAGGACAATCTGGGTAACAGAAATGGGCTATGAAATAGATGACCACATAGTTGAAACTTATGCCAAAGCACTTTTGGAAGCCCCCAATGAACCTAAAGAAGAAATATTTGGTGGTGTTGAAACCATAGAAAGCCAAATTCAATGAAAGAAAAGAGTGAAAAAGGTTGAGGCATTTGTGAGGAGAGGATCCAGACAAGCAAAAGCCATTAAGGAAGATGTATTAAGGAAAACCAGCATAACTACAGATGAGTTGGCAGCCCCACAACCTGAAGCTCATCTATCACCAGTAGGTACTTCCTCAGAAGGAGATATGCCAACAACTTTTAAAAGAGTTGTTAGGAAAAGAGACCCCTCATCGGCAACCACTCCTTCACCTAGAAGGACAAGGCAGAAGCAACAAGCTGTGAGATCTCCGGTTAGAAAGGTCACACCTAAAAGGAAGCTGACTGCTAAGAAAAAGAAAAAGGCAAAAACTGACTTGGCACCTCTAGACATTTTGTTAAATGAGATCACAGAGGAAGGAAAATTGAAGAACATAAAGAAAATTTATGACACTCTATCGGCTAATGAGAAAGAGCAAGTTGAGGAGAGTGTAATACTACACATGGACATGTTTAAAAAGGTTTTGATGGAAGTCATAAATGAAATTCCTGATGATTTATACAAAAGACTTGAGGCTAGAAGGCAAGGAGTAATTGAACTGGACAAGAAAATAAAAGTAGAAAAACTACTTGCTGTATATCTGGTAGATTCCCCAAAAGAAATTGATGATCTGATAGCTCAGGCCAACCAGACAGTTTTTTCCACTGCACACCGGCATATTTCACTGATGGCAGGTAGAGTTACAGAGTTTTCAGAGGAAACAGAAGATGGTTGGGACATATTTTTGGTTGAAAAAGAAAAACAAGAAGAATATAGGAATCCCAAGCCTATTAAGGTATATCAGAAGGATAAGGACAAAGGGAAAGGGAAAATTGGTGGACCTCCAAGCATAAAGGTTAAAGATAACCTACCTCCACCTGTAAAAACTACAATCCCTGAAAACCAACCGGCAACTGAAAGCATGGATGCGAAGGATAGCAAAACAAATCCTGAAATCCTATTCATTGTAAATGTTGATGCCCAAAAGATCAACATAACAGTTGATAAAGACCCAAGTGAAAAATCAAATATGGCCAAAGAGCCTCCGGTAACAGGAAATACAGAGCAACTGGCAGTGGATACAGGGAAAAAGATGGAATCTGAAGCACAAACAAATAAACCGACAGAGCTAAAGGCTCCAGAACAGATGCCACTGGTAAGAAATGAAACAGGAAAACCAGTGCTAAAGGAAATGCAGACACAAACTGACCTGCCAGAGGTCAATACAAGCATGGTCACTTCCACTGATACTCAGTTTGTTAGGTCACCATCAAGGTCAACAAATGTGACTGAGGTATTACTTGAATCCATCAAGAAAATAACTAACTATAGCTCACAAGCTTACAAAGCAATAGATGATTCAATACCAATTTTGAAAACAATCGCTCCTAATTGTAATATAGATAATAAAGATTCTTTAGGACAATTGGATACACTATGTAAATAAATTTCTGAAAATATTGAGCAAATAAAGGTAGAATCTATAAAGGACATTGTAGAAAAGGAGAAACAAAAATTCTTTGAGGAAGAAATTAAGAAGTGTAACAGAGATTTTGACACACTTCTACCGGAACTGTGTAGTTTGTTAAAAGAGTACAAAAACCTATACAAAGACACATGCAAAACAAACTTCCTGACTATAGATATAGACAAGAAGATAAGCAAGACACAGGAAGAGATAAACAAGCTTGCAGACAATTTTGTCAACTCACCGGATTCATTATCTATTTTTGAAGATAAGTTAGCAAATTTTGAGACAGAATTACTTAAACAGGAGAAAGAGAAAGAGACAATAATAAATAAGGCAAAATACTTGAGATCTAAACTGAGTCCAAGATTGGATTATCTGGCATCTCTACGGAAGGAAATCTCAGAGGCATTAACACCAGGAAGTAAAACACCGGCAGAGCAATTGTAGCATCTCACCGGCACTATGAAGAGAACTGAAACAACAATAAAAGATAACAAAAAGTTTATGGATAGTATAAACTTAATTTTGGGTGATCTTTTTCAGATAATAACTACCCAACTAAAAGGTTGAGGTTATGGACCGGTATAACTACAAAGTCTACTAACATCTTGACAACCTTTGTCATTGATGTCAAAGGGGGAGTAGTAGGATGAGAAAATTCAAAACACAGGGATCATATGCTCAGGGGGAGTCCCTCATTTTTTTGGTAAATTTTTGGTCTACACATTTTTTGACATCTTTTTGGAATTTTTCATGAGTGTTGCCATCAATGCCAAAGGGGGAGATTGTTGGCATATGGACACTCCAATGAGACATTCTGTGTGATTGAAGGTTTTGTCATTGATGGCAACCTTGCAATCCTATGGCACCGGCAAGACATTCTACCAGCAAAGCATTATTCAAGCAAGACAGTGCACTGGCATTAGCTAAACCACTTTACACCGACACCAGCACCGGCACAGAAGAAAAGATGTATACCAGCACAAAGGCCAACAGGATTTTTGATATGTAATATTTTGATTATTATTGCAAGCCAACTTGGCAAATTGTAAAATGACTCTTGTATATAAAGGAGATCATTATAGACATTTGTACGGATAGGTAAGCGAGCATAAAGAAAATTATTAGACAGACCTAATGTGTGAATTATAGGTCAAGGGTATATGTAAAGAATAGAGCAAGAACCGGTACTGAATCTGGCATTGAAGATGCTATTATAAAGCAGTACAGAATATTGGATTAGCATAATCCTCATTGTAAGTCAGTGTGACTTCTCACTGAGCAGTGTGCTCTAGGCAATTTGTCTTCCTGCATGTCCAAGCCCTTATTGTAAGTAATATTCTCTTATTGGCCAGTAAGTGAATATTGTGGGTCACAAATCCCACCGAGGTTTTTCCTACACTGGGTTTCCTCGTTAAACATCTTGTGTTATGGTGTTCTTTTCATGTGGATGTTTTTTATTATGTTTTTTACATTAATTTTTGCATACCAGTACACTGTTACTTTATGTTCTACATGTTTTGTCTTAAGAAAATTTTAATACCGGTCAGATACTGATTCACCCGCCCCCCCCCCCCCCCCCCCTCTCAGTATCTGTGGGAACCCTAACAAAATCACATGGGTCTTCTTTTTATGCAAGCTTTTGGAAGCCAATGTGGAGGATCTCCTTTTAACCTCAGAATCAGGGGAAGTCAATATGTTTGCGTTTAACAAGGGTTTTGCCTTTACCCTTGGACAAGGAGCGGGAAACGTTGGGAGAGGCGGATAGAGTCAAGTTGGGAGAGACCGCATATAAAGAAACAATGGAGGCATAAGCAAGCAGAGACATGGAGAAGTTGGTCGTAGCAAAGCCTTCATGCGGATATTGGAAAAATATGGAGAAGGCCATAGAAAGGGCAGCAAGCTGCTGAGGAGTTGGCATAGGGGGCTGAGAGGGCGAGAGGCTCCGGGGGGGCAAAGGGCCTCATGAAATTTGTACAGCCTGTAAATGAGGCCCTGATGAAGGAGGTAGGGCGGCTTATCCCCATGATTGGGGTCCATTAATTTAATTTAACAAAACTGTTATAAACGTTTATTAATTTATTTTTTAAAATATATTATTTTCAATCTTTCAAGTTAGATGTAAATCTGATGGCTGTATAGCTGTGTTTGTTCATTTTTAAATCTTTAAAAATTATATAATCAATAATAATAAAATATATATAACTTTCAATGTTGGCTTACAAAAAAAAAAATTTCAGCGGTGGACATACAAAATCATAAATATCTCTGGTAACACTGAGCTCTGAATGAATTCATTCAATAGAAACCTCTGCATAACGCTCTGAATGAATTCATTCCATAGAAATCTTTGCATAACACAGAGAACTCTCACAGAATAATCATTTCCAAGGAATTTATTTTTTCCATCTTCTATTCTTTATTCAGGGGGACAATCTGTTAACAGCAGATTTCAGATTACTATACAGGTTTCATCTCATTTTTTATGGCTTGAACTAGTTGGGAGTAGGCTTCTTCCCATGCAGATTTCAACTGTGGAGACCACAAATCAGGCACAGCCTCCTCTATAGTCCTCAGCAGAGCATATTTAGTCACCTGCACAGCCACACATGGATCTAAAGCTTAGCTCTCAACAAGGTTAATGGCATCTAAATTTTCAAAATGCCAATTTTTTTGGGTTTTAACTCACATCGTAATGTTCATCAACTACTCCAGATTTGAAATGGACTGCACCCAATTCTTTCAGAGTTGATTCTGGCACTTTGATGGATCCACTCTCTGCAAGCTGTACAGCGGATTCGCATGTCTGCAAGTAAGATTGGTACTTGTTAACACACTAATCATTCATTCAAACACATATATATCAAGAATGAAATGGTATTTTAAAAGAAAATTAGAGAAAAGGCTATTTGGGTCACACCATAGTGAAGACTGAGAGAGCATGAGCTTTAAGCTTCAAGTTTTTCTCCAGAGGGACCTCAGAATCTTGTAGAAAAGAGAACAGGCGTTTTGCTGATGGGGCTATCTCAAAAATTCTGCAACCAGCAGGTAATTAAAAAGCGAAATATGAGACAGAAAGATCAGTTTTCCTATATATTCCTTTTGTATATCCTCACCTCAGAAAGAAAGTAAATCCTAGTTCGCCTGCATTCTTTTTCATGGCTTTCCATGACTTTTTAACCAGAACTCCCTGTTCATCGGAGAAGGCCACTATTTGAAGATTCACAGCAGTGCCGTATTTTCCAGCTAAGTGAAAGAAAAAGGTGGGATTTAAGAAAAAATTAAGCAGAAAATTTGATGCACTCATTTTAAAATTCAAAAACTTCTATGTCCTGCATTTCTGGTTTTCTTCAAGAAATGAAGCTTACATTTGCAGAGACCAGATGTATTTGACCTCAGTAATTTGCCTTCTTCGATTCTCTGCGTTTGTATCCATGACAAGCCCAACTTTTGCGTATTCCGATTGGTGGTATGCATGGAACGCACAAGCCCAGCTTTCAAAGTTCCATCTGTAACTTGTTATCACAGAAAATTTAAAACAACCATTAGAGAAATGAAAAGACATCAGCAAAATCTCAACTTGTTATCAATTTTGGCAAGAAAATTCATCAACGTACCAGACTGAAATAGTGCTGTTTTTGAGCTTGTGAAAAACCCCACAGAAGACAAAGCAGCCATTGTTGAACAGGATGAAAACTTCAATCCACACTAAACTTACTCCTGCTATGAAGATTTTGCAGATAGATGTAATACAATAGGAACATTATATAGGGAAGGGATTGTAATTTAAAACCGAGTGAGTACATGTGCCGGCACACTGCACAGAGGAGATGGATCAGACAAAGCAATTTTAAAATCCCAAAGTCATTAGTTGTTTCTGTACCATTTCTTCTTGTGTGTAGAATGCCCTTATTTCTAATTTTCTAATGAAAGGAAATCGACCATTGGCCATTGTCGTTTAGGTAGCTAGTTCCGAGCATGGAAACGTAAGCCATGAGAATAATGTTCGCGTCACACGATGCGATATATAACAATTTTGTAAGGGTTGTGACCTGACTTAGGTGGATTTTCTGCTAAGATTTAGATTTTAATAGGTGATTCGTGTTGACTGATAATGCATTCAAATTTTAATAAGTAGTTTTGCGCTGCTCCATGGGCCCCACGTGGGGTCCTTGATCTTATCTTTTGTGTAGCATAAGAAGATTCGCACTATTATAGTTATTACCTAGTCATTAGCTCAAAATCAACCTCAACCAGCCAACGAGGTGGAACTTTTGTGTATCTAAAGTTTAGGTTGTTTTTTTTAATTCGTTATTTTCATTTATAATAATGATTAATTGGTTAAAAATATTGGGTGGAGACCCAAGTTCAATTATCTATAAGATATCTAAAGTAGAATTCTAAGTTGCAATTCATAGTCTTTAATTGTTGGTTTCTAATATGAAGGTAGTTTCTAAATAAAAGTGGATTTCTCAGTAGCGACCATGTTTTATTGAAGAAAGTAAAATATAGAATTGCATTAACACTCGAAACGTTAAAATAGAAACTTCAACATCTGAAACATGAACCGTTGATATGTAGTTGTCAGAACTCTAACAAAGGTGGTTGCAAAAACAAGAAAACTATAGCAGAAACTATAACAAAATTATAACAATGAAGGTTGTAAATACATGTAAACTACAATTGAAAATAACAAAAAAACTAGAGAAGCATTTTCAACAGAATTCTATAACATAGAACAACTTCATGCTTGACAGTCTGCAACCAAAGGTGAATATTTGACAGTTGGGTCTTCGTTACTCTCAATACTTGTGTGCAGTTGTAGAAGAAGATCATGAATTTTGCCATCGTGTGAGATGTTATGACAACTTGTTTGCAAAGTCTCTATTTGGAGAGACAAATTAATATCATTTGAAATTCTAACTACATGGGGAGGATTGTATTAGAGAAAACAACATTGCAACAAATTTTTCAAATATATTTGATAATCACATGTCTGTAGGTATGGGATAAAATATTGAAGGATGAAGAAGCACCAAGGAGTGTTGATTTCCAAGACCATGCTTGAGGAAATAAGGTAGGCAAGGAAGTGAACAAAGAGTTCCATAGGTTTCTAGCATGAGTGCAAAGCCAAAAGGCATGTTATATAGATTCCAATTTGGCACAAAAAGGACAAGTGGGAAGATGGTGAACAAATTTAAGGAAATTACCAATAGGCAATTTAACGTGAGGAATTTTCCATGGTAAGAGTTGAAATTGTGCATCAGCTTTAGACTTCTCGATTTAGAGACTTAGTTTATTTCATTTGGAATGAAGAGAAGAGTGATGCCACATCCTATTGAGACAAGGTGAGATGGTGATATAAGTGTTTGTAGATGGTTTGAAGAGTGAAGAAGTTGAATCCACAACCATTAGGCCATCTCCAATTATTCAAAAAAATTGCATGGCAGTCCAAAGATAGTAGATTACTAAGTTTATGAGTAACTAACTATAAATTTTTAATAATTGTCTACTTATCAAAGGCTAAGAGGTGGAATTGGATTTTAAGAAGAGGTCGTGTTTTCCATTGGAAGGTGAAGGGGTCCCATAGATCCAAAAAAAATTGAATACCATTTTTAAATAGGCATTTTCTTTTCAACATATTAAAAGTACCTAACGGTTTGTCATTTTTTTTATCCAACTAGTTCCACCAAATAGAGGAATAAGGGAAACCTAGTTCATGGCTGATAGACTGATTGAACTAAATTAGTTTTGTTGAAGTGATCTACCACACTTTCCAAATAATGTTAGATTGTGTAGCCATGAGTTTTAAAGAAATGAGTTAAAGGGATCATGTCTTTCCAACTAAAAATTACACAACAACAACTAGCAAAGGCAATTTGGATGTGAAATTTAATCAGTTCCTTCTAAGGAGCATATCCATCCAACACTCTGATTATTCACTTGGTTGTTAGCCAGATTCCTTGTGTGTATGGAGATAGGATTCCTAGCCCTCCCTTGTCCTTAGGTTGAATGTAATGCTTCCAGGAAGAAACAAGAAGTCCCTTTTTGTTTCCCCAGTTGGCCCATAAAAAAATCCTAATAAGTTGGGTTAATTGATTGTAGCAATTTTGAGAAGACAACCAACATGAGGATATATATACATTACTAGCAAGCAGGATTTTGTTTTCCACTTGTATCTAACCATCCATAGATAGGAATATATTAGTCCAACTAAAAATTTTGGCCTTGATTTTGTTTATAAACCAAGTCCACATATCTTTTAGAGAAATTTGAACTTTGAAAGGGATGCCCAGATATCTAATGATTCCATACTTTAATTCTTTCTATTTAGTAGGAATCTATGATGGGCAAAAATGAAGATGAGACATAATAAATTATGTATTGTACATAACCAATTTGGATCCATATGTGATACAAAATATGTCCAAGGTATTTGAAGTATTTGTTGGTTGAAAATTTTGCAAAGTCAAGAAGTTTACAAAATTGTAGCTTCAAGCACAACGTGTGAGATTAAATCTCTCCTACTTTCTTAGGGAAGGCTCCCCCTTTCACTTACTACTCTTTTTAAAATATAACTTATGAAGTTTCTAATCTAAACTTGGGTGGTACATCATTCTATTCTCTTTTTCAAAATAGATGTTATTCTCTCCTCTTTCTTCAAGAAAGAATTTACAATATAGAACAACAATAATTCTTACACTTTCAATGTTACAAATCAACCCAAAATGTAGGAATGATCAAATACAAATAAGTAAAGAAGCAAAGTTTCCATGAAGGCACAAAGTCCCTCATTGCTTCTCCAGGATGGGAAAACAATGTTCAAGCTCAAAGTCTTGTAGTCACTATAATGCTATCAACCTTTTACAAATAACTTATGTAACCCAAGGTATGTACCAAGATAACAAATAAAGCAAAAAGTCTCTTTCTTGATATCGTGTTAAAACTTTTGATAATATTTTCTTAGAATAAAAATATGAAATCAAAGTTTTCAAGTTATATATCCTTCTATTAATCCTAATAAACAAAAGCTGAAATATGACACAAAGTTGACAAACCAACAATTGTTCGTACTCTTTCACAATATTTCCTCAACAACACCTTTACTTGAACAAAATAAGAATATACAACAAGAATGACATAAGAACACTCTCACCATAAACCACAAATGAATCCAACACAAATTCTAGATGCCAAAGCTTTCTTCTTATTTGATCAAGTTTGTAAAACAACAATAGGAACACAAAGTTTCACTTTTGCTCTTCACTTCGATAGAGTTTCGACATATAGATTAAAGATTCCTCAATCCAAAAAGATCAAGAAGATCAAAAAGATCCTTATTACAATGAGCATCCTCATATATATAGAGGAGAGTTGCAGCATGAAACTAGGAAAGTTACAACTAATTTGTGACCAATTCAAAGGTAGAGTTCGATTTGACTTAGGATAGAGATGCATAAAGATGACTGAGTGTTTGGAGCCTCATCTTGTTTCTAACATTCTTCACCAATGAAGTCTTCATGTTCCCATTTGGTACCCTGTATTTCACAATCATTTGGTCCTAATGTGTTGAATCTGGCATCTCGAGTGGAGATGCAGAAATGGATTTGAAGAATTCCTAGAGTTGGACAAAAATGACCAAAAGGTGGTCATGAAGTGCATTTCAAACTTATAAGTTTGATTTGCATTTGAGAAGGATCAACAGTCATATAGGTGCATATCAGACTTACAAGTCCAATTTGCACTTATGCAAACACAAAGGGAAAAAAAATTGACTTCGGTGTGAATTGGGGTTATAATCTCGATTTACACCTAAGAAACATGTTGCAAGTCGGAGTTACAACCCCGATTTGCACTAACACTTGGCACTTTGGCAAAATGCAAAGGAAACAGTGTAGGTCGGGGTTATAAACCTAACTTGCACAGTTGGGAAAGGATCTAGTGTAGATTAGGGTTATAGTCCTGTGTAGATTAGGGTTATAGTCCTGATTTACACCATTGGGTAAGACCTTGGTGTAGGTCGGGGTTACGGCCCCAATCTACACCAAGATGGGCGGACTTGGTGCAAGTCAGGGTTGTAACCCCGCCTTGCACCTAAAAGGGAGAACTTGGTGTAAGTTGGGGTTACAACCCTGACTTGCACCAAAAATAGGATTTCAAAGGCTTTAGGTGTAGGTCGGGGTTATAACCTCGACTTGCACCTAACATGAAAGACTTAGCTATAAGGTGGTGTAAATCGGGTTTACAAACTTAATTTGCACCAGACTAAGAATTTTGAAGGGGAAGTGTAATTCGTGTTTGTAACCCCGATTTACACGAAAACACAAAACTAACTTAAAAGAGCCAGAAAAGGACTAGAGCCTAAAAATCAAGAATTGAGGATCCTAAATCATGCATGAGACCTCAAAAATCATTCTTAGAGAACGTGGACTACAAATTGGAAAAAAAGTTGTAGGGGTTGTCCTATTTTTGTGACTTAGCCAAAATGAGGACAACATTATTAACCACCTCTTTCGTAGTATTCTAAATAAAAAACCAAGCTATCATCAACAAAGTGTGAGTTGATGGTAGTGGCATTATTTGGTAATGAGATTCCATGAATAAGTTGATTAGCCTTTGCATGATGGATTAGATAGGCAAGAGCATCAACAACAAGGACATACAAGAAAGAGGCAAGAGGAACACCTTGGTGATAGATCTTTGAAGAGGGAATTGAGAAGAGAGGGAGCCATTAACTACAAATTTGGCATTAGCATCTATGAAGAGAATTTTGATGTGATCACAAATTTTAGGACAGAATCCCAACCATTTCAACATGTTAGGGATGAAGGGCATTGAATGCAATCATAGGCTTTGCCAAAATATAACTTGAGAATGAGAGCATCTAGGGCAGTTTGTTGAGCCCATTCAATTGTTTCCCAAGCTAACACAAGATTGTCAAGGACAAATCTTCATCCTAAGAATCTTGTTGTTCTAATTGCACTATATTTTGAGTAATGGGTTTGATTCTCCTAGCCAAATCTTTGGCTATAAATTTGTATGAGATATTAAGGAATGTAATGGGTCACCAACCAACCACAAAATGTTCATCCTTGTCTTTAGGAATGAGTTTAATGAGGTCTTCATTAGGGATTGTTCCTAAAGAACTAGTTTCAACTCATCCAGAATACACATAATAGAAGTCTTTATGAATGTAAGGCCATATAGCATGATAGAGTTCAATAGGAAGTCCATCTATTCTAAGGCTCTTTTCAATTGCCATGTTATAAAGTGCATCATCAGTTGCTTCCATTGAAAGAGACTTGTTAAGAAATTTACTATGGTCTTCACCAATTATGTGAGGGATACACTCTAGCACACTTTCCTCCACAATATAAATTAGGGGATCATATGTTGTTTCATGAGTGAAAAGCTATTTGTAGTAAGATTCAAAAAAGTTTTGATAATGTCTGAGTGGCTAGTTTGTGGAATTTTATAAATATATTTGATGATAGAAATTTACTCCTTTTTTTGTAAATATGTTTCAAGTATAAGAAGATGAATTTGGAACCTCATTCATCATCCTTGATCCATTGGAGATGAGCACAAGTTTGAGATCCTTTTCCTTTATAAACAACCAATTTTCGATAAAGATGCTCAGTATGGGAAACAAATTGCTAAAGAGAAGGGCCATGCGGGTTGGCTAGTAGAAGAGAATGCACATGCACAAACTACTCATTTTGTTTAGTAGAGGCTCACCAAACATAATCATGTAAGAAAGATGTGCAATGTGTAATAGTTATTTCACACATCACAGGTAGCTAAAAGCCCATCAATGTAGTCCTATTGTTGGATATGAGTCACATTAAGTTTGAAGAGAATATCATTGGGAAGTGGTGGTGAATTGGAGAAAGAGTGGTTAAAATGGGGAAGTGGCCAAAAAGGGTGGCAGCAAGGTCAAGATGGATCAAAAGAGCCCATAGAGAAGGCATGATACAACAGTTATGAGAAATATAGTATCCATCAAGGCAACTTGTCTTCCTCAAAAATCATTCCCAAAAATTAGACCAAGTATACCAGTGAGGTATGTGAAGGTCTTTTTAACCCAAGAAAGGATCATGCACACCCAAAGCATTACAATTTAAAAAGTCCAAGCATCAAACTCCAATTGAGAGAAGTGAATGGGGTTTTCCCAACTATGGTCAATGGAGTGTTCCACCATGTTGAAGTCACTCCCTAAAACCTAGTTTTCATAAGGGAGGTAAAGACGCATCCATTCCCACAAAAAGATTCCTTTTTAAGGATGTGTTGGGAGTATAGACGAAACAAAATCCATATAGGGTGTGATGAAGGATGATAGTGGGTCAAATACAACAATTATTATGGTCACTTCTAGATGCAACTAAATGTTTGGCAATCCAAGGGGTAAGACCAAGAATAGCTCCTCCACAACCCTTAGAATGAATGGTGTTGAAGAAGAGAGCATATTTCCAAATGGAAGCAAGAGTGGCTTCCAGAAACACACCATTAACTTTAACTTCTTGTAGCATGATGATATCAAACTGATTCATCTAAATAGACTATTTGTTGAACATTGTTGCTAATAGGATATGTTGTTGTCATTTATGTTAACATATTCCTGCTCTTGTGATTTCAGATTGGTTCATTGTGATTATGGTTTGCTAGTGTTGGTGATCTAGGAAGCTTAATTGATCATATCATATGATCCGGTTTTGCAGTTTGTTTATCTGATCAGTTCTTTGCAAAGTTTAGTATTTCCTCAAGTATATTCTGATGTGATCAGATATTGATATGAGATTTTGGGATATTGTTTGCAATGGTCTTGTGTATCATCATTTCAAATGGTTCATGATTTGGTGCTCAGCAAGTTTTCTTTTCTTCGTGATAGTTGCTGATGTTTTTGAGTTTCAGATGTTGATCGATGAAGATTTGATAAGTGGTGTTGGTGCAATTATTTTTGATGATTCTAATGTGCTTTTTGGTGTTTCCTAATTGTGTCCTATTTGTTTTGATGATCCGCATTGATTGTTGTGCGAGTTGTTGGTGATTTTGTTGAACCGATGATGTTCTTTGTGTTATGCAATTTTCCTGGTGGTGTAGCATGTTGGAGTTAATCTTGGCATGATTTTTGGTGGTGTTGTGTGTTTAGATATTTGGTTTAGGTCCATGTTATGTCATGTAAATTATAATATTGGTCCGATGGTTGATCTTTGTACTGTGTGATGTAATTTTGTAATTGTGAGTTGAGGGTTTAGCCAACCTTGTTGTCAAGGTTGATGAATTGTATAAATAGGTGATATTGTCATGTAATTTAGGTATCAAGGTTGTGTCTACATTATCAGAGAGTGGTGTATGTGCAATAAAGGATTCATCCTTCAACATTCTAATTGAGGAGAGATTGGTATTGCAGAGAAGACATTGTGCTTAACCGAAACTTTCATCAGGCATTTGGAGATGCTATTATTGTAGTTCATTCCTTCCGGATTGTAGTCTGAATCTTGTTGTAAGTCAGTGAGACTTCCCTGAGGGTTGTAGCCTTTTGGGTCATTATCTTTTGAGCAGTGAGCTCTAGGCAATGTGCTTGAATGCATGTGCATTCCCCATTGTAATATTTTCACATACTATTGTAGAGTATCATCTTATTGTGGGTAGGTTCCCATCGTGGCTTTTCCCTTAACCGGGCTTTCCATGTCAAAATCTTTGTGTTGTGTATTATGTTATCATCTTTATTATCTTTTTTATTGTTGTAATTTATCAGATCTATTTTTTTGATTAAGGTTGTAGATCCAGTGAAAACTGATTCACCCCCCCTTCCCCCCTCAATTTTCCCTCATTGTTGTTGCCAACAATTGGCATCAAATCTAGATCCTCCAGAAGAAGCTTAACCGCTTGAGGAGATCCGGGATGACAACTCGAACTGGAGGTGTTAACTTTAAGGATAGTCCGAGATTTGATGGTAGTAACTATGCTATATGGAAGAACTGGATGGAAGTGCACTTGAGATGTCTTGGAGAAGATTACTGGACGATTACAAAGAATGCCTATTCTTCTCCTCCAAATGGATAGGTTACTGCTGATGAGATCAAGGAAGATGAACATAATATTAGAGCGAAGGAAGCATTGTTGAGTACCTTGACTGATTTAGAAATGACAAATATAATGGGACTTCAGACCACACATGAGATATGGGAGAAGCTTGAGACCCTGTAAACGGGAGATAAATAAGTCAAAGTTGCTATGTTTTGTAGAGTTTGAAAGGGAAATATGATGTTGAAGATGGGAGAAGATGAGAACATAAAGACCTTTATGGATAAGGTGAATGACCTTGTTTTAGGTATCAGATGTGCTAGTGGAACCCTTGAAGAAGATGAAATTGTTGCTAAGGTGCTAAGCTCTTTGCCTCCATCTTATAAACATAAGGTAGCTTCTATTGATGAGATCCGGAGTGTGACCACTATGACAAGAGATATGTTGGTTGGAAAGATTATTTTATTTGAGCTGAGAAAATCTGGTGAATCACATGGAAAGTCTAAGACAACATTTAAAGCATCTATATCCAGAAAGCAGAAGTATGAACCTCAATAATGCAAAATATCTAGATATGAAAGAGAAAGGAGAGAGATGGAAGAGAAAGAAAGAGAACTGGATGAGCTTGAAGCATTGGTTGCCCAAAGATTTCCTAAGGGAGTCGATAAGTATGATGAAAAATTGCCTTTGAAATATTTTTCTTGCAATAAGGCAGGACATTTGGCTTCTAGGTGCTTGGAGAGAATGGCTAAGTATGATAGGCATGATAAATTTGATAAGAATGACATAAATGATAGATATGAGAAGCATGAGAAGTATGATAAGTGTTACAAGTCTAAGTGGAAGTATAAGAATTAGAAGAACTACTATTATGCTACTAATGAAGGTGTTACAGATGAAGAATTAGAAGGAGATGAAGTTGTATTTCTTGCCATTAAGGAAGATGGACTGGTACTTGTTGATCCCATTAGCTACACTATTGAGGAGAAAGCTTTAGCTGCTAAGGTTGAGGAAAGAGATGAATGGGTAATTGACAGTGGTCGTTCACATCATATGATCAGTGATAAAAACAAATTTGTGAGTATGGAAAGGTATGATGGTGGAATAGTAAGATTTGGAGATGACAAAGCATGTGTGATCCGTGGTAGAGGCTCTATATCCTTTGATAGTAGGCATAATACTGATGATGTCTTGTATGTTGAAGGTTTGAAGCATAATATTTTGAGTGTTGGACAGATGGTTGACAAAAGTTATGAATTTCAATTCAAGAATGGTAAATGCAAGATCCTAAATGCCTCTGGTATAGAGATTGCATCTCGAACTAAGACTGAAGGTGATATTTTTCATTTGAATGCTGGTGAGAAAAGTTGTTTGATTGCTCAGATTGATGAAAGTCGGTTGTGGCATAGGAGAATTTGTCATGTTAACTTTGATTCATTGATTAATATTAGTTCTATTCAAGTTGTTAGAGATCTTCCTAAGATTGTTAAGCCTGCTAATCTGATCTGTAAGGAATGTCAATTGGGTAAGAAAACAAGAATTTCTTTCAAGAGCAAATAGTATACATCTGATGGATTGTTAGATCTCGTGCATACTAACCTGTGTGGACCTACAAATGTTAGAAGTGTGCAAGGTGATAGATATTTTATGTTGCTAATTGATGATTATTCTAGGATGATGTGGGTTGTCTTTTTGAAGGAGAAATCTGAAGCATTAGACAAATTCAAGATATTCAAAGCAAAGGTTGAGATTGAGTCAGGATTGAAGGTCAAATGTTTGAGATTTGATAGAGGTGGAGATTTTTGTTCCAGTGAGTTTAATTCATTATGTGAGAAGCATGGGATTAGAAGACAATTATCTACTCCTAGAACCCCTCAACAGAATGGAGTTGTTGAAAGAAAGAACATGACTATTTTGGATGTTGCAAGGACTATGCTGATTGAAGGAAATATTCTAAAGATATATTGGAGAGAAGCTATTAGCACTGATGTTTACATATTTAACCAAGTTCATATCAAAGGTGATACGGGTAAGGCTCCTTATGAGTTATGGTTTGATCATGTTCCTACTATGAGATATTTTAGAGTATTTGGTAGCAAATGTTATATCAAGAGATATGACGACATAGGAAAGTTTGATGCAAGAAGTGATGAAGGAATTTTCTTGGGATATTATTTAACAAAGAGCAAAGCCTACCGATGCTACAATAAGAGATAAAGAAAGATAGTAGAGAGTGCAAATGAGAAGGTGGATGAAAACCTTGGGAAAGAGATCAGAGCATGTGGATATGATGATGGTCAGCATGTTATTATAATGTCTATTTAGACTGAGGAATCAAATAAGAAAGATCCGATAGAAACCGTTAATCCGGATGTTGCTGATGTTGATGGAGAGGTGCAGGAACCTAAAAATCAGAACAATCAAAAGACTCTAAGGTATGTAAGACTAAATCATTAAAAAAATCACATTATTGGAGATAAAAATAAAGGTGTGATGACTAGAAGAAGGCTAGATACTAAAGAGGTATGTTTGATTTCTAAAATTGAACCTAAATATGTTGTTGAAGCTTGCAAAGATGAAAATTGGATGAGAGCTATGGAAGAAGAATTTGATCATATTGAAAAGAATAACACATGGGAGCTTGTGCCTAGAACTAAAGATAAGAATGTGATTGGTACTAAATGGATATTCAAGAATAAATTGAATGAAGTCGGTGAAGTTGTCAGAAATAAAGCAAGACTGGCATGCAAAGGATATTAACAGAAAGAAGGAATTGATTATGAGAAGACTTTTTCTCTAGTAGACAAACTTGAAGCTATTAGACTGTTGCTTGCATATGCTGCTTATAAAGATTTCAAGGTATATCAGATGGATGTCAAATTTGTCTTTTTGAATGGTGATCTTGAGGAAGAAGTCTACATTGAGCAACCTGATGGATTTCCATTATCAGATGATGGAGACATGGTATTTATAAACTGAAGAAATCTATTTATGGATTGAAACAAGCCCCTAGGGCCTGGTATGCTAGATAGGATAAGTACTTCCTAAAATTGGGATTTAATAAAGGGATTGTTGATAGTAATTTGTACTTTAAGATTGAGAATGATAACATTTTAATTGTTGAAGTCTTTGTTGATGATATTATCTTTGGAGGTGATGATAACTTGAGCATGGAGTTTGTCGGTGATATGCAGAAGAAATTTGAGATGTCTATGATAGGTGAGATAAAAAAATTCTTAGGTTTGCAAATTTTACAAACTCAGAAAGGTATTTTTATATCTCAAACTAAATATGTGAAGGAATTGTTGAAAAAGTTTGGGTTAGATGATTCCAAACCAGTTGGAACTCCTATGGTGGCTAGCTGCAAATTATCTAAGAATGATGAATCGTTGAAAGCTAATCAGATTTTGTATAGGTCTATGGTTGGTGGACTGCTATATTTTACTCAGACTAGGCCGGACATTATGCATGTTGTGTCCGTGGTTGCTAGATATCAAGTTGATCTGAAAGAGAGTCATGTCACTATTGTTAAGAGAATATTCAGATACTTGAAGGGAACTGTGGATTATGGTTTGTGGTATCAGACGAATGATGATTTCATATTATGTGCTTACACTAATTTTGATTCGGCTGGTGATGTCGATGACCAAACGAGTACATTCGGTGGTGCTTTCTTTTTGGATAAGAAATTGGTTTCATAGGCTAGTAAGAAACAAGATTTAGTGTCCTTATCTACTGTTGAAGCTAAGTACATTTTTGTTGCTAGTAGCTACACTCAGGTGGTTTGGATGAAGCAAATGTTGAAGGATATCAAAGTTATCTCTAATGAGCCTATTGTCATATACTATGATAATTTCAATGCTATTAATATGTCAAGGAATCTAGTGCAACATTCAAAGACTAAACATGTGTCAATCAAATATCATTACTTGAGGGAGAAAGTCAGTGAAGAGGAAGTTAAGTTGGAGTATGAATCTACAAGGGAACAAATTGTTGATATTTTCACTAAGCCTTTTCCTATATATAGATTTGTCTATTTGAGAGACAAGTTAGGGGTTCTATCCCTCTTGATGAGATCTGGATGCATTGAGTTGCATCAATCTGATGGACCTCACAGTCTTATCTCTCTATCTAGATTGATGAGTTGGTACTGCTCCTCTGGTGGAGTAGTTTGGTTATGTGTTTTATGGGGAGAGATTCATGAGGATGAGTTTTGGGGAGAGTAGCATAATCTGTATTTTATCTTTGGCATTGCTATCAAAGGGGGAGAGACGCATGTGAAAAACTATTTTATCTTCTTGATCTTAGGGGGAGTTTGTTGGAGATGATTCCTTCTTTGCATTGATTGTTTTTCATATTCATCTGTTGCCATCAATGCCAGAGGGGGAGATTGTTGGACATTGTTGTTGCTAGGATATGTTGTTGTCATTGATGTCAACATATTATTGCTCCGATGATTGTAGATTAGTTCATTGTGATTATGGTTTGCTGGTGTTGGTGATCCGGGAAGCTTAATTGATCATATCATATGATTCGGTTTTGTAGTTTGTTTATATGATCAGTGCTTTATAGAGTTTAGTATTTCCTCCTATATATTATGATGTGATCAGATCTTGATTTGAGATTTTGGGATATTATTTGGGATGGTCTTGTGTATCTTCATTTTAGATGGTTCGTGATTTGGTTCTCTACAAGTTATCTTTTCTTCGTGACAGTTGTTGTTGTCTTTGAGTTTCAAATGTTGATCGATGAAGATTCGGTAAGTGGTGTTGGTGCAGCTATTGCTGATGATTCTAATTTGCTTGTTGGTGTTTCCTAATTGTTTCCTATTTGTTTTTTATGATCTTCATTGATCAGTGTGCAAGTTGCTCGAGATTTTGTTGAATCGGTGATGTTCTTCGTGTTATGTGGTTTTCCTGTTGGTGTAGCGTGTTGTGGTTGATATTGGCATGATTTTCGGTGGTGTTGCGTGTTTAGAGATTTGGTTTAGGTCCATGTTATGTCATGTAAATAATTATATTTGTCTAGTGGTTGATATATGTTCCGTGTGATATAATTTTGTAATTGTGAGTTGAGGGTTTAGCCAACCTTGTTGTCAAGGTTGATGAATTGTATAAATAGGTGATATTGTCATGTAATTTAGGTATCAAGGTCATGTCTGCATTATCATAGAGTGGTGTATGTGCAATCAAGGATTCATCCTTTGGCATTGTTATTGAGGAGAGATTGGTGTTGTAGAGAAGACATTGTGCTTAACCGGAATTGTCATCAAGCAATTGGAGATGCTATTATTGCAGTTCATTCCTTCTAGATTGTAGTCCGAATCTTCTTGTAAGTTAGTGAGACTTCCCTGAGGGTTGTAGCCTTCCAAGTCATTATCTATTGAGTAGTGAGCTCTAGGCAGTGTGCCTGAATGCATGTGCATTCCCCATTGTAATATTTTCACATACTATTGCAGAGTATCATCTTATTGTGGGTAGGTTCCCATCGTGGTTTTTCCCTTAACTGAGTTTTCCACGTCAAAATATTGGTGTTGTGTGTTGTGTTATCATCTTGCTTATCTTTGTTATTGTTGTAATTTATCATATTTGTTTTTGTGATTAAGTTTGTAGATCTGGAGAAAATTGATTCAACCACCCCCCCCCCCCCCCCCCCCAACTCTCAGTTTTCCCTCATTGTTGTTGCCAACACTATCTAACAAGGTACTTTCGAGAGGGGATTGCTAACCCCTGAACATTGCAAGATTAAATGTTACCATTCATTAGGAGGATTCATGGAGAGTTTTCTCATCATGTAGGAGTGTGGTGAACTAACTTTTAGATTAGCATGCTTGAAGGGCCAATTAGTGTTGAAAATTAGACCTTTCATGAGAGTAATATCGAGATCAAAATCATGAATGCGATGGGGGAGTTTCTAGCAAAGGAGAACTCTAATAGAGAAAATTGAGGAGGTGGAAGAGGCAATATCCTTCGTTCTCCTAAAATCACTAGAGTTGTTGAACCAAGAGAAACATCTTTGAAGGAAGGGAAGTTGTGGATTGATAGGTATTGAGGGGGAGAGGAAGGGGTGGTAGTAGGAAGGGGGTGGAAGAGGGTGAATAAGTGGAGGTTCTAGGTGTTGGAGAAGAAGATTTAGTGGGAATGAGGGGTTATAGGGGGGTGATTGAGGGAGAAGGCCTAGTAAGTTGAGGGTCATTAGAAGACTAAGGAATATCATATGCTTTATAGATAGGGAAATCTCAAATAAGGTGACCTTCCCAATGAAAATAGAATTAATCATTTTTTTGTTCAGGTAGGAGATTCATTGGTAAAACTCAAAACCTAGTCCAACAAGTTTAATGGTAACTAGAATTTGTTGGAGGAGGTCTATTTCTATGCAAGAGAAAGGCTAAACATGTAGATTGGACCATTTATCAAGGTTGTTTTTACACCATAGTAGCTTTCCCAACTAAGAAGCTATTTCATTCATGAAAGGAGGAAATACAAGGTTTAGGAATGGGAATTCAACCCACATTGGATATTTGGAATTTGAGATATCTTTAGGGTGGCGATCAATGTCTCAAGCCTAGATATAACATATTCATCCATAAATTATCCATGAACCATATTGAAGTAGTATATGGGCATATTCTAGGTATACAAAGTGCAGGCCTTATAACCCCTATCCAACCCTCTAAAACATTCTATAATTGAACCCTTTTATTCCAAGGTATTACAAGTGCATTTAAAAAACTCTTGTTTAGTTGGGACTTCTCTAAGAAAGAAAAGAATAACTCTTTTGGCTTTGATTTTAGAATTAACATCAACAATATCATTTGGGAATTCAAAGGTAATGATTTTACCTAATGCATTGTCACCACAAATAGTGTGTTACACATATGTGTGTCATTGTTTTCATTGATGTAAAACCTGATAGTGTCATCCATATGTTGGCACTAGTGGTCTAGATGTATTATGATGAACTATGATTATACTAGTTCGTGCTCCTAATGGTTGGCTTCATTTGGTTGTTGGTCTGGATGCCTATTTGATTGATTATATGCTAGAGTTATTTGTAGATTGATGTTGTACTGTCTCGATGGTTTGGGATGATGATATGAGGTGTTTTCAAAAGAATATTGTTCTTTGTTTGTTTCGGAAATGATGTTGTTATCTCTATTGATTGTTGTAGTGAATAGTATCATGGTCCAAAATATGTGTTCGTAATAGATAAGTTTCATATGGTTATGTTTACTATTGTAGAATAGTTCTAGCAGCTTGATTTTAGTTTTCTAGTTTAATGGATTGTTGATTTATAAGTGACATTGCTGTCTATTAGTTCTATAGTGTTGTTTTTAGGAGTGTGCAGAGGAATGCATTGCTTTCCTCATCTTGATACTGCTTTGAGGATGTTGTAAATTAGTTGTTATCATTCCTAAGGTGTTGTACCTCTTTTGTGGTGGTCGCTTATTATGTTTTTGGGTCCAAATTAAGATATTTGGGGTTAAGCAAATCAGTTTGTACTAGCTTATGTGTTTTAGTCTGAGCAGTTGCATGTAAAGTCTTTTGGTTATATTTGGAAGGTGTGCTGACTTTCTGTGAACCCTCATATGTTTTCTTTACCTTCCCAATGATATATATATTGGGTTGATATTATGTACATATTACATTTTCTTTTGGCTGACCTAGATTGTTGATCCAATTGATATATAATGGATAAATCAACAAATTTTTGTATGGATATATGATATGGAGTATCATATGAAGAAAGTGATGTGGTTTTGTATGGTTGATACAAATGAGATGCAAATTTGAAGTAAATCAGAGGTCTAGAAGTATTGCAAAGCAGACAGATGCATATTAAGTTGTGAATTGTTATCCACAATCTAATAGATGCTATTTACTATACAATTTAGTCTATTATTCTTATTGTATCTAGCCAATTGTTTTGTATCTTGTCCCGAAGAAGTGATCTTTAGTTGAGCAAGTCCTTATCTTGTATCTTTCCTAAGGTTGTGTGCCTTAGCCTACAAGTCCAGAGTAGTGATCTCCTTGGTCGTTGGCCTTAAATATTGTAATCAATTAACATATAATGTGAGTTTGATTTTCACTATGGTTTTTCCCAGTTTTGGTTTTCCACATTAAAAGCTTGGTGTTCTTGTGTGGTTGCAATTGATGTTTTTGTTGTTTACTTTCATGCATATGTGTTTGGATGGATGTTATTGTTCAAGTACTTTAAAGTGATCAAGTATTTGTATATGTTGGTTCACCCTGCCCTCCTCTCGACATCTAGTGGTGTTCAAAAGAGTGGAGTGGGTTTGTAATTTGGGTATTCTCATTAAGCTTGTTCTCAGGTTGTGGCGATGCCCTAGAAATGTCTCTCTCAATAGTCTCTACTTGTGTGTTTAAAAGGTCTACATCTAAGTTGTCAACATGATTAGATCCTTTGGATTTGTCATTTTCAAGGGCTCCACACTCTCTTTTTTATTCATCGATGATGTCCTCAGATTAAGCAGTTAGTGGGTTTCAGCTTCTATAGGTTGAATGACCCGTGGGGCCTTGGGACAGGTTGTGGTGGTGAACATAAGGGACCTTTTAAATTTTATGCATCATTCATTGTAAGATATCCATTAGGGTTTGAAACCCATTCCTTAGAGTTTTTCTCTTTGCTTCCAAAGTATTTTCTCTAAGTAGTGACTCTTAGTTCTACCATGTCTAACATATACACAAGTCATCGATATCGTTTATAGTTTTACCATGTCTAACATATACATGAGCCATGGTTTAAGTTTTTCCTCCTCATCCATTTAGTGGTGCATAAACACATTCAACTAGATAATAGGCCCTTGGGTGAGGTAAAACAACTTCATGGTAAATGCTTTTTCAAAAAAGGAATTCAAACCTTTTGTGATCTTTTGGACCCTAACATAAATTTAGTTGGAAGGCCTGACAAAATCTTAAATATGAGTACAACTTATCCCATTCTAGTAAACATGTGATTTTGATTATTTAGCGACTTGTACCTCCTAGCCTTTAAAATCATTTTTTTAATTCCAAAGTCACAATTAATTCTACAAAGATTGGCAATGATAAAGTTCTCACAACCTCTATTATTTCCCCCTAAAATTGATCTATAGACAACTTGCCCCATCACTTGACATCTCCATGTGCTTAAACTCTCTATGGAACTACATCTTTAACCAATCTAAATGGAACAGACTTAGCCAACAAATCTTGAAGTCTAAGGTTAATTCTTAGTCTCAACTATTAGCTTGGAAGATCCTCCATGTCAAGCTCCCTATTGGAAATCACCACACCTTTGTTCATCCCCCTATCTTACTAGTTTTACTCTAAACCCAAATCCCTTAAGCATGCTTTCTAGTCTTGCCACCATAAATCTTTTGCATACCCTTTTCTCCATCCCACTTGCCCCATTCCCTTTCAAATGGTCTTGGAAATATACTCCTGTGTGCCTCTAATAAGCTTAACCTTGTATCCTAGACCTATAGATAAGTCATCCTCAATTGCATTTGGACATCTAGATGTTTGACTATTCTTTTCAACACCCTATACCCAACCTCAATTGAGATTTCGATTAGTTGTTCCAATTTATACCATAGCATGGCCAGTTGTACTTCTTATTGCCAATATCATAATGAAGATGATTCTAACATGTCTATTACTATCCATAAATTCTTAGCACAATTGATGGAGGTTGAGGAATTTCATTCGAACAACATATCCTCTTAGAAAGCTTAGTTGTCCACCCTTCCTCCATGATTCCTTCTTATTGGCTACTTGGAATTCTAACCAAGTTTTCCTCCATATATTTGATTTGTTTTAGATGTTTCTATTGAGCTTTTGATGGTCTAGTCCAACATAATTTCTATATAGATCTGCATACAACTTGAGGCAATATACTATAGTTGGAGTGAATGTTCTTTCTTTATTCAATAACCAAATTGACCTTAGGAGATCGACTTGGAGAAGGTGACTTCCATTGGAGGTTCATATGATAGGTTTCTCTATGCTTTGATTCTTCTAGTTATTGTTTATGGCTAATCAACTTTATTCCATCTTATGTGGCCATCATTGTGTTCCTAAGATTGTGAGATTCTTTGGGTTCGACTATCAATTGCAACTCTTTCTCTTGGATGTCTTCAACAATTTTATCTACTCATGTTTACCATTTATAGAGGTTGTTTTGAACTTCTATCCATGATTGTTTTTAAAGATTATCATTCACCTTTTAGGTGACTTTTTGACATTGTATTGATTGCTTGTTTTGGGTGGTTCCTCAATCAACCATAATAAGTGTTTTGATATTTAATTGTGTTGAACCTTTAAAACAACTGTGTAAAATGATTTTTTAGCAAATCTACTTCATTCCTATACATTTTTCTTATTTATTCCAATAAAAAAATTAGACACGGCCATCTCTCAACCAAAAAAAAAATTTGGTTGGTTGTCCAAAAATAAGAAAAGCTTAATTAGTAGCATAGGGGGGACATTGAGTATACTTGTATACTTATTATTAAATCAAATTATTAATTGGCCAGCCTTAAACCACACGCACTAAGCAACATATTACAGCCTAGAGAATGTTAGTCAATTCTGAGTGTTTAACACTTTTAAGTTTAGAAGTGTAAACTTAGTGTGTGTGGTTTAAGCCGTTCCTTATTAAATTAAAAAGTAGCACCCGTTAAAATCAATATAGAATGCCTGACTTTTTATTAAAAAATATTATTTTAAAATCTATTATTGTTGATATCCCAAGTAACTCTTTTATTTATTTTTATTGAAATCATCTTCAATAAACTTATTCATGGTGAAAATCTGTTAACAGCAGATTTCAGATTACTATACAGGCTTCATCTCATTCTTGATGGCTTGAACTAGTTGTGAGTAGGCTTCTTCCCATGCAGATTTCAACTGTGGAGACCACAAATCAGGCGCAGCCCCCTTTATAGTCTCCAGCAGAGCATATTTAGTCACCTGCACACACAGACATGGATCTGAAGCTTTAGCTCTCAACAAGGTTAATGGTATCTAACTTTTAAAAATGACAAAATTTTGGGTTTTCACTCACATCGAAATGTTCATCAACTACTCCAGATTTGAAATGGACTGTACCCAATTCTTTCAGAGTTGATTCCGGCATTCTGATGGACCCACTTTCTGCAAGTTGTACAGCGGATTCACATGTCTGCAAGTAAGATTGGTAATTTTTAAGACTTTAATCATTCATTCACACTCATATATCATGAATGAAATGTATATTTTAAAAGAAAACCAGAGAAAAGGTTATTTGGGTCACACCATAGTGAAGACTGAGAGGGCATGAGCTTTGAGCTGTGAGTTTTTCTCTAACGGAACCTCAGAATCTTGTAGAAAAGAGAAAAGGCGTTTTGCTGATGGGGCTATCTCAAAAATTCTGCAACCACAAGCAAATTAAAAAGAGAAATCTAAGAGATACAGAATTTTTCCAAAGTATTCCTTTTATATATCCTCACCTCAAAAAGAAGGTAAATCCTAGTTCGCCTGCATTCTTTTTCATGGCATTCCATGACTTTTTTACCAGAACTCCTTGTTCATCGGAGAAGACCTGTACTTGAAGATCGACAGAAGTGCCATATCTTTTAGCTGAGTAAATTTGAACAGAGCACCGCTTACATTTGCTAAGACGGTGTGCTTTTGGCCTTAACAACTTGCTTTCCTCAAATGTCTCCGTTTGAATCCATGACAAGCCCAACGTTTGCCTCTTTTGATTGTTAATATACATGGAACGCACAAGCACAGCTTTCTGTGTTGCCAACTGTCCAGTCCGCCTGCTTATTGAGTTCAAAGTTCCATCTGCCAATGTTGTCACAGAAAATTTAAAAGAAGCATTAGAGAAGAGGATACAAGAAAACAGAATTGAAAGCAAATCAACAGAACCTCAACTTGTTCCAAAGTTCTCTAATTCAACCATAATTCAACAACATACCGGACTGAAATCCTGCTGCTTTTGACTTTGTGAAAACCCTTACAGAAGACAAAGCGGCCATTGTTGAATAGGATAAAAACTTCAATCCGCACTAAACTTACTCCTGCTATAACTAGACAATTTTCTGAGATAGATGTGTTTTGTGATATATGTTGAGACAGAAAAATTTGCTTGAAAATGGGATAAAAATGAATCCTTTTATAATCCACAGTATGAAAAATGACAAATTTGTTATAATATATGAAATTGCCATGAATCAACAGACAATTTGACTGTCCTTCCACTCTTTTGAAGGGCCATTTTAAATTCCTAGGTACTCATCAGAGTGTTTTATCTCTAATTTTCTAACGAGGGGCAAATCCGCCATTGTCCCTTGGGCGCTTAGTGAGACATTTTGTCCTAAAACATCAGGCCATGAGATTATGCTCGCGTGGCAGGATGCAATTATAAAGATTATCTGTAAAAAAAATTATATTTTTTATTTAATTTTTATTGGATTTTTGAATTGGAGTAGATGAATTTTATCATTGATTTATGAAATACTTTTAAATTTGAATAAATTTATTTCGGCTCTACTCCTGGTCTCCACGCTAACCCTTGACTTTGGTTAGTTGACCTTTTGAATGCATGAAAGGGCATTCAACGCAGTACTAAGAAATACCGCCTGTGAAGCGGCAGTCTTAAATAATATGGTCCGCCCGCTGTTTCGAAAGATAAAGTTGCAAAGGAATCCGGAAAATATGTCAATATTTTATTTGGGGAGAATGTTTTAATATAGGTATATATCAATATGAACTCGGTTTTTTTTTTCTTTTATATAAGTTTCCTTTAAATATTTGTATTATATCTAAATTTTTTCGAAACAAGTTTCCTTAAAATATTTGTATCATATCTAAATTTTTTCGAAATAAGTTTCCTTTAAATATTTGTATTATATCTAATTTTTTTCGAAATTATATATTTCTTATGTTCATTTGTATATCTATTCTAATATGATTACTTTTTTTAGTTTGATTATTTTTATGTTTCTAGTTTTTTTTAGGTGTGGAGTACATCTTGTGGTCATAAGCTTGACTTTTGAAATTTCAAAATTCAAATTCAAATTTAAATTTATTCATCTCTCTCTAATGTTATTGTTGCAAACTTGACTAATAAATTTATGTAATTTTATAACATGTGCTTGTATTTAAAAACATTCATTTGCATCCATCCACTCATTCTAGAAACATTATAAAACATTTTTGTTTTGTCTTTTATAATAAATTTCAGGTTACATGGTCACCCAATCTACTACTTGTGAGCCAACTAAATACACATCTACATAATTTGATAACATTTGCTTGTATTAAAAAACATTATTTAGTACTCTACCCACTAATTCTAAAAATGTTAGAAAAATATTTTAGTTTAATATTATACAAAATAATTGAGCTTGCATGGTCATTATAGGATTCTTGTATGTTGTTCATTAACCTTTTGTAGAAGTTGATGATCAACCACAAGAGCCAAGAATCGTCTGCAAGAAAAATACCTATCACACAAAAGAGATCAAACAAAGATTGTATGCTCTATTGTTGCAAGGCGTGCACCCTTGGTCTCCTTGTGTTGTGCAACGTAGTGCTTAGGTTTGTGACATGGCTTAACTGCCTCCTGTGGATTCTATAAGTCTAGTGGTTGTATCGGGCATTAAAAGGTCGATCTTTTGCATGGGGACTTCACTTAGTGAACTTGGGTTATATCACGTGCGTTCATGGTGTAGACACCCAAAAATGGTCAACGCTTGCGAGGTCATACTTTAACATTTGCGCATTGCCTCATTTTAGGTTTTTGCGTCGCATTAACATTTCTCCTATGTCACGCACTTGGTCTTTATCATTTGCGAACATCAAGTCATTCTTCTACATTCTTCAATCATCTCGTCTTCGAATTTGGTCTTGTCGACAACATTATCCAATCATGATTTTGATCAATCTTATCCTATGGCATCAATGTGCGTATTCAATCTTATCATTCTGGACATCGTCAATCCTAATTAGGGTTTTGTCCTCCTGTCAATCTTGCGATCGATTTGTCATCAATCATTGTTCTTTTATCAATTTTATCATCAATCTCATCATTTTGGACATTGTCAATCCTAATTAGGGTTTTGTCCTCTTTTCAATCTTGTCATCATGCGATCGATTTGTCGTCGATCGTTGTCATGTTCAATTTTATCATTTTGCGATCAATTTGTCATCGATCGTGGTCATTATCTTGTCATCTTGCAATCTATTTTATCATCGATCCTCGTCCTCTTGTCAATTTTGTCATTTTGCGATTATTTCGCTATCGATCATTGTCTGTCTCAATTATGTCAATTTGGATCAATTTGTCATTGTTCCTTGTCAATTGGCACATTTACCAATCAAATCATTTTGTCGCATTGGTCATTTATCAATTCAAAATCATGATATTAATTATCTTCAATCAAGACCTAATTGTCATTTTCGCATTTCTAATTTGTCTTCTAGGGTTTCATGATTTATTCATTTAACCTAATTTGTCATTTCTTCCTCTAGGATTACTAAATTATTTATTAATCCTAAGTCCTCTCTTTACAATTAAATCTTTATTTAATTGGCTAATTATTCCTCTTTGTGAATTGATTAATAAATGAAAAATTATTAATTAATTCACTAATTCCTAAATTCTAATTTCTATCAATTTCTAATTCCTAATTTGTCATCAATTTCAATTTCCTAATTTTTCAAATTTCTAATTCCTTTTCCCTCCTAATTCATCTCCTAATTCTATGGGAGTGACATTACAATTTGTTATGAAATTGTCATAATTGATAATCAATCAATTTTGACATGAAATGTGTCATAATTTTTCATCAATTATCAATCAATTAAATTGTGCATGGAAAGTGCATAATTTGTCATAATTGTCATATTGATTTGCAATTTCCCTTTGAATTGCATCATGCCAATCTTGTCCTTTATCCAATTTCTCTATAAATTGGATAATTTTCTTCAATCAATCCCTTCAAAATCCTTCATGAATCCCAAATTTCTATCAAACTACTAAACTTTCGTTTCTAGTACTCTTGAGCTTTTTGCTTTCAATTGTGTGAGCACTTGTAGGTGAGATCCACAAACCCATTGAAGAGGAAAGAACAACAATGGAGCCGCATGGAAGAAGCATCCAAATTGTTATATGGTTTGCATGACATTTTCTTTTAAGTGCTTTGTTTTTGTGCCTCTATTGAATGTGCTTTGGAATTAGGTTCATTTCAATGAGAGTTCTTTTGATTGAGCTAGCATGTCTTGTGTTTTGATTGATTGATCTACTTGTTTTGATGATTCCTAATTTCTACGCTACACATGGCATACTAAAGAATCACCCTATTTTCAAAAACTATTGCCCTAAACCCCTTTTTTTGTCACCCCCTCCAATACACAACTCAAATTAAAAACACCCCTATTTTAACCAAATATTGTATTTTTTTATAGCCCGAATTAAAAAAACCCCTATTTTCACTAGATAGGCAATATGTTGAGTAGAGTCCATGGAGAATTTATGTGGTTGGAGTAAGTTTGCAAAATAACCAAGGAAGCAATTAAGGCACTTACTGGTTTACCCTCAACCGGTAGTAGGCCTGACAAAACTAAGAAAATATCTAACAAGGGTATGATGAGCTTAATCGGAGCTACATCCGACAGTAGATCCCTTAGAGTCAATGATGTTAGAGATGAAAATGTGAGATATGTAAGTATGGTACTTGGGTATAGAGTAACACATACAAACATATTGAATTCAATTTCTAGCCTTTGTATTCATGGTGCACATGAGATGGTAAAGAAAAACACTAAGATTGATGTTTGTGAATGGCTTAAGGATGAATTGATAGACAACCTGAAAAAGATTAAAGGTGACAAGAAAGGGAAATTTCATTTTGGAAACCTACTTGTGTGTCTAATGCTTTACTTCACCAAAGAGATACTCGACATTGGTCATAAGGATTTTGGATATGACATCCCGGTAGGAAAACATATTCTGGAAGCTTTCACCGGTATGGGCACTGATTGTGACAAGATCATCACGGACTATTTCAAAACTTTTTCAACCAAAATGAAGGCAAGAGAGAGGTTACCGCAGAGTATAGTTGACAAGTATGACAAACAAATTTGCTTTGTTATTAAACGTGATGAGACATGGATGGAAGCAGTTATCCCTAGAACTATTTGGGTTACTGAAATGGGTTATGAAGTTGATCTAAACATTCTTAAAACATATGCAAAAACACTACTTGAGGCACCTAGAGAACCATCTGAAGAAATTTTTGGAAATGTTGAAACCATTGAGAGTGTTGTTTCTATGCACAAACAGAGAAAAAGAAGAGAAAAAATTATCAGAGATGCATCCAAGATGGCAAAGGAAGTCAAAGAAAATGTAATGAACATAAATGGTATATCTGCCAATGAACTGGAAGGATTGAATCCAGAAGCTCATGTTTCACTGGTTGTCACTTCCTCTGATACCGAAAGTGGAAAGGCAGCTGAGTTTAAGAGAGTAGAAAGGAGGAAGAGAAAACCCTCACCGGTACCTTCTCCTTCTCCCAAGAAAACCATAACACTAAGGAAGAAGCAACAGGGAGTTAGGGAACCTAAAAAGAAGCTTACACCGAAGAAAAAACACACACTGGATACCCCTACTCTAGAAGAACTATTGAATGAGATAACACAGGAAGGAAATCTTATTAATGTAAACAAATTGTATAACTCTCTTAAGGACTCTGACAAGGAAACATTAGAAGAGAGCATTATTTTGCATTTAGATATCTACAAGAAAGTCTTGATTGAAGTAGTAGATGATTTGCCAAATGACTTGTATTTGAGATTAGAAGAAAAAAGACTATTAGTAATGGAACTTGATAAGAAGTTGAAAGTTGAAGCACTATTGGAAGTACATCCTGTGAATTAAAAAGAGGAAATTGATGAATTAATTTCTAAGGCAAACTAGTTAGTTTTTGTCAGTGGACACCGACAAGTGAGCCTAATGGCTGGGAGAGTTAAGAAGATTGTTGATGAGATTGCAGACAAATGGGATATATTTTTTGTGGAAAAGAAAAAGAAAGAAGAAAGGAGCAAACTAAAAATGGATAAAACCTTTAAAGTATATTAGAAGGATACCGATAAGGGTAAAGGAAAAATTGGTGGTATTCCTGCAATAAAGATTACAGATAATCTTCCACCTCCATCTTAGGATATCCCACCGGTACATACAGTCAGTCCACCGGATGTGGGAACTGAAGATGTTACTCTTGATAATACTAACCCGGATTTTAAGATTATTTTTTCTATGAACATTGATAAACAAAATATTAACATTGTTGTAGATAAGGAGATTGCATAAATTAAGGCAGATGATGTTAAGGATAGTAAGGTCTCTAAGATACCGGCACACACTGTTGACTCTCAAAAGACTGAGATACCGACACAAGATAAAGAACTAGAGACAGAGAAACCGGCAAAGGATAGGGCACTAACACTAAGAAACCATCAAAAGCAGAGGTACAAACACAAACAGCGAAACTAGAAGAAAATGTAAGTAAAGAGAAAGCAACTGATGGAAATATAGAGGAAATAGTGAAGGTTATTGGAGAAGTATTTGTTGAGAAAGCTACTGTTGAACCAAGCACATCTACAAGTGAATTTAGACCTACTAATGTGATAAATGTTCTATTGGATTCTATCAAAAGGATATTGGATAACAGATTGCAATGCTTTAGCATTTAAGGCTATTGATGACTCAATACCTATTTTGAAAATGATTGCACCAACATGTAAGATAGATCACATTAACAATTCTTTAGGTAAATTGGACACATTGTCCAAATTCAATGCTGAAAATGTCATAACTATTGATAAGGTGAATCAAGAAACAATTAAGGAGAGAGTTGATAAAGAAAAGAGTGAATTCTTTGTGAGCACCATTAAAAACTGTATAGAGCACTTAGATACACTGTTACCGGTACTCAATTCTACAATTTTGGAGTATAAGGAGTTGTATAGAGAATCCTGTAAGCCGCACTATTTGACAGAGGACATTGATGAGAAGATCAAAAAGACACAAAAAGAGATTGATGACTTAGCAGACAATATGATAGGTTCTTCAGAACTTACATCAGCTTTTGAACATAAAATGATTGTGTTTGAAGAAAAATTAGAGAACTTGGAGAAAGAAAAGGCAAGAATAAGGCTGAAGGCCTGGGAGCTGAAGAGAAAACTTGGTCCAAGATTGGACAATTTTATTACTCTACAGGTTGAATTAACTAAGGTAACAATCCCTTGAGAAAGATCACCGAAGAAGCAAATGCTCCATCTCACCAGTATGATCTAGCAAACTGAGAAAATTCTTTTTGAAAGTAACAAATTTATGTAGAGTTTGAACTTAGTTTTGGCAGATATCTTTCAGATTGTAACCAACTGGTTATAGACTTTGAGGTAGAAATTTTGTACTCTTTGATTCTTTTTTGACATCCTTTGTCATTGATGTCAAAGGGGGAGTAGTGAAGAGAAAAATATATGCATAGAGGAGATCCCCTGCTCAGGGGGAGCACACTTCTTTTTGGATTTCATTTTTGGGATAATAGTTTTGGATTTTTCTCATGACTGTTGCCATCAATGCCGAAGGGGGAGATTATTGGCATTCTACACTCATATGAGAATGGTTGATGTTGTCATTGATGGCAACCAACTGGTATTAGGTCTCTACACATACATCAAAAATAGGGTCCAGATTGATACCATCTACCGACACTGACAGGCATATTCACCGACATCTAGATTACACTGGCAATTAAGTATATTAGTACTCTGGCCAATATGAGACAAGTTTTGCTTATGTGAATTGTTTTGTAAATGTAATTAATTATTTGTAAGCCGACTTGGTATATTGTAAAGACTCATATATGTATGAGATCTCATAGGTAATTTTATATAGTAGGAGATTATTGTATGAGGTGATATAGTGGTCGTCAAAAGGTTTTTGTTAAGGTATCTGACTGAGCTTAAACCGATACTGAACTAGGCATTAGAGATGCTATTTTGAGAAGTACATTGTATTGGATTTAATTATCCATTTTGTAGTCAGTGAGACTCTTTTGAGCAATGCGCTCCAGGCAGTTGGCCTTCCTTTGGCCTTCCTGCATGTGTAGGCCCATATTGTAAGTAGTATTTATTCATATTGGCCAGTGAGTAAATATTGTGGGTCACAAATCCCACCGAGTTTTTCCCCACACTGGGTTTCTTCGTTAAAATATCTTGTGTTATGGTGTGCATTTATGTTGTCTTTTTTATTTCTTGTTTACCGATACATTGATTTGGGTTGCAAAGTTATAAATAAGTTCAATTATAACACTAACTGGTTAGACATCAATTCACCCCCCCTCTCAGTGTCTTTGGGACTGTTATTGAATCTAACATTATCTTGATATTAAATTGATAAGATCCTAAGTCCTTGGGGGATTGGTGTTTCTTCCCTCTTTAATATCTTGATAAAATAATTTCAATTCTATTATTTACCTTACCAAGAGTATGATCATAAGGTCATACTCTCGCTAAAGTAGGGGCTAAATGTAGCATCATAAATCATATCCGTATAAAATTTATTACTTACTTGGGCCTCACTTTGGTGTTTCTACCTTCTATACCCTGATTATGCCTAATCCTGCTTACTGATTCCAAATTTGTGATTCTCATTTTCCACCTTTCTTCTAAGACCTTGGTTCAGCTTGGATGAACTGGTTGAGGGTGCCTGGTCCCCTTGACTGCCTGGTTATAGATGCCTAGCACCCTTGTCTAGAACAAAAGGGCCCATTTTTGAACCATCTAATAGTCAAGAAATTTTGAGCACGAATCTATTTTTCATGTCAACCTTCTTAATTTTCAATATGTTTAATGAGGATAGGTATAAAATGAAGATGTATCCCCTTGTTTTAAACATATCTCATAAAGTAAATTCACTTGATAATTCAAATTCAATTTAGTAAGCAACCAAGCATCAGTAGAGTAGAGAAGGAGAGGTCAAGTATTTAGATTTCAAGCATTCAAGATGGCATCCATGATCAAGTTATTATGAAGAAATCCATGAACTCCTACATGAAAACAACAACCTTTCCATGAAGACTTCAAGACAAAGAATATTCATAAAGGTATATCATTTCAATTCAATATTTCAATTAAAAATCTATCCTCTTCCCTATCAAGGCACAATTTCCTTTTTATTTCAATTCATCATAAGGTTAATTCCAAACTAGAGGCTTGACCTAGACAAACCCTTATCAACCTAATAACATTTTTACCTCTTGTGTTTTTAGGTGACAAATTCTAGAGAGAATGCATATAGATTTGGAAAGAGTGAATTGGGATGCATAGGACCATATTTTAAAGAAGAAAAAAGACTGGTCAAGGCTTCCTAGCATCATTGACTGATGGTTTTTTGATGAAACTTCAAGGAGATACTCAGAGCAACATCCTGATTTTAAAACTGTTTCCATTTTTTGTATTTGACACTTTCGGGTCAAGGATGCCTTAGAACATCTTTGTTCTAGATTTTTTAGCATAAATTTCAGCCACAAGTTCCCACTTCCAAATCTATACTTTATGTGTGTACATATTTGTTTTGAATTTGTCTATGCATGCTAATCATTGTCAATTTTACATCACAAACCCTAGTTCTTGCATTCAATTCATATCATCCAAAAAAAATTCAACTCAATTAGGTAATTGAATTCCAATCCATGTTCAACCCCTTTCCCAATAGGTTTTGAGGCTAGACCTATTGAATCTCATTTACCTAAATATAAATTTTTGAAATGGATAACTTAATTCCTAGCCTACATGTTCAAAGTAGTGAAAATCCCATTTTCCACCTTACAATTTAATCATCATGTATTGTTATGAGTTTTTTTTTAATGTCTAATACACTTGAAAAATTCTAGAAGTGTTTGCATTGAGTTAATAAGGTTTTTTGTTCAAAGATTGTATGTGTATCAAGTTATACTATTATAATTCTAGATATGTTCAAATTAGTGAACATCCCATTTTCCACCTTACAAATTAATCATCATGTATCATTATGAGTTTTTTAAATGGGTAAAAGCACAATGTTGTGTTACACTTTTATAAAGGAAGTGGCCAACACAACTAAAACTGTTTAACTTCGACCGCATAAAAGTGACATTTCTAAATTGAATTTCAAAATGATGTAAACTGATCAAATATAGAAATATTAATTAAATTTATGTTTGTTATTTAAAAAAAAAATTAAAAAATTGACATTTTTTTAATATATTCAAAGAAAAAAAATTTATTGCTAAAAATGATGAAAATCAGGGGTTCTAGTCGACGTCACCAAACAAAATGGAAACGAACTTTTTTTTATTTTATTTTAATTTTCCAAATAGAGGAAATATATATGTAGTGTTAAAAAATAAATAAAAAAATTTAATGTATATTTTTCTCTTAATAATATGTTAATGTCCAACATAGCTTAATGTGGTAGTTTTCATTTGGTGTCACCTTTTGTCTACTAAATTTATCATTATCAAAAAAAAAAAAACCCTTTTGGAGAAGATTCTCTCATCTAGTGAAAAATATATATTTTTTAATTTTTTAAGTATCATTTAGTACTTTTTAAAAATTTCTATTCATCTTCTTTTTTAACTTAAAAAACCTGCTCGCAATGTTTAATTAATACAAAATATTAAAATTAATCAAAATACTAAAAAAATTATATGGCCCAATTTGTGACTTTGAGCTCTACAAAACGGTATTTTTTTATTTTTATTAAAATATATTATGCCTAAAGAAAAAATGAGCAAAAGTGAAAATTTTTAGAAATACAAACAAAATAGGTGATTTAGTTGTCACATCACCTACCACATAGGTGAGTTCGGCTGAAATTAGTACTCCAACCTGACTCAGTCCGGTCGGATTGAGTTCGGCCAAACTATTTTGAATTATTTTAAACTATTCTAAGATCAGGCACTCACAAAAATTGGGATAATGTAACCAATAGTATGACCAAACTCTTGGCTCAATTTAGGTGCCAGGCTCGTGCTAGGCCCACACCACGTGGCAAGGTAATAGTCCAACCAGACTTAGTCCAGTTGAGCTTAATTTGGCCAAACTTAGTTCGACCAAACTAAGTTCAGTCGGAATGCGCTCAATTATCCCCAAGTGTGACACAGGTTTGTGCTTTTTCCCTAATGTCTAATATATTTAAAAAATTATACAAGTGTTTGCATTGAGTTATTAAGGTTTTTTGTTCAAAGACTGTGTGTGTATCAAGTTGTACTATCATAATTCTAGATACCACATTCTACCACAGTTGAGTATTTTGGCTTGTGATTTGAATGTTAACTAAGACTATACAAGGCGATTTGGAAGTTAGAAGTGATAGTGTATACACTATGCTAGGTTGTTGACTATGTGGAAGTTTATGTTAGATGCACTAGAGAAAGAAAATTTGTTCCAGCTAGATGAAGTGTGTGAAAGTAATTTGGGACCAATTGATTTCATAGGGAAACACATAGTATGTCCTTACTCCTTATGTAACGGATTGGATTTAAGACCAAACTGACTACACATTTGAATTAAGAAATTTATCTTTGGCCAATTTGCATACATTGTAAATTGGTTCTAGGACAACATGAAGATGTAAATATTGTCTTAGAGTGCAAATATATTTTAGATTAGTTTCATTCCAAGTAGTGTTAATGAGTGTAGTTGTATACTTGTCGATATCTAAGTGATGAGTTAAAGACAATGTTGTGAACATACATTGCAAAGTGTGAGAACCAAGATGCAATATTTTGTAGGTATTATGTGAATGTTATTAAGAAGATCATATCAGATAGATAATTCAAATGACATATCTTTTGTACATTTACTATATCTTCTTTCTAATTGAGTTTGGAGCCTCATAATCTAAGTTGGTGCTCAGTTCCTTGGATTAGGGGATTGGTGATAGTTGTAGGTTGGTGCTTGAAAATCAAATTGGAGATTATTGTTTCCTTCTTGGGTTATAATTCATATGACTTGGTGCCTAAAAAATTATTGTAAACTCATTATTTTTTTGAGGTTGGATTTGGGCAATAGATCCAAGTAGCTATTCTTGTTGTGGTTTTTCTTGTCTGGGTTTCCATGTAAATCTAGTGTTCTCTTGTGAACTAATGTTTGGATGTGCTTACCTCTTCCATAATTATTTTGGTAATATTATGAGATGTGGTAATTGTATTTATGTACATTAAGTTTTGAAATTAAAAAAATGTATATATTAATTAATCCCCCTTTTTAGTATATATGTATGCATAATAGGTACCACTTTGAGAAACATAGGTAGTATTTTATTAGAGACCTTACACAATCTAAAAAATAAGGGGAAAAAAATAAATTAAAAAAAACATAAAAGTTGCAAAAGGGGATTAGAAAATAATCACAAAATATCATTGAGTACCTGCAAATAATAGATTCGAAAGAAAAACTAAATGAACTACTAAAAATTGCAAGACCTAAAAAAACCTAATAAAAATTATAATACTTGCAAGAAAGAGATTAGACATCTTACAAGATTCAATGTTAGCAAGCATAAACATTCACAACAAGACACAAAATGTTAACAAAAATAAATAAAAAACCCTAGAAGGAAAAAAATACACGCACAAATTTGAAGCACAAGTATGAGAGATAAGAGAGCTAGGAATTCAAACATAAGACTTAAGGGCCACTTTATAAAAAAATAAAATTAAAACATTGTTATAAGTGCCATGGTAGAAACTTGTGATGAAAATTAACATAAAGTCACCAAAGAGAGATTAAAATAAGGAAGGGAGTCTCACTGATGTGCTAAAATGAAGACACGAAAACCAAATAAGAGAAAAGAATGTAAATACTCAAAGCAATAATGAAAACTTTTACCTTGTTTATTCCTCTCTTGTTAGATTAGGCCGGAATATTTTTACCCAACACTCTCTTGGTTTTCTCTTTGATGTATGGAATATGGTCTCTTATTAAACTAGTAGCATTTTTTTATGATCGAGATGATTCAATAGAAAATTGGAAAACATAATAATAGTGTAAGATTGGATTTGAAAATTGGATTGTAGTGTCATAAAATTGCGACCCTAGCAATTTTTTAACTACATTAGGGTCCTCATGCATGCGAATTCGAATCCTCTAGCCTAATCAGAGACCAGAGATTGCTCAGCTTACAGGAACAACTTCTTTCTTGGCCTTTGGATCACCCCATCCACACTCTTCCTTGGAGAAAGGGGTAGGACAAGGGCATGGCACCACTGTCCCCCTTGGAAAGGGGCGTAGCGCCCTTGTCCTCCCAAGACAGGGGTGTGGTGCCCCTGTTCCTACCCTATTTTGGGGCAAGACCCTTCCTAGGGTTGCATTGTTGGTTGTGCCTCGAGCGGGAAACTCTCCCGATGTCAGCCCATGACCAAATTCAAATCCACCAAACATGTATTTGAGGGGGCATTCACTCTCTCATTTTCATAAGTTGGATAGGTCAAAGTTGGATAGATTCAAGTTGCACAAGTGATCAAGCATTCAAGCGTTCAAGCATTCTTTTCCAGCGTTGAGCATTCTCAAGTCTCCCTTCAAGGATAGGTGTTGCATTCAAGTCAAGGATTCAGCCATTGAAGAGGAGATCCCTTTCAAGATTCAATTCCACACAAGCATTTCTATCAACATTGCTACTACAACCTCCCTTGAAGTGATTTACAATTCAGTCTTTCATTTACAACTACTTGCAAGTACTTTCTTTCATTACTTGGTTAACTCCAAAAATGGGGTTTGACCTAAAGGAAAACCCCCAATCCCAACCCATTTTTCTCTCTTTTTTGTGTGTAGGTTGCAGGTGCGCAGCTATACTTTCGGATTCAGGCTTCATTTGCAGAGACAAAAAAATCTTTTTCGTTTCGTGGACTTTTCGAAGGACCATGTATATTCCTGCCACGGTTCGAACAAATTTTTCTCAAATTCACAGGGCAACTTCGTCTCGACATTTTACTACCAAATCCAAGTGCATAGCTTCATCACATATTCCGATTTCAAGTTATAATCGATTCTTTGTCACTTTTGCACTACATAATTCAATCAAATTCCTTTCCAATCAAACAAGAAAGAGGGGATCAACTTAGCATTCCCAATTCATTCATAATTCAATCTACCACCTTCATGTGAAAAGATTGAATCTAGTGAATTATCCCATCATCTTTCTAATGTAATGGTGAAAAGTGTTTGAATGGTAATCAATAGTTAAACTCTCATCTCTCTTTGAGGGAAAGGGTAGTTTCCTTCTTGATTTATCATTCACCATTTTCCCACCATTACATTTTGGTGAACCTGCCTTCGAACACAATTCCATATTTTTTTACAAGTTTCAACTTTTTGCAAACCTAGTATTTAATTCATTAAAAACCCTAGTTTTAAAATTAAAATTGAACTTGTGATTTGTAAAAATTGCTTGTGGTTATCTTAGATCTGAAAATTGTTTTGATTGTCAAACTCAATTTCCTCATTGCCTTGTTCAATTAAAATTTACAAAATTGAGAGGTTACTTGTTAAAACCCTAATTTTTAGACATCATCTTGAACTTGTGCAAAAATTGGATTTCCATTTAATTTTCAGATTTCTGATTGTTCTTAGATTTGTCTTCAATCCTACAATAAAAAAATTTAATTTCCCCCATTTTCCCCAAAATTCAAATTTCAAAATTAAGTGGTTAGGTCACCAAACCCTAATTTTTAAAATTAATTGGATTTTGTGTGAATTTTAAATCAATTTCATTAATGTTCAGATTTCAAAAAAAATTCCAAGGTGTCCCTATCCATTAGATTTGACCCTTTTCAAAATTGCAATTCAATTCCTTTTTCTTCAAAAACCCTAATAGGGTCCTATTTTCACATTTGCACCTTCATTTCGCCCATCTAGAGATCATAAAATTCACCATTTTTGGGGGTTAGCTTTAAAATCATCGTAATATCCATCACTGAAAATTTTGAGAAAAGCTGGTCGGACCATGTGTTTTCCCGCCACGGTCCTCGACTTTTTTCCTGAAATTTTAGGAGATTGTTATGATTGTATTTAATAGCCTAAATCCAGAAGATTGGCTGAATTTATCAATTTTTTATCCCTCTAGAATCGGAAATACCTTCAAAATTCAACATTTCAACTATCAAGAATTTTTTTGATAACTCAATGATGAATGGATAGTACCAAACCGGTACTGAGAGGGGGGGGGGGGGGGTGAATTAGTATAGACAAAAACACATTCCTAAAATCGATTTGTCAGCAAACACTGCGCTTTGACAAACAAACAGTAACACCGGTATTAAATAGAGTACAACCGGCAAAACCCAGAATAACTGAGACAAGCATAAACCGGCTGACACTTATCTTTTCTTTTTTTTCAATCTAATACTTCATTTCCATTTCACCCTAGTGCATGAACAGGTAATCTATCATCAAAAACATGATAACAGCTAGTTCAACATGTTTTACCGTCAAACATAAGACACTGAACCATCACATGAAAACATCACACATGACACACGGATTTTTCATGTGGAAACCCAACCGGGAAAAACCACGGTGGGGATGAATACCCACAAGTTGTTTTTGAACTCTTTAGAAGTCTTCTCTATTAGGAGCCTTGTCCGGTTAAAGACTGATACAATAGGTTATGTTAGGAACCGATCCTATTAGGGATCACCCAGTTAAGGGATGGCTAGAATACCCGGTTAAGGGTTAAACCCTATTAAAGATTACCTTGTTAGAGGATTTCAAGAACTCAATGCTTTTGAGTCACCCTATTAAAGGATTTACAATAAGCCAGTTAAAGCTACCCTGTTAAGGGATTTCCCAACTATTGAAGTGGTTAGAGATCAACAAGTATTACAATGATCTGGTAACAACACTCAATGCCAATGCAGATCCACTTTAGCTCCTCTTCACCTTTTGCACAAACACTCTGTAGGTATCACTTCTCTCCTCTAGTCTGGCAAGAATCACGTATCTCTTCACTTGGATACACACACACAACTTTTGCCAACAACCTCAAAAAGAAACACAACATCGACCTTATAGGAAATAGATAGGTCGGTAGCATAAACCCTAAACCCTAAACCTGTTAGGTTAAGCAATTCAAATGGTTCAATCCTGACCGTTGAGCACATTGCATTAAATGCAACAGTCTTGAACCGATCTCAAGACGTTCTCCATCGTTCGTTTTCCACCGTTTTCATGGTGGCTGATAACCCATCACGTGTTTTCACCATTTACAAACTTCGCACATTCCCAAGGTAGATAGGAACAATCTCCTTTATGCAAGATCCTTCACACGCACAAGGCTGACATGGCAGCATGATCTATTCTTCGTTACAATGCTAACTCATCACATAAAGTCACCAGTTGAGTCACACAGGCTTGAAGCACTTCAACTGGAAACCCTAAAGTTGAGACTACCAACCAGTAGTCATACAAAGCTTCCATGTACCGGTTCTCATATCAACATGTCGGTTCACCTTGAACAAACATACCACTTCACTTTGGCACATATACCGGTTCACAATGTTATACCGGTTTTCACATATACCAATTCTTGGTAACATACCGGTTCTCTCTTCTTTAGCATATTGACATCAATGACAACATACAATGTCATCACGTCATGTCCTCATACCAGTTCATATAATGCCAACATTTTTTAGAATTAAGAGGTTAATTTTAGTTTGCCCTGATTTTAAAAATTCTAATTTTAAAATTAAGTGGTATTTCCCTGGCCCTAATTTTAAAATTCCAATTTCCTTTCATTTTTGGAAATTGTGTCATCCTCTTCCCCCCAACAAAGTTCAAATTGTGTAATCATTATTTTCTTGAATTTTGCATTACTCAATTTTGTAAGCTTTGTTCTACAATTCAAAATTCATATTTTCCCTCTAGTGCATGAGTTTTACCACTATTAGTCCTACCTATCCTATCCCCATTAGACAAAGCATTAGAATTAAGGCTTCCCAAGGTGTAATTACCAAGGAGATGGAACCTAATTTGGGTGAGTTCTTTAATGAGGATCACATGCTAATTCTTCCCATCCTGATCATGTGCCTATTCACCCCATTAATGGATCCCATGATGAAGAAGAAGATTTAAATAGGGTTTCTTGAGATCAACTTTCCACATTAGACAATCAATTTGATAGCTTTCAACAATGGATGTCCCAAGAATACCCTAATAGTGAAGCTCTTCCATTAATTGAAGGTCTTAAGAACATGCTTCAAACTGATAAGAATGGAATTGATATTTTGCATGGCATTGCACATATTGTTTTATCTAATGTCATGCCTATCAAGAGTTGTGCCGAAACCCTAGGTTAATCACAACCTTCAACACGAGTCAATTCCTCTATTCCTTTGACTAATCCTATGACTAGTATTCCTACTTTCACATCTAACATCATGGCTACTTCAACTCAAAATGTCATTCCTACAACCATAGGTCATGGGGGAAATCCCTCTTCTTCATTTAATCCCCTATCTTTACCTATGTCTTCCATGAGTGTTCCTATTATTCCTCAACCAATCAGTGTGACACACAGGGGCAATTCCTTCAACAAATTTATTCCTCCTTTAAGTGTCCCTTTTCCTACCCAATCATCACCAATGCCTACTTATCATAATTTCCCACCACCTTATTCTCAGTCCATGCCTTCTTTCAATAGCATCACACCACCTTCTCAATCAACTATGTCTAACATCAGTTCTTCCATGGAAATGACAATTAACAATCTTGCTCAAACCGTGTCTTCCTTACAACAACAAATTGCTTTCGTGAGTCAATCCAAGTTTAGTGTAGCCACCTTTGATGTTGCGAGCCCACTTTCTCTTGATATTGTTAAAATTGTGCCACCTAAACATGTGGAGATCCCTCAATTGGAGCTCTATAATGGAAAAGGTGATCCTCTTATGCATGTCAAAACATTTCAAACCTTGTGTACTAATTTTGCTTATGATCAATGATTGCTTGCAAAATTGTTTACAAGAACACTAAGAGATAAGGCCTTACAATGGTATTGCTCTTTGCCTTCTTATTCTATCACTTCCTTTCAACAATTGGCAAATGCTTTCATCCAACAATTTCAAAAAAACATTGGTCCTAAAATCACTTTGACTGATTTAATGCATTGTAAACAAGATGTTAAAGAAAAAGTGACTGATTTCATTGGTAGATATAAGCATTTGTGTGCTCAAATTTCTTTTCATGTACCTGATAATGATATTCAAAGAATTTTCATTTCTAATTTACAAAAAGATATCAGGGAAAAACTTCTTCTGCCTGAGTTTACTTCCTTTCCATAGTTGTGTGCAACACTCCACAATTATCAACTGGTTGTGAGTCAAATGGAGTAATTCAATCTTATGGCTCTAAGTGATAAGGGGGAGAGTGTTCAACAACCATTTGCAAATCTTAAACCAACGAAAATTTTCATCAAGTTCAATGATCCAATCAACAACAACCATGTGAATGCTACAAGTTTTCCTTCTATTTATAATTTTTTTCAAAGAGAAAGACAATTTACTCCTTTGAATGAATCTTTACATAGTATTATGTCTTAGTTGTTACACATAAACATTATCAAACTTCCTCCTATAAAACAAATTGATCCTTCCAAACTTGCATCTCCTTATTTTGATAACAATTCCTTTTTCCAATTTCATCATTAACCTGGTCATGATACTGAGAAATGTTTTGCATTGAAAAATAAGGTTGAAGACTTGATTGATAATAATACTATATTTGTGGTAGGTGTGAATGATAAAGGGAATAAATTGGTTGCTCCTCCTAATCAAAATCTTTAGATTTTCGTTGATCCCTTGCCATCTCATACCTCTAACGTTATTGAGATTGTGCCTAATTCTCTCTCTTCTAAATAATTCACCTCTATGGCTCCAAACTTGGTTAATATGGTAGAAACACAAGATACGCCTAAGGATCCTTGTATTAAATTTGACCATAGTGAGACCATTAGAGCAGCTGATGGCCCTTTATACATAGTTGCAAAGGTTAAGGATATCCCTTGCTGTGGTGCCCTGATTGGTCCCTCTTGCATGGTTAATGTCATAACTGAAGAGTATCTTTTCACTTTGCAATTGCATAAGCCAGTATATGATGCTTCTAATGTGGTTGTGAATTTATTTGATGGCTTCTCTTGTCCTACCATTGGTTCTATCACCCTTCCTGTTGAAGTTCATGCTAAGTCCATGGATGTTGACTTTGTTATCATACCTTCTTCTGAGAAATTTTGTGTGAAGTTGGGCTATCCTTGGCTATCTTCCATGAAGGCTATTACTTCTCCAATCCACAAGTGTCTTAAATTTCCTCACAAAGGAGAAATCATAACCATGAACCATAGCTTATTTCGTCCTTTCGAAAGAAGCCTCAGTGTTCCTATTGATCTCTTTTGGCCTAAACAATTTCAATCTCTTCCATCAAGGAGCAATGCTCTTTTTCAATCTTATCAAAAATGGAAGAAGGATACCATCTTATCCTTAAGTCAACCTAGATCACCAACACTTGACATCCCTATTATTCTTCAAGATAAGGTTCTTCCCCTCATGGATAGAACTAATCTCCCTCCTAAGGAAGATCATCCACCTACCCCTATGGATGTGACTTTACCTTCTCTTAAGGAGAACACCAATAATCTTCCTAAGGTTATACCTATACCTCATCCTCATGATGGACCCGGTCTCCTTCCTACACCTAATATTCCTCCTTTTTATGGCACAGTTCCACCTCCTTCCTCTTATCGAGAGAAGAGGTCTGTTTCTCCTATTGTTTAACCAAAAATACCTCAACCTAAACCTTAAACTATCAAGGAGAGAAACATTACTACTTTTTCAAGTGTTCCTCCTCCTTCTTAGCCTTCCACTAAGACTCAATGGAATCATTGTGTGAGAGAATGCTGATGAAGATGTCGTGTTCGAGCTCGTGAAGCTATTCCTCAAAATACTCAATCTCCTCAAACTCCAACAGTTGACATGATTCCCTTTTCTCCTAAGCAATATGTTTAACCTACATCTCCAAATCATAATTTGCATAAAACATGTGATGGTTTTACTCCTATTTGTGTTCTTTCTCTTCTTTCTCTAAACTTTGATGAAGAAATGGCTGAAAATATTATTCGTAATAGAAATACAACTCCTAATGCTTCTGACAGTGAGTATGAGTATGTTGATGTGGACAAACATTTATTGGATGAGTTTTCCACAAACCCTCATCCTAGCTCCTAGAATCGAACAAAGTGACTTACAATACGAGCATAGTCCTTGTTTGGATCTTGTGATAGCTCCATCTGTTGTGCTCGATATTGCTCCTCTGACGTGTTGTTCACCTTCCCAAAATAGTGATCAGCAAGATCGAGAGGCGGATGTCATGCTAGTTTAGAAATATTAGCACTATAGATCTTTCTCTCTGTCCTTTCTTTCCCTTTTGTGACCATTCTTCTATTTGTATCCCTATTCTTCTATTGTTCCCTTAATGTCTACTTGGGGACGATGCAAAGCATTGAGATCTTTTCTTGGTCTCTTTCATGTTGACTCAAAAGACATCCTCTCTTCCCTTTCTTCTAAGGTAGTGTCCTTCTTTGGGTAATGAAGATTATTATATGCATATACATACATGATATACATGAGTTAACATACAACATACTAACCCCAAGGAAAGAGACACTACCTCATGTTTTGCATTCATTATCCTTGGGTTTATACCTCGATTGGGGGATAAATCCTTGTGATAACATGCTCCCTTCCTTCTCTCTCTTGGGTGTATCCTACCTTAAAACAATCGCCCCCGATAAGGTGCATGCGATCTCTTTAACATGGGGGTATACACTCCGCTCATACTTTCCTTCTTGTGATACTTAGAATTACTTAGTGAACTTTGTTTTCCTCTGTAATCTTTTGTATCCTCACTTTCATGTCTCATAGTGAAGGGAACTTTGCTACTTGTAGTCATGGTTCTCCCATTCTCGATCTTCCCTTTTACTTTGTCAATCGTAGTAGTAAGATCATAATTCCACTGGGGGCTTGACGCATCTTGCCTCCTTGACGTGGTAAAAGTCTTTCAATCTTGTTTCCTTGAACTTTACCAACTGTATTGGCGTACGCTTATACTCTTGCTAAAGCGGGGGCTAAATGTAGTGTCATAAAATTGCGACCCGAGTAATTTTTGACTGCATTAGGGTCCTCACACATGTGAATTCAAATACTCTAGCCTGATTGGAGACCAAAGATTTCTTAGCTTGCAGAAACAACTTCTTTCTTAGCCTCTGCATCACCCCGTCTGCACTCTGCCCTAGGGAAAGGGATAGGATACGGTGTGGTGCCACTGTCCCCCCTTGGACAGGGGCATGACACCCTTGTCCTCCTAGGACAGGGGTGTGGTGCCCCTGTCCCTCCCCTATTTTGGGGCAGGAACCTTCCTAGGGTTGCATCATTGGTTCTGCCTCAGGTGGGAAACTCCCTCGATGTCGGCCTGTGATGAAATTCAAAATCCACCAAACATGTATTTAAGGGGGTATCTACTCTCTCATTTGCATAAGTTGGATAGGTTGAAGTTTTATAGATTCAAGTTACACAAGTGATCAAGCATTCAAGCATTCTTTTCCAACATTGAGCGTTCTCAAGTCTCCCTTCAAGGCTAATTGTTGCATTCAAGTCAAGGATTCAACCATTGAAGAGGAGATCCCTTTCAACATTCAATTCCACACAAGCATTTCTATCAACATTGCTACTACAACATCCCTTGAGGTGATTTATAATTTAGTCTTTTCATTTATAGCTACTTGCAAGTACTTTCTTTCATTACTAGGTTAATTCCAAAACTAGGGTTTGACCTAAAGGGAAATCCCCAATCCCAACCCATTTTCCTCTCTTTTTTGTGTGTAGGTTGTAGGTGTGTAGCTGCACTTTCAGATTCGGGCTTCATTTGTAGAGACAGAAAACCCTTTTTGTTTCGCGGATTTTTCAGAGGACCATGTACATTCGTGCCACAGTCCGGACAACTTTTCCTCAAATTTGTAGGGTGACTTCATCTCGACATTTTACTGCCAGATCCAAGTGCACTGCTTCATCCCATATTTTGATCTCAAGTTATAATCGATTCTTTGTCACTTTTACACTATATAATTCAATCAAATTTCTTTCCAAATCAAACAAGAAAGAGGGGATCAACTTAAGCATTCCCAATTTATTCAGAATTCAAACTACCACCTTCATGTGGAAAGATTGAATCTAGTGAATTATCCTCTCCTCTTTCTAATGTAATGGTGAAAAGTGCTTGAATGGTAATCGATAGCGAAACTCTCATATCTCTTTGAGGGAAAGGGTAGTTTCCTTCTTGATTTATCACTCACCATTTTCCCACCATTACAAGGATAAACGACCTCCCATTTATGGAATTTCCAAGAGGGATTCAAGAGCCTATATGGATGAATATAATTAAATAAGGATTAGAGCTTGTATCAAAATTTGTAGTAATGTGGTAAGTGTCACATGAGGGATAAGGCTAAGTGTTGGGATGAATTAGGACAACATTAGGGAATATATAGATGTGAATAGTTGATATTTGGAGATCTAGTATGAAGCAGATGGATAAGATGTCAAGTTAGTTTGACTTTTGTGGTAAGTGTCTATTTTCAATGAATTTGTACAAGGTTTAAGTTAGTCATGTGATTCTCAATAAGTAATCAAATAACAATAGAATTAATTAATTGGTTACTAGATAAAGGTGATGTGGAAGGATAAATAAATTGAATAAATAATTCATATTTATTTAATTATAGAGGGCGATAAATATGATAAATACATTAATTAAATAAAAATAAATATATATTTAATTAATGGCTATGATAGGTGATGTCAAGTGTTGTCATATATGGGAAAATTTAAGTTTCTACAAGTACATTAAAGCATGGGTTGATGTCATGTTCATATTTAAGGATATTCGAATCAGTGTAAGAGAATACCATGGTCTTTGATTCTTGACTCGGGAGTTGATAGACTTCATGTGGAGGTACATTGGGTTTAAGGGAAGCTATGAATAGTGCAACTCTATTAGTGAAGAGTGTGAAGATTATATGTTGTTATTGTATACTTGAGTGAAGCCCTTGCAACAGGCTTAAAAGTGATGTTTCTATGATTAATTATCTATGTATATTTGGAACCTTGAGTGGTGATTATCCATTTATGTAAGTTTGTTGTGATCATGTGGTTGTTGATTGGCATGTGAGAGGGCCCTTTGTGGTAGATTGTAATGCATTTGATGAATCAATAATATGCTGATAGATATTTTGGAGGCTTGTTTCCCTCATTAAGGGTTTTCCTATGGTATATCTTGTTTCATTTTTCTTTGATTCTTCTATTTAGGTTTGTTTTTATGTAGTAGTTGGATCATCCTTCATTGGAACTTCCTACTATGATTGCATCAAGATTACTTAAGAGGGCCCAAATATATAATTGATAGCATTCATTCTATTTAAATTATTCTCAATCTAGTAAATAATCTATACACAATGTGCATCAATATTCACATGCACACACTTATTTCAAGAAGGAAATATTGACTTCCTATATGAACAACAACATTAATTAAGCATTGCTAATTAACCATGAGGAGGAAAAGTTGGAATATGCATAACCTTGACTTTCACTTTTTGTATCTTCTAGATAACCTTAATGTCACTTCTACTAATATTTAATGTTGGGTTAAGTTAACTCAATCACATATCATTCACTTGAATATATACATACAAACATATTCCCCTGACTACTTTTCATCTTATTCATACATATTCAAATACAACTTGATCTTTTTATAGACATTTGATCAAACTCTTAGATCATCATTACCATTCAACTTATAACATTAATAAAATAAATATTTAAATGCAAACCTCCCACTAGAGAAGCATACCTAATAGATGATTGAGATAGTTCGCATACATTTTCTTTAAAATGCACTTTGATCCAATATATTATCTTATACTTATTATAAGATAATATATTGGATCAAAAATATATTATCTTATACTTATAAATTCTTTAGATATTAATGGACTTCCCTTTTTCTTTAGAATTATATATGTGACTCTAATTACTAATAATTTAATAGAAAATGTTCCTTAAAATAAGTAAAAATAAATTATATAATAACATACATATTATATGGGTTCACTCTTTTTCTTTATATTTAACAACATGCTAACTAAGACATTGACATAACACCATCTTTAATGATGTGAACTACAAACTCTCAAACAGGTGCTAATTTATGTTGTGGCTTATGTAACACTATTTTTAATAATGTGAACTACAAACTCTTAAATTAAAGATAGTAAATGTTGTGACTGATGTAACAACATCTTTAATAATATGAATCAGAAATCCTTAAATGAAAAAAATTAGATGTTGTGAATGATGTAACACCATCTTTAATGATGTGAACCTCGTACCCTAAAATTAAATATAGTAAATATTGGAAATGATTAACACCATCTTTAATGATGTGAACCACAAACCCTTCAATTAAAATTAAAGGTTGTAAGTGAAGTAACACCATCTTTAATTATGTGAACCACAAAACCTTAAATTAAAGTAGTAAAAGTATTAAATGTTATGACTGATGTAACACCTTTAATAATTATATACATCACCTACCTTTAAATGAAAGGAGCTAACTTTGAAAAATAATTGGTACAAACCTGTGAGAGCTCTTTCAGTCCATTCCCATACCTTGACTGACTGTTGGGTTGTCTGTATCTTGAACAATTGCTTGTTGGCAAAGCATAGGTTAGACAAAGCTTCATCAGTGGACTGGGCATCGTTATTGTCAATATGTATGGCAGTGCTTCTTTTAGCTGTGTTTGCACAACTGCTCTCTGGTGTGATTTATGTCTTGTTTTATTTCAATATTACTGTCTGTAATGTAATCTTAAACTTAAAAGTAAATGTTTATTTAAAAAAAACAAAAATAAATTTTAACATATCTGTTTGTATTCTAACAGTTATATCATAGAATATGATTCGAAATGTTGAAATAAAACACAACACACAATCTATTTAGAAACAACTGATTCTTAATGTCTTTAATAAAGAAAAAACTACTTTATGTCCTGCAGGAACAGGTTCAAATACAGATCAAAAAAGTTTATTAACATCTTTGCTTAAGATGAATACTTTAAACATTACAAAACTGATCTCTTTGAGCTTCATCTTTCAAAACAAAAAAACACATAACCTAATATGGCTTTTCACCTATAACATTGCCTGGAGGAGAATAATAACAGATGATAAGGGTAGTATCTTTGTTATCACAGGTAACCAAAGCACAGCCCAACTCAGTGGAATTCTTCCACACAAGCTGAGTGTAAACTCCACACTGGTGATCTGGCTGGCAAGAGTTGTTGTTGTAGTCATAAAACTTCCTCTCATCAACCCAATTCTGGACCCCTTGAGTAGGGGTCAAAGGTCCACCCTGACCCCAAAACAGATTTTCACCATACTTTGTGGATCCAGAGTGTTTCATCTCACAGTGGTCATGATCCCTCTGATACCTTGCAAAAAGACTGGCTTGAGCAGCCACTTTGTTGTTCCAGCCAAGTAAAGGCACACCCACCAGAGCTCGCTCTTTGTTATGAGCATTCAGAAACTTTTCACTGGTATTTTTTTGTGCACTTATTGTGCACAAACCCATTAATACCAGCACAAAAACATAGCTTGAAAACCTAAGCATATCCATTATCTTTCAATGGGAGAGTGGGTTTTACACGTCTGCCTCTTGTGATAATAAATACTGCTTAGGCACAGTGACTGACAGTTTTCAAGCATTTTGTTTGTGATTCCTCGTGGACACCAGTTGTGCAATTACCTAAATTGAAATCAATGGCGCCCATTAAAAATCGTGGGCGCCTTTATCAAGATCTGAACGTTTACGTCACGTTAGAAAATATAATCATTTCTTTATTCAGAACGTTATGACTACCATATCATTTTGGGACAATTTGCTCAGAGATTTTTCTGTGTACCTTAGCTTGCCGACAAAACTAAACAGAAACGAGGTAAAATTGGAAAAATAATGTAATCTATGGGATGAAAATTTTATTTAATGATAATGGAGTGTACAATTTATTAGGATATTTACGTATAATCAGTTGGAAGTCTTTATGACATTTACAAGATCACAGAGTTAGTGATTTATGATGATATTTGAGTATAATTAGTGTGAAATAATTTTTTATTTAAAAATTCAATTACGAGTTTCTTGATCAAGATTCATAATAGAAGATTCAACACTGAAATAAATTTGAAAATGTGTTAATTTTGTGTCTCTTGATCAGTTAGACCGCTTGGTCTGTTGGACGTCATTAAAATTCTTTCCTTCATTCATAAGATTCAAGAGTGGAGTTGTATAGTGATAATAAAAGTAACAACCATCAAATCATAACTTTTATTTCTGACTGTTCTTTATTTCTTGTTGATCACAGTTCTTCGGCTATGAATGTGATCAAGTAATCTGCTGTCAAATATTACTTTTATAATATTGGTATATTTGATAAATAGAATCAATTCTTCTTTCAGAAAGTATGACTACCATATCATTCTGGGACAATTTGGTTACAGATTTTTTTGTGTGCAGCGTAGGAAGATATCCATAGTCAGTTCGAAAACAAATTGAATGTAGACAATCCAAATGAGTCATTTGGGAAGGCAAGAATTCACAAAACGGCAAGTTTCTTGGTCAAGATTCATAATAGAAGAACCAACATTGAAATGAATTTGAAAATGTATTAATTTTGTGTATCTTGATCCTCTAGACCGCTTGATTTCATGGATGTCATTAAAATTCCTTCATCATTTATTCATATGTAACATTTTAGAGTGGAGTTGTATAGCAATAATAAAAGCAACAAACATCAAAATATAAACTTTTATTTCTTCCTGTCCTTTGCTTCTTGTTGATCATGACTTGTCTTGAAAAAGAGGTCATAAACTCAAATCCTTTAGAAAAGTAAGATATACAGTAGTCCCATATTATTATAAACCATCTAGACCTGTAAACAAGCAATATCCATTTCATACCTGTTTAGGTATTTTCCCTCCCTAATTTGTGTGTGTAAAAAGTAAAAAGGCTCAAATAACTGGTTGCGAGATGGACAGGTGTAGGTAAACTTGGAGATGCGAAGCCCGTGATGAGATTACTCCGTGCAACGTTGCAGAAGATCTTTTCAGGTTTATCTGAATGAGTTGGTGACAAGTCACTATTTTATCACTATTATTGGACTATTCTGAATCCGGAATTCAAGAAGTCTGTCCACTTGCTATGAATTTAAATACAGAGATTAATCCTACTGCTTTGCATGTTGAGCATATAGTATTAAAACCACTCATTTTTATGAGGATAGTGGGTTGAAATTCAACAATTTCGATGACTTCTTTTCAGAAACTTTTCTCCTCTTTCTTGATAATGGGACCTGCCTCCTACTTTCTTCTTTTTGTTGTATAGTATGTGATTTTTATTTTTTAAAGGTGTTTAGCATTGACATTTTATGGGTGTAATTTTATTTCACCTTACATTTGATATTTATATATCTTATAAAGTATAATATTCATCACAAAAATTTGATGGATTAATTTAGGGTCTCTTTATGTGTTTTTAAATATGAAAGTATAAGATTATGTAGTTCATATAAATATTTTTAAGAAGAGATATTAGAATAAAAGACAAGATATAAGAGAGTTTGGATTTGGTTTTAAGTTTTTGGAAAGATATTGGTTTTCAAATTCTTCTTGTTATGAAAGGGGTGGTTCATATTGAGGATATTTTTGTTGTCAAAAGTATTTGGCATGCTTGGGAAGATATCAAACCTTGGCTTTAGTAGGCAAGCTCCGACTTTCAAGATAAATTATCTTTCAACAAACATAACCTTTGGTGGTCTCTTCTCATTCAGATTCAAGGACTTCACTTGGCTCATGTGCCTTGGGTCTGTGTCTTAAGGTTTCATAAAAAAGGCATTTGTACACCTTGTGATTTGTTCTCCAAAACTGCTATGAATCTTCCTTGTTGGGAAGATTTGAAAGTCCGGTACCATCTTTTATGGCTAGATCAAGATACATTTGACACAGTTGTGTTGGATCTGCCTCTAAATATGCTACATGAGCTTGGCATTAACTTTGTCAAACCTTGGTGGAAGATTGGTGTTAGCATTCTAACATCACCTTCTACAATTATAAGTTGTGTTTGGGTTACCACTGGCTCTCTTTGCACTTTTTCATTGTATTTGTTGGTGTTTCCAACTGATTGCCTAGATATTGCTAATAATTTGCCATGTTCTATCAATAGATATCTAGAATAGTGGATGAACAAGAATTAATCAAATAATGATTAAATTCTTCTACACTTTAGGCTCTGTTAGACCTAGGTGAGTGAACCTTACAATACCTAATGATGTTCAATAAAATCATATAGACATGGCATCTATAACAAATAAATCCCAATGAAAATATAACAAGCAAAATGTGATTCACCTTGGATATGGCTCTGTTCTTGGTAATTTACCATCTACTCAGCAATTGGGAATGAGATCTAAACTAAACTTACTCTTACAATAGGAAAGTGAAAAGGATTTGATTGTGATAAAGTGTTTCTGAAATAGTCTTGAATGGATCAGTGCCTATATTCTGAAGCAAAGGAATCAGCTTGTGGAAAATTTCATGCACATGAAACAAATTAAATTCTAACCATTGAATCTTAGATTCCCATGTATTACATGAATATCTAATTGAAATACACTTCTGATTATTCTTAATGATCACGAAAGCATTCTTAATCTTAAATTAACATGTTCATAGAATTTAATCCTTTTATGAAAAAAAACCTACAAAACATGCTAGACATTCACAAATAAATTACAAACACAAATCAAACACAAATCAAGATAACTTGATATATTGATTCATTTGAAAATCAAGAAAACAATAGGAAATAATCTTAAGGTATTTTCTATTAATTACTCAGAATGGTTGACACTGTACATAAACAGAGAATTGCTGCAACTTTTTTCTCTATTACTCTAAGACTTTACGATATACATTCTACCTACCCAAAACATTATCTTAAAACCTTTGCCAATGATCCTGATTTCCCTAGGGAGAACCAAGCTTGAGATCGATTGGTCACACTCGTCAAAATTTGATTCAACTATTTTGGAATATGTCAAGGTATCTTTACATTGCACATGAGACAAAATTTATTTACTTGCTACAGGAGGGCATTTGCAATACTTGATGGTGTTGATATTATCCAACTGACTTGCTAGTGTGGATACCTTTGAACTGAAAAATGCTAAAGGAAACAATATTGTTATCACCTTGACATGTGGCACTTGAAACTTAAATGATCAAGGTACTGAAATCTGATGACTGATGGATTCTGCATCTCAAAGACATTCAACTTCATTCACTAAGTGTAAGGTAAGGTACCGGTGATCTGCTAATCCAACAAGCTCCTTATGTAGATAACTAAAATGTAATTGATGATGCAGTCATTCCCTCTTTCCACGTGGTGCCTGAATAATATTCAACAACACAATACTCAGCAAGCCATTGTGCAATACTAGAAAAGCCTGTTGAACACATAAAAACTTGTAGTTTTGAACTCGAGTTGAACTTTCCTTGCACTTGTTATCAAGTATGGCCTTTGCCTCCACTATGAATCTGCTATATCCATTATCATCTACAGTAATCTTATCAAGAATAGCATGGTATGTGGCCATTTGTAATTTCTTCCCATCATCAAGCTTCATGAGAATTGATGTAACACTCATCTCAAAATCTTCTTTCCATGTTTCCAAACTCTTCATTTGTCCTTGTTTGTTGAGTAGGGGATGGACCACCACTGAAATGTGTGGAAGAAATCTACTTTTCTTTTTCTTGCTTGTTCCTTGGACTCTACGAATTTGATTTCTCCAATAAACATCTACGTTGAGTGGCCATGACTAAATTATTCATAGTGTAGGCTTGTGGCCACCACTTATCATACATTGATTTGAGTATCGGGAACAAGGTTTTATACTATTGCAAGCCTTGTTGCATGGATTAGTAATAAATATGCACATCCTCTATTGTATTCACAATTTTCTTTAGTAAGTGCACGAGTGTTCACTTCATAACATCTGTGGCTTTTTCTTTAGCCATCTCCCTGACCTAAATCAGTAGTTGTAGACTCCTCCAATTTAGCTTTAAGTCTAGTAACTTCCTTATAAGAAGAAACATCTACTTTGGCAATTGGGGGTTAGTACATAATTATGGTTATGGTATTTGAAGGAATTGGAGAAGGGTCTTGAATAGCTAATGCATTTTTCAACTTTACATTCTCGTATATATCTTATTATAAGCTTCATTAATCTCAATTTGTCCCTTTCTCATCTCTTTCAATTTCTTTTGTTGATTTTTAGTAGCATCTCTAGCAAACATAGTTGAATGCATTGTAATGGTGGTAGTATCCACAATAGTGGTTTCCTTTAATGTTCTTATAACAACACTGCCAAGTAACAATGTTGCAATATGTGTTCTAGGGGCCTTTACCCATCGGGACAATGCTTTGAGCTATGTATGATATCCTGTTTCATTGACCCCTCGCTCATTGTCAAAGTCAACTACAAATAATGGGTCCCTTTGTTTTCTAATTTGAACCAATAAAAAGACATTCTCTAAATTCCAATTGGGCACCAATAACATCCAAATTTTTTGTACCATCTTCCTTTCTTCTCTAGGTGTTATGTCAATGTTGTTAGGAATCATTTTAGTAAGGAAATCCATTTTATCCCACGTTGCCTCTTCTGACCTTTGTTTAATGTATCCTCTCCTTCTACTCTTTATCTTTCATTTTTATCCAAAATCCCTTAAATTCTAAAGTGTTGATGAACTCATCATCAACTAAAAACATAGAAGATGTTATCACCCTCTCGTCATCAATTTGATCAAAAGGAATAGATGCATGGACATATATTCTATCTTGAGGTACCTACCCTGAAACAATTTCTTGGAGGAGACTTTAGGGGTTGATCAACCTCTTGCTCACTAGACACTTCATAAATGGTATGGACAAAATCTTCAATTTTACCCACCTCTTTGGTAATCTCATAAGGTACAACTGGACATTGGAATCCAATCCTTTGTCTATTTTGGGATGGTTCTTGGGTTGGTTGGTCATTAGGTTCACCAATTTTTATACCTTTGGATTTCAATTCTTCCAACCTCTTAAGGGGTACATATTTTGATCTCTCTATTCTATAGGCCTCTTTTCTTGAGCTGCAATGCTCCTCCCACATATTTCCTCAAAGTTGCTCATCATGAGATCCATCTTTTTAACCTCATTTTTCTCTTCAAAATAAAAACCTAGAAAACTTGGGTCCCATTTCTTTCTTTCAACTTAAATGCTCAACAATATTCCCTATTTTTCCCTTCTTTGTATCACTTTTGATATACTAGGGTGGCTCCTTATCACATCGCGTTCATAATATATTACATGAAAACAAGGTCCTCTATTCACATGCTTATCCTTTAACCAATTCATGAATCCTTCGAGATCATATCCTCTCAAACTTCCAAACTTTGATTTATACCTTCTCTTCATGTGCTCTTGTACATCTTCTAGTGTTGATGATCCAAAAGAAAAGTCATAATACCTTGAGAAATAGGGCATGTGGGAACCCTTCCTCATTCCTTCCATGACCTCTTTTTCCATCCACATTAGTTGCCACAAAAATTCAAGAAATGCTAACCTAGGGTAGACAAATATTGGTATTATATGTGGTCCTTGGGGGCACCCATACACTCTAATGATTTTATAATAAAAAAATACAAACCAAACACTAAAATTATGGTTTTTTGTCCAAATCAGGCCTTTCTAATTCTAGCCTCAACAAATTCATAATCTTAAATGGGAATCACTAAAAAATAAAACCACACTAACATGTTACCCTTGACACAAAACATTCATGAAATATTACATAATCTAATGTCACACATTTTCTATCCCATATATAATTTCAACACTACACAGGCAATTAGATTTCATCATCCTCAACAAAATCTATATTCATCTTTTGACTCCATGCTACCCTATTTTAGTATAGTATTGGATGGATAAGAAGGGAGTCATTCTTAAATGTTATTATGTTTTTGTTATCATGTATCCTCAATAACCCTACATTAATCTCCTTCTAAATATGAGAAGCAAAATCAAACAATGTTAACATCCAAATTATGTATTCTCATGACCATCATCATTAGGTTGACTAGCATCTTATCTTCTGCATCCATCCATAAAACTTGGCATAAGGCATGATATGTTTTGACAAAATATCCCTCAATTGTTGACCTCAAAAATCTCCTTCTCTAAATCATCTATGCATGCTCTCTTATTATTCGATGCTTTTTTCATGGAGTGAGTAAATGCATCTCTCCTTTGTTGCAAGGTTAATCAAAATGCGCTACTTATGTGGTGTCATTGATGTCACCATGATTTGGTTGTCGTTAGTGACTGCTTGGTATAAGTGTTATTGAGTTCTTTGTGCAGTTGTGCTCGGTAGTTTTCTCTGCATATACCTTCTATGTTGCATATATCTATTCTTGCAGTTTGGACATATTGCTAAGCTATGTATGGAGATGTTATATTATGGTTTTGGTTCTCTAGATTGCTCTGATGAGGAAGCTGTGTTTACTAGTTTGGTTGACAGTATTTGACAATGTTTTCATGTGAAATGTGTTGGGTGAATATTTTCTCACCAACATACTAATGACAAAATATATGATTCACACATAGCTATGTTGAGAAATTAATCTCTCCTCTCATCAAGGGGAGGTTCCCTTTGGAATTTCTTCTCTAATTAATAAGAAATCAAAATCTGTGGGTTGGTGTTGGGCATATAACTCTCTTTTTTCAGAGTCTATGTATTTTCCCTTCACCTTGTTACAATTTCTCTACCTCTTTAGATACTTAAAGAAAAGAACAATGAATCTAACAAACTATGCTAAAACTTACAATCAAGTAGCACAAAGTCTCTCTTGAATGTAGTCTTAACTCAAACTGATTATTACAAAAAGTTAGAAATTTAACTCGCAGCTCAAAGTCTTCAAGTATGAATTCCTAATTCTTTAAACTAAAAGTAATTGCAGCAATACAAAGCCTACCACTAATTACTTAATTTATCAGAAGATTTCCCAAATATGCTAGGAGCACAGAGTCTACTTGCACGATTCAGGAGATCTTTAACCCACATAACAATATCTTCAATATCAAAGAAGTAAATAACATATATAATTAATGGACATAAGAACATTAAATCATATAAAAAAAATTCTTGATACAACACAAAGTTTGAGATCAACAAAAGCCCAAAGTCTTAGTTGAGGTAAAAATTCTGTTGAGTTTTGCTAAGCATGAAAAAGATAAATATTTACAAATGAGGTCCTCCTTAAATAGGAAAAGAATGGATAGGGCATAGTTGACTTATTCAACTACATAGTCCCACTTTACTACAACTAAAACATAAGGAAAACGTGTAGCTGCAAGAAAACTAGCAGCATCTAATGATGCAACTGCCAAAAAGGGGATGTTTTATTCATCTTTCTCATCTCCTAATTTCTGGAAATATTTGAACTTGGCAAGGATGGCTTTCATCTCTGCTTCGTCCGGCATTGGGGTGAAACTTGTGATCACTCGAATGCGGGAAATTGCATCTTCAATCTTTACCTGTTTCTTTTGCTCATCCTTCAACATGGATGCAAGGACTTCAAAACTGGCCTAGATCTCCAATAGCTTATCAAATGTATTAAGTGAGAAATCTTGTCCCATGCAGTGATCTATTAAGGCAAGGAATTCTTGTGTGATAACTTCGCTAGTAATGATATTTTGATCGCCATCATATAAGTAACAAGGAAGATGGACAACTTTGACAAAAATGAGATCAATCTTGTCATCACCTTCTTTCTTTTCTCAGTCTAGCTCCGCAATCATCAACTTTATTGCCTCTTTCTTATCAAACAATAATGACAAGATTTGGATGTACTTTTACCTTGTAGGAATTACCTTATTTTCAATAAGGACATCTATCCTGAAGTCCTCCATTTTGCTCCAAAAGGTAGTACTTTTCTCAACTTCCTCAATCTCTTGTGATAATGAAGTTTTGAGTCCTTGCATCTGGCTTTAGATTACTTCAAAATCCACCAATAGTCCAACTGTTGAACTTAGAAGATGAGAACCTTCTCACCTTAGCCGTGAAATCCACTCATCCATCACTCGACCTTTAGCTCCCACCTATTCAATCTTCTTTAGAGCTTCGATGTCCATTGAGGATCCTATGGGCTCAATTTCTTGAGAAGATTGTGTGACCTTGAGAAGAACATTGGTCAGTTGTTCACACTTATGCTTTAATTCATTTTTCTCGTCCCTCTCCTAGTCTAATCTTCTCAACAAAGAATCAAAGGTTGTTTGAGAATCCAATTTAACACTCATGTGTTTCCACCTCAAGCTGTACGATCTACATGGTGTAATCCTTAGATTGTATTTTGCTTTTGTCCTTATCTGACGATGACACCATGACCTCAGCATAATTTCTCATAGAAGTCGGGTCTACTAACACCCAAGATACCATCTTTGGCTTCTTTGTTCCCTTAGGCTTTGGAGGGACCATTCGCTCAAATTCAAACTCATATGGAGAAATTACCTATTTTTTCCTCTGAGGGGCCACTACTTCCATCCAAGGGGGTAATTATAGATTGGCCGATGGAGTAGTAGCTCCTTGCTGATTTTCAGTTAAAGTTTCAGGAGTAGGCTAACTGGAGTTTGGAGCCGTTATGAGTGTTATTGATGGCACCAATGTTGAAGTATCTAGTGGAACACTTGTTGATATTGTGATATTTGCTGCTACTGACACCTCTTTAGTTACTAATAGGAGGGTTGAAGGCGTCATGGATGCAACTTCAGTACTTACCAATGGTGGAATTTCTGTTATGATTGTAGTAATAGGCAAGTTCACTATAGACTATTCTTCAAGTGCCCCTTCCAAGGCTTCATTAAAATCAAACATCGTAGATTCAATGGTGAATGAAGGAAAATCATCCAAATTGGAGAAATTGGTTAGTGTGAAAAATTGTTCAGTAGCCTTTGACTGCTCCATGCCCATACTTAGATCTCCATCTTTAAAATCCTCATCCTCCTTATCAGAGTCAGAATCAATAGAGTGGATGATCACCTCAAAATGAGTCAGTACCTATGAAGTGATCTAGGCATCAACTCCTCCTGGATGTGATGTTTCTTCAACCTGTGCTTCCTCTTGTTGAGTAATTTCACCTTCTTCAACCACCTTCTCTTTTTCAACTTCACTAGCAGGTGGTTGTTTTGGTTCTTTTGTCACTGCTTCTTGTACTGTCGATGATGATTCACCCTTCTTGGAACCTTTAACCATGAATTTAATCTTGGGCCCTTTCCCCTTAGATTGTATCACCGGGGCCGAAGATAGTGCTTGTGGATCTGCCTTGCTCTTTGTTCTTGTTTCAACTGTAGCCGTTTTGCTGATCGGGCCATCACTATTATCCTCATCCCCCAAACTAGCAGGAAGTTGTTTCATCCTAATATTTTTCTTTATCATCCAAGCATTGGTGTTTTCCAGGATGGGAGAAATCCTTTTAGTGATAGATTTTGTTTCCTTCTTTGACCATTGCACAGGAGGAAGAGGAGAATCAACAATTTTCTTCTCATAATAGATAGGGTCTATTATGTCATCTGTGTCTTCCATGGTCATTGGGATCTTTGCTAAATCCAAGTTTTCAATTTGTTCCAAGGTAAGATGACTGGAATCCGTCCTTCTTATATCCTTCTCATTCTCACAATTTGCCCAAACATCTTCAAACCTATAGACATGGGTATAATTCCTCTTGAGTTTGTTCTTTATGCCATGAAATTCAAAATTGTTTTGTGCCTTGAATTTTCGCATAGTATTCCATTGCATTTCTTCCTCCATGTTTTTGGCTTTAGGGTTGGTTAGGACCGAGTACCTGCCGATTGACTCCGGGAACTTCAACCCATTCTTATGTGCTTGTGATTGTTTTTCATGCACATAAATTAGTTGTCTACACAACTCTATGAGAATGATCTTGTCAAAAGGAAATCTTGGTAGAATAAAAGGCTCACCTAAGAAACATCCAATTCGGATGTAAGTGAAAGTAGGAAATTGAAGGAAAACACATCCAAAATGAGATACCCTGTTATAAGCAGCCTTTGATATTCTCTACTTCTGCAGGCCCTTATCAAATATGCACTTCCATACAACAAAGAAGGCATCATTAACTCTTCTGAAGTGGCTACCTTGATTCTTGATCATAAGTTGATCATAATACTCCCAGAAAGGTATCAATCTTCTATCACCCTTGGTAGATAAACCTGGATATTATCTCCTTGAAGCAGCTTTGTAAACCAGGTATGAGGTCATGTAGAATTTCAGAGTTACTTTGACCACCTTCAATTGAGCATAGAGCGCATCGCTTATCTGTTCACCCCAATAAATTCTTGCAGCCCCTTTTTTTATTATATTCATATAGTAACACATCCAGGTTTGAAAGTAATGAGAGTCTTTTAACCACTTTACTCTTGACAACATGGTAACCATGTCGTTGTATTCCTCATTGAAGTCACTCCTATGGAAGGACTTGGGCCATCATGAGGTAGTAGAATGTCTGGAAGCAGAGAGGTACACATTGTTGACCAGCTTCTTGCATTTAACTTCATTTTTCTCATAGTACTCTTGAGCACTCTCTTGATAAATGTCAACTACCTCTTCAATTGGAGAGCCTTTGAAGACACTATTGAAAAATAAAATGTCCAGAGTCATGATGACGTTTTGATCTGCATCCTTCACCTGTCTTGTACTTGGATCAAAGTGATCTACTATTGTAAGTACAAATTATGGGTCATGAGCTCCAACTGGGAAGGACGTATTTATATAACTCAGATTTGATCAAATTGGTTAAGCGAGAAGGAGCTTTCTCAACTCGGTCAATAAATTCTTGCATACTGACATGTCCAATCTCATTATCTCTGATTTCCTTGATATTTGAGTCCACTGAACTCTCTAGGTACATATTCAAGTACTTATCATACTTGTATTTCATCTTTCTCATTAAGGATTTACCCAGAGAAGATTCCAATTGACTTGTGGAAGGCTCGGGTTTATCTTGAGGGAGCCTTGACATTCGTGATGACTTCTTCACCACAATGATCAAAAAATCCAAGGGTGATGCAATCAAATCCAAGTTGGGGAGATCGAAAAATAGAGGAGAATGCACAGAGAAGAGGAAAACACAAGCAACAATGAAGAAAAAGAAACACAAAATCAATTAAATAAAACCCCATAATTAACACTAAATGTTGCATTAATGACTAACACGCAATGCATGTTGGACTTTAAAGTCCAACATGTAGGCTAAAAACCTATGCAAGTCAGACTTGAAAGTCCAACATGCACTCTTCGGCCAAATAGTCTACAATTCGGACTTTAAAGTCCAAACTGCAGAGGTAAACTACTTGCAAGTCGGACTTTATAGTCCGGACTGCAAGCCTAAAACCAAAAATGTGCACATCAAACTTTAAAGTCCGATGTGTAGAAGAATTTACAAAGAAAGACCTTGTAGTTTGGACTCAGGTAAAACTACAAACATTGAAAAATTTAGAAAACACTAAAAATGAAAAGCAAGAAGCTAAATGAGCTAACCGATGGAGTCGATCAATCTCTCTCGAAGGCCATAAGGTACGAAATAGACCAGTTTTGTAGGGTTGCCTCACAATTTTGGCTATGCTGAAATCAAGGACAACAACTGGTTCTGACTGGGTAACAAGTTGCACCACTTAAAGATTGTAGAATCTAGAACTCCTAGTGCCTATATCCATTGGGCTATAGAGTCAGGTGACGAAAAGACTAAAAAAAAGAAAAGGATATACATATTTTACAACAAGTACAACTTCCTTTACATCGCTCTCTATTGAGCAAAGAGCTTCAAATGTTCTCCACTATGAGATAGTGAAAATGGGGTACCATTTGCATATGCAAGTAAATAGCTATGCTCGCCACATATTTCATGAATAGTGAAGGGACCTCTCCATAAGGAGTCAAAATTTCCATGCAAACCCTTTGGTTCCCTCCTCTTGTCCCATAACAAGACTTGATCACCAACTAAGTACTCACGAGAAGATGTTTTCTTATCACACAATGCCTTCACTTGGCTTTGGTGTGCAACAATCCTATCTACCACTTCTACTCTTGTTTCTCCCAGCTGAGAAAGAAACATAATCCGCTTATCCAGTGAATCTTGATATGTTTCATCTTCAATGGCCTTGGAAAGCTTTAATGCTGGAAGTTCCACAGTGATTGGAATCTTGGTATTCAACCCATACAAAAGTTGAAAAGGTGACATACCAATTGCTTGTTTTGGAGTTATGCGATCCACCAATAGCGCATCATAAAGAGCTTTATACCAAGTCCATTGTCTCTCATCAACAAGCTTCCTCATAATAGTAACCAGATTCTTGTTGCTTGACTTGGCCTAACCATTTCCTTGTGGATAATAATCATATGAGTGTGAAAGAGTAATACTATGATCAAAGAAAAAGACAATTATCTCATAAGATGAGAAACATGAAGCATTATCAGCTACTATCTTATGAGGAATGCCAAACCTTGAAACAATGTTTTCCTTCAAAAACTGACAAACCACCGCCAAGGTAGATTGCTTGGTTGGGATTGCTTCCACCCACTTGGTGAAGTAATTTGTCATTGTGAGAATGTATATGTGACCTGCACTAGATGTTGGATTGACAGGTCTGATGAAATCCAATCCCCATTGTTGAAAAAGCTCTTCAATTACTATTGGTTTAAGAGGGAGTACAACTAATTTGGCTTACCAACAAATTGCTGGCATTGCTCACACTTGCAAACCCAACTATATGTATCTTTAAACAATGTCAGCCAATAGTATATAGCATGCAATATTTTGTATGCAGTGACAGGAGCCGAAAAATATCCACCACAAGCAAGATCATGAAAAGCTTGAAGTAATCTTACTTGTTGTTGTTTGTCTACGTAGCACTAGAAATTACCGTCTAGACCCTTCTTGTACAAACCATTGTCCCATAGGACAAAATTCACTACTTTAAGCTTCAGGGTTCACCTTTCATTATGTGATAGGTGTACAGGACAATTTCCATATGTTAAGAGATACGCTAAGTTAGAATACCACTCATCAGTGGTGCTGACAAATAGAACCTTGGGAAGACCTTGATTCATACCTTCATTTTCCAGCACCACTTCATCGATTGATTTTTTGTCAACTATCAACTGACATAAACCTTTTCCATGAACCAACTTAGTGGGCTTGATTTCCATGTCATATTCCTGAATCTTGGCAACTAAGTTGCCCCTTTTAGTTCTAAATTCTTGTTGTGTCAAAATTGACTTGACAACAACATCAGGAACAAGAGTGACGACATGCGAATTCAGAATATAAAACTTGAAATGTTTTACCACTTTCACCATGACAAAAGCATGCTTCTTCATTTCTAAATATTTCAACTCATGAGCCTTTAGTGGATAACTCATAAATACAATTGGTGATTCCACGCGTTCATTATTTTTTCTGCATTAGTATAGTTGAACAAGTATGATCTGATGCATAGATATACATGATAAACTCTTTGGTATAATCTGGGCATACTAAGACTAGAGTATTTGCCATGGCTTCCTTGATTTGATGGAAAGCTTTCTTTCCTTTGGGAGTCCACTTGAAAAGAGAATTACCTTTCATCATATTAACTATGTGACGAGTCTGTTCAACAAAGTCTAGAATAAATCTTCACAAGAAATTTACTTTGCCGAAGAAAGAATGAACAACAGTCTTACTTGTTGGCAAGGAAAGGTCACGAATAAATTTTACTCTTTCCGCATCAATTTTTATACCTTCTTTCGAAACAATATGCCCAAGCAACTTACCTTCAGTAACCCCAAAAATAGATTTCTTGGGATTGGGGGAAATTCCATGCTGATGATATTTCTCTAAGACTTGTTGCAGATGAAAGAAATGATCTTGAGGTTCCTTAGAATAAACAGTCAAATCATCCAAATAGACTACAATGAACATACCAAGAAAAATCTGGAAGGTCAAGTCCATTGCATGTTGGAAAGTTGCTCCCGCATTTATTAATCCAAAAGGAATCCTACAATATGCAAAGGTACCCCAAGGTGTAGTAAATGCAGTCTTATGTTGATCTTGCTCTTGAAATTCTACTTGGTTATAACCTAAAAATTCGTCCAACATGGACATCATCTCTGCTCCAGTAACAACTTGTAGGACATGATCCATGATAGGTAAAGGATAATTATCCTCCAAGGATGCCTGATTCAAGTTTAAAAAATCAACACATATCCAAATCTCACCATTCTTCTTATGTACAGGTACAATATTGGCTATCCAAGAAGAATGATGAATGAGGAAGATTATTCTTGCTTTCAACACCTTTTGTACTTCAACAAAGATAGTATCAGAGATCTTTGGGTTGTATTGCCTTTTCTTCTGACGGAAAGGCGTAATACCTGGTTTCAATGGAATGTCATGGCGGATCTCTTCGAGATGAAAAAACTTTAGATCTTGATAGGAGTATGCCAAGACACCAACATATTACTGCAATAATGCAACAAATTTTTGCTTTTCTTCTTGTGAACAACACTTTCCAATGTTGATCTTTTTTGGATTGTCTTGAGTACTAATGTTTACTTGTTCATAGTCCATTGATCCTACAACTGATATTTGTTGCTTTTTAACATAACAATCATGTTTGTCAAAAAGAGGATCTTGTTTCCTTTTAATTGCAGAAATTTCTCTCCTGTTTCTACACCAATACTTTCAATTGCATCCTTTGAAGAGCAACAACTACCTTCAAAGTATAGATCATCAAAATTGTCAGTAGTTTGCAAAAAAATTATTACATGATGATCATCATTAAACACTTGCCAATGATCAAAGTTGTCAGGAACACTTGGCCGGAAAACTAACCCAACAACATAAGTTGATCCTGAAAAATCTTTGTGAGGAACCAAAGAAGTTCCAGATATTGCCAATGAATCCGCTCTATCATTAAACTCATGAGAGACAATGGATATATCAAAGGCATCGAATGCCTCAATCAAATCCCAAACTTGGTTACGATAATACTGTAGCCTATCTCTCCTAGTTTGATATATGTTTCGGACTTGACAAAAAATTAACTCCGCATCTTCTTGAGCATGCAAGTTCTTGATTCCCTTCTTCTGAGCAACATTCATTCCCAAAAGGAGTGATTCGTACTCACCAGTGTTATTTGTGTCATCAAATTGCAATTTGAAAGAGAAAGGGAAAAGATTACCCTCAGGAGAACCAAAATAATACCAACTCCTGATTTGGTAGAAGAAGAGCTACCATCAAATTATAGCATCCAAACATCATCTGGACTACCAATGCTGACGGTATCAAAATCAACAATTTCTTGTTGTGAAGTTGAAGATCTTTCTGATTCCATAACACTACTTTCACAATCAACTGGAACACCATTTAGTGGAATGGTGTCTTCACTCTCAGGAGCCACCTCTAAACCATCATCAACATGCATGAAATAATTACCCATACCTGATGATTCGAAAAGAATCTGTGCCTACTGATCGTCAGACTTGACAATGGTGTATTTTGATTCTTTTTCTAGAAGCAACTTTTGGACAACTCCTTTAACAGGAATATGAGCCTCAGTCATATCCATGCTTGACTCACCCTCAAGATCTCTACATAAATTTATTCCCAACAATAGACCATAGGAAGCCGACACATTGACTACTAGTACTGTCATCTTAATTTTCTTTTCTGGGAATGAAGCAAAATCAAACTGTGTGTCCTTGATCTGACCTATCAAGGGGACTTGCTTTTTATCCATAGAGAAACATCTTCCAAATGTTTTGGTCAAATTCAAGACAAGGGCATTGGAAACTTTTGATGGCACAACATTATCAAATGCCCCAGAATCAATTACACAGTTACTAAGCTTATAACCATTTATCAATAAAGAGATGTAGAATGGTTCTATATTCTCTACAGGAGAAGGGGAAGTTACTAAGTTATTTTTAAATAAGTTATACTTAGGAAGATTACTAGGGGTAGTATCTTTTTCTTTAACAAACTTGACCAAATGGTCAACTTGATCTAGATTAGATCTAAAAAAATCAACTTCAGACATTTGTATTTTGGTTTTCTTAGCATGGTCTAGAATATCAAATGACTGAAAGGGATTCATCATCAAAGATGGATTTGGGTTCTCATTCTGAGAACTTAAAATATTAGGTACACTAGTCTTCGATGCATGTGCAAAAGAATTGACAGGTGCAGAAAAATTGACAGCAGTTGAAGAATCACTTACACTTTTATCCTTCACAGTGTCCATTGAGATAGCATTGTCTTTTGAAGGATTTGGTATGGGAGCCCCACACTTTGCAATAGAAATTGGCAAACGTTGAAAGCCCTTGATTTGAATAGGATCATCACTTTTTGCAATGATAGGTGGTTGAGTTGTTTGTGCTTGCGAACAGGTGAATACTACAAAGACATCACCATCATGTGTGTCTGACGTATCATCTTCTTGATATTGCATAAACTTGATATTAGAGTTGCCAACCAAATTTGCATCATCTTCTTGATGTGAATTGGCATCTTCTTCACCAAAAGGGGGAAGATCATTCTGTTTAGCTTCATAATATCCTGTAGCTGAATTTTGGGGTGGTGCTTCCAACGCAAGCCTCTCTGGAGCAGGAGGCATTTTATTCTGATTACGCATGGAGTAATTGGAAGCATTGTTTGGATAAGTCCTTCTTGGAACATCACGATAAGAAGTATTTCCTTGTGAGGAAATTTGCTTCTTAAGTGCCAATAAATCATTTGCTAACTTTTGTATCATGGAATCAACAAAATTTATTGAAGGAATTGGTAAATCATGAATTTGATTATTTCTAACCTTGTTGGGATCTCTCCTTATCTTACCAGCAAGGATAAGATCATCTTTGACTGATATAGCCAACTGTTGTGCAACATCCAAATCTATAGGATTATTCCTTCACAAAAGAAAGCTCACCTTTGGCAATTGAGCGTTGATGAAGAAGCATTTCAAGTTTCCAATGGTTGGTCATGAAGCAACTGGAATACGATTGTGCAATCTATTGAACTTTGCTACAAATTCATGCATAGCTTCCTGAGGTTCTTTCTTCATTTGAGTTAACTGAGCCAATAGTGCGTGATCGTCTTCTGCAGACTAGAACCTTGCTTCAAACAGTGTTCTGAGAGTTGCCCAATTTGTGGTACAAGCATTTGTAAGATGATAGAACCAATCAACAGTAGCTCCATGCAAGGTCTCAATGAATAATCTCACCGAAACATCTTCATGCTCAACACCTAGGACTCCATATGTGATGTAGAAGGCAACAATGTGTTCGTCCAGGGGCTGAGAACCATCCCCCAAAAAATTGGGTAAATTTTTTTGCGTACCTTTGGGAAGTTCATGCAAGGGTGCGATCAAGTTCAAGGGAGCAAAAATAGTGCCCCAAGGTCTAGGAGCAGCCAACCTTAACACATTATAGGGTGGTATTACAAAATGACTTGCGAGTGGAACAAATAAAACTTGCAAACTTGACACCTCACTTGGTACAGGAGATTGCTGTGTAGAAGGAGGAAAACTTCATGTCCACTGCAAAGGAGAACTAGTCCATGAAGGTGTCGCAAAAGGAAAATTATGTTGCTGCAGAAACACAAAAGTAGGATCAACAACTCCCGCTAATCGTTGCCCACGAGTGTAACTTTGATCAACCCGATTATGATTTTTAAGAAAGTCAGCAAAAAATGATATTACAATGAAAAGAGCACTGCAACCCAAAGGGAAAAAACCGGTTGCACGTCGCTCCCTAGCAGAGTCGCCAAAAAATTGTTGGGTGAATATTTTGTCACCAGCATACTAATAACAAAAGCCCAAAGTCTTAGTTGAGGTAAAAATTCTGCTGAGTTTTGCTAAGCATTGAAAAGATAAATATTTACAAATGAGGTCCTCCTTAAATAGGAAAAGAATGGATAAAAATGTGGGCATAGTTGACTTATTCAACTGCATAGTCCCACTTTACTACAACTACAACATAAGGAAAACGTGCAGCTGCAAGAAAACTAGCAGCATCTAATGATGCAAATGCCAAAAAGGGGATGTTTTATTCATCTTTCTCATCTCCTGATTTCTAGAAATCTTTGAACTTGGTCAGGATGGCTTTCATCTCTGCTTCGTCCGACATTGGGGTGGAACTTGTGATCACTCAAACATGGGAAATTACATCTTCAATCTTTACCTATTTTTATTGCCTGTCCTTTAGCATGGATGCAAGGACTTCAAAACTGGCTTGGATCTCCAATAGCTTATCAAATGTATGAAGTGAGAAATATTGTCCCATGCAGTGATCTATTAAGGCAAGGAATTCTTGTGTGATAGCTTTACCAATAATGAGATTTTGATCGCCATCATATAAGTAACAAGGAAGATCGACAACTTTGGCAAAAATGAGATCAATCTCATCATCTTTTTCTTTCTTTTCTTGGTCCATGTCTACAGTCATCAACTTTATTGTCTCTTTCTTATGAGATAATAATGACAAGATCTGGATGTACTTTTACCTTGCAGGAATTACCTTATTTTCAACAAGGACATCTATCCTGAAGTCCTCCATTTTTCTCCAAAAGGTAGTACTTTTCTTAACTTCCTCAATCTCCTGTGATAATGAAGTTTTGAGTCCTTGCATCTGACTCTAGATTACTTTAAAATCTCCCAATAGTCCAACTGTTGAACTTAGAAGATGAGAACCTTCTGACCTTAGCCATGAAATCCACTCATCCATCACTCAACCTTTAGCTCCTACCTGTTCAATCTTCTTTAGAGCTTCAGTGTCCAATGAGGATCCTATGGGCTCAATTTCTTGAGAAGATTGTGTGACCTTGAGAAGAACAGTTAATCACACTTATGCTTTAATTCATTTTTCTTGTCCCTCTCCTGGTCTAATATTCTCAACAAAGAATCAAAGGTTGTCCGAGAATCCAATTTAACACTCTCATGTATTTCCACCCAAAGCTCTACGATCTGCATGGTGTAAACCTCAGATCGTATGTTGCCTTTGTCCTTATGTGATGATGGCGCCATGACCTTAGTATAGTTTCACTTAGAAGCCGGGTCTACTAACACCCAAGATACCATCTTTGGCTTCTTTGTTCCCTTAAGCTTTTGAGGAACCAACCACTCAAAGTCAAACTCATCTGGAGAAATTACCTATTTTTTCCTCTTAGGGGCCACTACTTCTATCCAAGGGGGTAATTCTGGATTTGCTGATGGAGTAGTAGCTCCTTGCTGATTTTTAGTTCAAGTTTCAAGAGTAGGCTGACTAGAGCTTGGAGCCATTATGAGTGTTATTGATGGCACCAATGTTGAAGTATCTAGTGGAACACTTGTCGATATTGTGATGTTTGTTACTGCTGACACCTCTTCAGTTACTGATAGGAGGGTTGAAGGCGTCATGGATGCAACTTCAACACTTACCAATGGTGGAATTTTTATTATGATTGTAGTAACAGGTAAGTTCACTGTAGATTGTTCTTCAAGTGCCCCTTCCAAGGCTTCATTAAAATCCTACATCATAGATTCAATGTTGGATGAAGGAAAATCATCCAAATTGGAGAAATTGGTTAGTGTAAAAAACTATTCAGCAGCCTTTGACTGCTCCATGCCCATACTTAGATCTCCATCTTGAAAATCCTCATCCTCCTAATCAAAGCTAGAATCAATAGAGCGGACGATCACCTAAGAATGAGTCGGTACCTGTGAAGTGATCTAGGCATCAACTCCACCTGGATGTGATGTTTCTTCAACCTGTGCTTCCTCTTGTCGAGGAATTTCACCTTCTTCAACCACCTTCTCTTTTTCAACTTCACTAGCAGGTGGTTGTTTTGGTTCTTTTGTTACTGCTTCCTGTACTGCCAATGATGATTCACCCTTCTTGGAACCTTTAACTGTGAATTTAATCTTGGGCCCTTTCCCCTTAAATTGTATCATCGAGGCTGAAGATAGTGCTTGTGGATCTGCCTTGCTCTTTTTTCTTGTCTCAGTTGTAGCCATTTTGCTGATCGGGCCATTACTATTATCCTCATCCCCTGAACTAGAAGGAGATTGTTTCATCCTAAGATTTTTCTTTATCAACCAAGCATTAGTGTTTTCCATGATGTGAGCAATCCTTTTAGTGATAGATTCTCTCTCCTTCTTTGACCATTGCACAAGAGGAAACAGAGAATCAACAATCTTCTTCTCATAATAGATAGGGTCTGTTTTGTCATCTATGTCTTCCATGGCCATTGAGATCTTTGCTAAATCCAATTTTTCAATTTGTTCCAAGGTAAGATGGCTGAAATCCATCCTTCTTATGTCCTCCTCATTCTGACAATCTGCCCAAACATTTTCAAACCTATAGACATGGGTATAATTCCTCTTGAGTTTGTTCTTTATGCCATGAAAGTCAAAATTGTTTCGTGCCTTGAATCATCACATAGTATTCCATTGCATTTCTTCCTCTATGTTCTTGGCTTTAGGGTTGGTTAGGACTGATGACCTATTGATTGACTCCGGGAACTTCAACCGAAGCATATGTTCTTGTGATAGTTTTTCATGCACATAAATTAATTGTCTACGCAACTCTATGAGAATGAACTTGTCTGAAGGAAATCTTGGTAGAATAAAAGGTTCACCTGAGAAACATCCAATTCGGATGTAATTGAAAGTAGGAAATTGAAGGAAAAAACACCCAAAATGAGATACCCTATTATAAGAAGCCTCTGATATTCTCTACTTCTGTAGGCCCTTATCAAATATGCACTTCCATACAACAAAGAAGGTATCATTAACTCTTCGAAAGTGGCTATCTTGATTCTTGATCGTAAGTTGATCATAATACTCCTTGACAGGTACCAATCTTCTATCACCCTTGGTAGATAAACCTGGATATTGTCTCATTGAAGCAACAACATAAACCAGGTATGAGGTCATGTAGAATTTCATAGTTGCTTTGACCTCCTCCAATTGAGCATAGAGTGCATCGCTGATCTGTTCACCACAATCAATTCTTGCAGCCCCTTTTCTGATTATATTCATATAGTAACACATCCAGGTTTGAAAGTAATGAGAGTCTTTTAACACCTTTACTCTTGACAAGATGGTAATCATGTCATTGTATTTCTCATTGAAGTCACTCCTTGAGAATGATCTTGTCATAAGGAAATATTGGTAATATAAAAGGATCACCTGAGAAACATCCAATTTGGATGTAAGTGAAAGTAGGAGATCGAAGGAAAACACATCCAAAATGAGATACCCTGTTATAAGTAGCCTCTGATATTCTCTGCTTCTGTAGGCCCTTATCAAATATGCACTTCTATATAGCAAAGAAGGCATCATAAACTCTTCTGAAGTGGCTACCTTTATTCTTGATCGTAAGTTAATCATAATACTCCCAGATAGGTACTGTAATGCCATAAAATGGTTAGTTCGGGGGTTAGTCAAATCAACATAAAACTAAACCATTAAAAAGCATTATCAAGAAAGATTAAGCATATAAGCATATGAGAGATAAAATCCAATAAACATTAAGACTTCATTCATGATGCTCCCTATGCCATTAGCTCTCCCTTGTTCCTCTCCTCTCCAAGTTCCCAAATGAGTGTAGCTCTCAGTCGCTTTTTGCACTATTTTTGGATGTCTTATGGAGATTCAAGAGTATGAAGTAAATGCTCAAAAAATTGCAAATATGAACAAGTTAAGAAATGAGATATTATGTAACTCACTAAGATTAATTTTAGACCAAGGTGAATTATGCTAAATACTCTCTAGATTTTGCTAGAAGTTAGATGCACAAGTTTTCAAGATCTAGATTATGAAGAAATGGGCTCTATTTATAGGAAAAATGGAGCAATGGATGGTTGAGATTAAGTAATCTCAACAAGGGTTCAGATTGAAGGGCTTAAAATCTATGTGAGCACTTTCAACCCAATCCCAGGATGACAAATGTCAACATGAGATGGGCTGAGGGGAGAGGGAAGAAGCATTAAATGCTTGACATGACCTGAGGGTTAATCTAGGGGGTAAGGTTAAGGTTGGGTTAGAGTCATCCATTGGATAAAGCTTTTATCCAAGGGGTAAACTCTTGTGCAAGGGTTAATTAATAACCAAGGGTAAAGATGAAGGTTGAGTTAGGGGTCAAAGTCTCTAACCATGGGTGCAAGTGGATTTAACCATAAATGGTTATGTAAGAGCCTTTAATGGTTTGAAAGACTTTAGAGGTTAACCATTTGAAGACATAAAGCCTTGAATGCTTTTCAAAGACTTTGGAGTCTTTGAGAAGTGACTTCAAGTTTCTTAGGAATATGACAATATTTAGGGGATGGATTAGGCTAATTAGGAAGGGGTTAGAAGAGTCTAGAAGGGGATTTAGGATTGCAAGTGGGTTTGGTGGGTGAGGCAAAATAGAATTTTAATTAAAATAAAATTCATTTATTTCAACAAATAGGTGCAACTTGCATTTTTAGGATAATGCAAGTGGGGGGTATTTTAATGATTTAAATAAATGTTTTATTTAATTTATTTAAAAGGAGAAATGGGGTTAAATGAAATAAATAGAATTTATTCATTTAATTGATTGTGAATTTGGTTTAATCAATTAATTAAAATAGATTTAATAATTTATTTAATTAATAGGAGAGTGATTTGAAGATGAATTAATTAAATGTTAATTTAATTAACTGTTGGCTAGTGGGTTTTTTATCAAATAAATAACAAATATTCATCTAATTAAAATGGACATATTTATGTGACTACAGGTACCAATCTTCTATCACCCTTGGTAGACAAACCTAGATATTGTCTCATTGAAGCAGCTACATAAACTAGGTATGAGGTCATGTAGAATTTCAGAGTTACTTTGACCTCCTTTAATTGAGCATAGAGCGCATCGTTGATGTGTTCACCCCAATCAATTCTTGCAGCCCCTTTTTTGATTATATTCATATAGTAACACATCTAGGTTTGAAAGTAATGAGAGTCTTTTAGCCCCTTTACTCTTGACAACATGGTAACCATGTCGTTGTATTCCTCATTGAAGTCAGTCCTATGGAAGGATAGGGGCCATCATGAGGTAGTAGAATGTATGGAAGCAGAGAGGTACACAGTGTTGACCACTTTCTTGCATTTAACTTCATTTCTCTCATAGTACTCTTGAGCACTCTCTTGAGAAATGTCAGCTACCTCTTCATCTGGAGAGCCTTTGAAGACACTATTGAAAAATACACTATCCAGAGTCATGATGACATTCTGATCTGCGTCCTTGACCTATCTTGTATTCAAATCAAATTGATCCGCTATTGTAAGTACAAATTCTGGATCATGAGATGCAACTGGGAAGGATGCATATTTATGCAACTCAGATTTGATCATACTGGTTAAGCAAGCAGGAGCTTTCTCAACTCAGTCAATAAATTCTTGCATACTAACATGTCCAAGCTCAGTATCTCTGATTTCCTTGATATTTGAGTCCACTGAACTCTTTGGGTACATATTCAAGTACTTATTGTACTTGTATTTCATCTTTCTTGTTGAGATTTTACCCAGAGAAGATTCCAATTAACTCATGGAAGGCTCGGGTTTATCTTGAGGGAGCCTTGACATTCGCAATGACTTCTTTGCCACAATGATCAAAAAATCTAAGGGTGATGCAATCAAATCTGAGCTGGGGCGAGCGAAAACAGAGGAGGATGCGCAGAGAAGAGGAAAACACAAACAACAATGAAGAAAAAGAAATGCAAAATCAATTAAATAAAACCCCATAATCAACAATAAATGTTGCATTAATGACTAACACGCAGTGCATGTTGGACTTTAAAGTCCGACATGCAGGCTAAAAACCTATGCAAGTTAGACTTTAAAGTCCGACATGCACTCTCTGGCCAAACAGTCTGCATCCGAACTGCAAAGGTAAACTACCTACAGGTCAGACTTTAAAGTCCGAGCTGCAGGCCTAAAACCAAACATGTGCACATCGGACTTTAAAGTCCGATGTGCACATAAGAATTTACAAAGGAAGACCCTGCAGCTCGGACTTTAAAGTTCGAACTGCAAGTAAAATTGCAAACATTGAAAAATTTAGAAAACACTAAAAATGGAAAACAAGAAGCTAAATGAGCTAACTGACGGAGTCGATCAATCTCTCTCAAAGGCCGTAAGGTACAAAACAGACCATTTTTGTAGGGTTGCCTTGTGATTTTGGCCGTGTTGATATCAAGGATGATAAAATGCATGCTCTACATTTCTCCACATTATGGTTTCTGGCATTGCAGTTTTGGAGTCAGGATGATAATTCCCTTATCTTCATTCTATTCAGTTGATATGTGTTCTTGCGCTTTAGGTGGGCTTCAAAAGCATGATTTTCAAGTTTGATAGTGTTTAATCTAGGACTGGCTGACCTCAAGTGTTTACACTTTACTTTGTTTCTCTAATGATTATGGAATTTTATATAACATTTTTGATAAGTATTTGGGGACCTTGATTAAAATGTGTTGTGGTCCACTTTACATTCTTCATTGCTAGGGGATTGTTAAGTGCTGACCTAATTTGAATTGCGCTCAATTAAGTTACTTAGCTGACCTTGGGAGATTTTGCACATGAGAGGATGATATATATATAGTGATTCTTGGTTATTGTAAACAATGTGTGTCTGTGGGTGGGTGAAAGAAAGTGAATTGTGATGAAGGTATATGAATGAGGATCTATCTTCCTGATAGTTTGATAGTTAAAATTGAGTTGGTGAAAAATGTTGAGTTGTATGAGCTTTCATGTGTTAGCTACCAAAAGTAGTGAGATGCAGGTATGTACAGATCTTGTGGTTGCATAAGTGTATTTGTCATGGATTTTTTCTCTTTTATTATTCTTTACTCTTGCAGTGAGTACTCTAGTAGTGATACTCTTCTTTCTTTCTCTTGGGTAGTGATCCCTCTAGCAATGAGCCTCTAGCAGTGAGCCTTTCTTTGAAAAAATCACCTTAACTAGTGTCACCCTAATAGGTGTTTATATCTCGAGAATAGCTTCTCCATGGTTTTTCCCCTAACAGGGTTTTCCATGTAAAACTTGGTGTCTCATTGTGCATGGTGTGTGATATTTCATGTTCATATCTTTTTTGTGGATTATGTGTTAAAATTAATTTGTTGTAGATCTAATTTGGAAAATAGATTTAAGATTTTATACAACTGATTCACCCCCCCCTCTCAGTTGTATTGTGTGTTGGTATATTCATCTATTGGCATCAAAAATTTGGTTCCTTGAAGGAGAGCTCAACCGCTTAGGAAGATCCTAATGGTGCATAAATTGACAATCCCTATGTTTGATGGATCTGACTATTCTTTTTTGAAAGTGAAGATGCAAGGTTACCCGATTTCTCTTGGCTATGAAGTATGTAAATATATTACAAAGTATGTTAAACTGTAGACTGGGATGAACACTCTGAATGAGATCAAAGATTTTGAAGACAATGAAAAGGAAATCTATGCTATATTTAGTGCTCTTTCTAAGACATAATTGACAAAGGTTGTATCTTTGGGATCTACTTATGAAGTTTGGGATAAATTAGAAAAGACTTATGAAGGAGATGATACTAATAAAAAAGCTAAGTTGTAGAATCCTAAGATTAAGTATGAATGCATGTGGATGCAAGAAGAAGAAAATATAAATAGCTACTTACAGAAGATAGGGGATGTTGTAAATGAGATCATAGGTCTTGGAGGTGACTTACTAGAAGAAGTTGTGAAAAAGGTACTTAGAACTCTTACTAAACCTTATAGCTCAAAAGTTTTTGCAATAGAAGAATTATAGAATAAATATAAGTAACCTAGAGAATACTTGTATGGATCCTTAATTGCTTTTGAGATGAGAGAATTTGTTACTACTAGTGTGAGAAAACAAACAACATTGAAGGCTAATAGATCAACAAGAGATGAGGAATTTGATGAAGAGCACTTTGATAAGATTGAGGTGAACTTCGTGAGAAGGATAAAGAAAGGAACCAAAAAGTACAAAGGTAAATTGCCCTTTAAATGTTTCAGCTATGGAAAGATTGGTCAATATGCTTCTAGATGTCCTGATAGAATTACAAATGAAAAGAATAAGGAATCCAAAGGGAAATTCAATAATAAGGATTATTATATTAAAGAAGATGCTAATATCTCTAATAATGAATTTGATTATGAAGAAGACATTGAATTTTTGTTCTTGGCTATAAAGGAAGATTCTGTTTTGCTAACTCTACTAAAGTTGAGATAGAAAAATCTCTAGATGATGCTGCTAAAAAAAAGGTATTGTTGTATCTTCTTTTCATGTTAGAAGAGATAAGGATGAATGAATTATTGATAGTGGATGCTCAAATCATGTGACTATTGATAAGAGTAAGTTTATAAATCTTGAGAAATTTGATGGAGGAGTTGTTAGATTTGGAGATGATTAGATAGCTAGGATAGTTGGAATTAGTTCAATTAGATTTGATGAAATACATAACACTGACAATGTTTTCTATGTTAAAGGTTTGAATCATAACCTTTTGAGTGTTGGTCAAATGTGTGGAAATGGATATAATCTTATTTTTTAGGATGATGGATGTGAGATCAGAAAAAGCTTTGGAACTCTTATTGTAGCTAGAAAGAGGATAAATGGAATTGTATATCAGCTGAAGACTGCTGGTGGATACTGCTTGATGGTACAAGTTACTGAAAGTTGGCTATGGCATCAAAGGATGTGTCACATTAATTTTGATAATCTGGTGAGGACTAGTTCAGTTAAAGCTATGAGAGATTCAATAAAGATCACAAAACCTACTAATACTATTTGCAAGGAATGCCAAGTTGGAAAACAAACAAGGAGAACTTTCAATGTTAAAGAACAATCTTCTACTTGATTGTTGTAGTTAGTGCACATTGATCTTTGTGGACCAACTAGAAATAGAAGTCAACAATGTGATAGGTATTCATGCCTTTAATTGATGATTACTCTAGAATGACTTGGGTTACTTTCTTCAGAGAAAAATATGAAGCTCTAGAAAAATTAAAAAAATTCAAGGTCATGTTGAGAATGAGATAGATAGAAGAATCAAATGCTTGAGATCTAATAGAGGTGGAGAGTTTACTTCTAATGAGTTTAATAAATTTTGTGAGAATCATGAGGTAAGAAGAAACTTGTCTACTCCTAGGGCACCTCAACAAAATGGTGTACTTGAAAGAATGAACATAACACTTCAAAATGCTGCTAGAAAAATGATGAATGAATGAAATTTACTAAAAATCTAGTTGAAAGAAGCAATACTCACTACAGTATACACTCTTAATAGAGTATAGATTAGAAGTAATCATTGGAATACATCTTATGAACTTTGGTATGGAAGGACTCCATCAATGAAATATTTTAGAGTATTTAGAAGTAAATTCTATATTAGGAGAGATGAAGAAAATTTAGGAAAGTTTGATACAAGATCTGATGAAGGTATTTTTTTTGGATACTCTACTAAAAGCAAAGCTTACAGATGTTATAATAAAATACTAAGAAGAATTGTTGAAAGCACAAATGTGAAAGTTGACGAAGACACTTCAAAAAGTATAGTTATAGAAATAGGATGTGATTCTAATGAGTCTACTAGAAAACCAGAAGAAGAAAAGGCTGAAGAAATAGAGGTACAAGATGACAAGGAAGATGCTTAAAAAATTGCTCCTAAGACTCTGAGATATGTATAGAAGAATCATTCAGAGAAATAGATTATTGGAGACAAGAGCAGAGGTGTTATCACTATAAGTAAAGTTGTTGAAGAACAAGTAAATTTATGCTTAATTTTGGATATAGAACCAAAAATAGTGAAGGATTCTTGCAGTGATCAGTATTGGATGAAAGTTATACAAGAACAACTGGAACAAATTGAGAAGAATCAGACTTGGGAACTTGTCCCAAGATTGGCTGATAAGAATGTGAGAGGAACTAAATGGGTATTTAAGAACAAACTAGATGAGGATGGTCACATAGTGAGAAAAAAAGAAAGAATTATATGTAAAGGCTACTCACAGGTAGAAGGAATTTATTTTGAGGAGACTTATGCTCTTGTAGAAATAATGGAAGCTATTAGAATGTTTTTGACTTTTGCAACACATGAGGATTTCAAGATCTATCAAATGGATGGGAAGTCTACATTATTAATGGAGGGTTAGTGCAAGATCATAGGGGGCCAAAAAGTGGCGACATGAAAAAAGAGCCTTCTCCACTTGCCTAAAAATGCAAAAATCCATGTTGACGTTTTGCTTGAATTGGGTGTCAGTACACCTTGGCATGGTAATTACCTAAGCAAATCAGATATCAGATTAAATCGGATATCCGATTTTTATTTGTAATTTTAAATTAAAAAATATATTATATAATAATATAATGTAATATTATATATTACATATTATATAATATATAATATATTATTATATTATATTATATATTATTATAAAATATTATAATACATATTATATAATATAATAATATATTATGATATTATGTAATATAATGTTATTTTAAAATAATTTAAGTATAAAAATTGGATATTTGATTTTCTGAGACAATATATTTCGACTGTGACAACCTGTGAGTTATTTTTAACCCACAGGCTACGTGATTTTGTGGAAATCCGATATCCGATTGCATCTGATATCCGGTTTTTTGGCCAAAAATTACTAAAAAATAGATTGAAAGGTAAGATTTCTATTGTTTTCAATCATTTTCATTCAATTTTTGTATTTTTTTTTGTGTTTATTTGTTTTTTCAATGAAAATATTGTTTTTTTGATGAAAACTAGGTTTTTAAAAATCAAATACAAAATTGTTTAAATTTGTTAACTAAATTTAATTGTTTACATTAAATTAGGTTAAAAATGGGGGATAACAATGAAAATGTTGATCAACTACAACCACAACAACCAAAACCTCCTTTGCCAAATGCCCCCTCAATTCAGGATTTGATTGCACAAAATTTGAATGAATTGAGGAGGATTGTAGATGTATATCGTAGGATCCCTCATCTAAACCCAATGTTTGATCCTCTCATGTCGATCATAAAGAGTATGGAAACCATGACTAAGGAGCACAATGCCACTCTTTTGTGGCAAGATTATATGAGGGAACAATATGCAGATGGCTTGTTGTATAAGGAGGTCTAGGATCTCGAGATATCAAAAGCCGATATCATCTCATTGTTTGTGAATCCCCGCACTGGTCAACCCGTAGACCCCAAAAAACAAAACTTTCTATTAAATGGTGCACAAATGACAGTATTGTGAAAAACTTTTGGGATCGTTGGTGGATGATTTTCAACAAACCACCCAACGACAATATTGATGTCCCCTTCTACTTCATAAAAAAATTTATGCTGAGTTTTTTTTAGATAAATTTGTGAACTACTTTGACATCCAACCTTTCTAGGGTGTGGGTTTAGGTATGCCCCAAAATAGACCTGGGGTAGTTAGAGTAGTCTAGGGCCCATATGTCCCCCCTCCTCTTATTGATCCCCCACCTCTAGTGCAACATCCAGATATCATTTGTGAGGTAGCTTCATGGACCATATCGGTTATTCACTCTTTGACTAGCCTTTTGGTTTCTTAGATTGGGTTAGTAGCTCAACCTACTTTTGATGGTAGCAGTGCATCTAGTGGCACTGACACATCATCCTCAACTCCACACATATGTGTGCCCCATAGTTGTGTCATGTGTGGGAATGTATGCTTGGGTCCAGTTGGATAGCCTGTTGATCCTCCCACGGATAGTGCAAATTATGAGGTGCATGAGATGCATGATGTACGAGATGTTATGACACAAACTGGAGGATACCGTGGGGAGTCCTCACATGCTAGAGGCAAGGAGGCACCGTCATCATACATTGATGATGTAGTGGTAAGATTTGTATTTTCACAGTTCATGCTATATTTTAATTGAATGTTTATAATCTAGATAATATTCAGTACTAATTTTTATTTATATGGTCTATTTAACAATTGATGACCAAGGAGTTGAGATAGATTTAGGAGGGCACCTTGTCGGCCATTTCATTTGGCCTTGATAGCTTGATAGTACATATATTATTGCACCTAGTCATTTGTATTTTATTGTACATACATGTTAATCATTTATATTGGTATTAATTAGATTATGTAGTAACTTGCATGTATATCTTATTTTACTCTTGTAGGGCACAAGAAACACGAGTGTGTTGATAACTCAATGATGAACAATAAGTACCAAACCGGTACTGAGAAGGGGGGTGAATCAGTACAGTCACAAAACTTTTCCTGAACCGGTTTGACTGCAAACACTATAAATGTCTGACAGACAGTAACACTAGTTTGAAACAGAATGCAATCGGTAAGGCTAGGAATAACTGTGACAAGCATTAACCAGTTAATCACTTAGTTTTCCACTCAACTTAATACTACACTTCCATTTCACCTTTATGCATGAATAGGTAATCTATCATTGAAAATATAATAATAGCTAGCTCAGCATGTTTTACCTTTAGACACAAATCACTTAAATCATCACATGAAAAATACTACACATGACACATAGATATTTCACGTGGAAACCCAATTGGGGAAAACCACAGTGGGGATGAATACCCACAAGCTACTTTTGAACTCTTTAGAAGTCTGTTATGTTAGGAGCCTAGTCCGGTTAAAGACTATTACAACAGGTTCTGCTAGAAACCGACCCTGTTAGAGATCACTCGGTTAAGGGATGGCTAAATGCCCAGTTAAGGGTTAAACCCTGTTAGAGGTTACCTTGTTAGAAGATTTCAAGAACTCAATTAGTTTGAGTCACCTTGTTAAAGGATTTACAACAAGCTGATTAAAGTTACTCGGTTAAGGGATTCTCCAACATTTGAAGTGGTTAAAGATCAACAGGTATTACAATGATCTGATAATAGCACTCAATGCCTAATGCAGATCCACTTAAGTTCCTTCCTTCTGGACACACACAATGTAAGATTCAATCCTCTTATCTCATCTGGTCTGGCAAGAATCACGTATCTCTTCACTTAGATACACACACACACCATTTGCCAACAACCTCAGCATGAAATACAACATCAACCTTATAGGAAATAGATAGGTCGCATAAACCCTATACCCTAAACATTTAGGTTAAGCAATTCAAGCAGTTCAACCCTGGTCATTGAACACTTTGCATTTGAATACAATGGTCTTGAACAGATCTCGAGACATTCTCCATCGCTCATTCTTCACTGCTTTATGGAAGCAATAACCCATCACGTGTTCTCCATCATTTACAGGGACTTCACACATTCCCGAGGTAGATAGGATCAATCTCCTTCATGAAAGATCCTTTACGCGCACAAGGCTAACATGGTACCATGATTTGATCTTCGTTATAATTCTAACTCATCATACGATGTCATCGGTTGAATCACACAGGCTTGGAACACTTCAACCAGAAACCCTTAAGCTAAGACTACCATCTAGTAGTCATATCATGTTAAGTCTTCATAGAGAACATTCCATATGCTGGTTCACATTTCATCATACCGGTTCTCTTGGACAAATATACCACTTCACCTATTGCTCAATATACTAGTTTATACCACTATACCGGTTCACTCTGCCAACTGTTTAGCTTCAATATACCTGTTCACTTCTTTGCACATATACCGGTTCACCACATTGTACCAGTTCATTTTTCAGCATATTGCTAGTTCACTCTTCAACATATTGACATCAATGACAAAATAATATCATCATGTCAACATACTCAACACAAATGCCAACAATCTCCCCCTTTGGCATTGATGGCAATATACAAAGATCTCTCTTTCTGCATCACATCTTCTGCCCACTGCTGGATATATCTTCTCCGCTTCACATCTTTGCACATATACCGGTTCACCACATTGTACCGGTTCACTTTTCAGCATATTGCTGGTTTACTCTCCAACATGTTGACATCAATGACAACATAATATCATCATGTCAACATACTCAGCACAAATGCCAACAATCTCCCCCTTTGGCATTGATGGCAATATACAAAGATCTCTCTTTTTGCATCACATCTTCTCCCCATTGCTGCATATATCTTCTCTACTTCACATCTTCTCCCCCTTTGACAACAATGCCAAAGTGGAGGCACAAGCTTTCCTGTTCCACTATGCTGCTCCCTCTGAGGAGTAACATCCTTCAACACATCAATCTGAAAAAATTTGGACACTGCAATACCTGACTGATGTGGAGTACATACTTTTAGTTCACCTCTTGAAGGGTCAACACCTCTAATTCACCTCTTAAATAGGTAAATGAAGCCTTTGGTAGAGGCTTGGTGAATATATCTGCTAACTGCTCCTTACTGGAAACATGTTCTAGTACAACCTCCTTGTTATGAACCTTTTCCCTCAAGAAATGATACTTGAGCTCCAAGTGCTTGGTTCTAGCATGCAAAACTGGATTCTTGGAAATGTTAATTGCACTTGTATTGTCACAAAATATGCTTATCAGTTCAGATACAGGAACTTTGAAGCCATTCAATACATGCTTCATCCAAATAGTCTGGGTGCAATTCATAAAAGCTGCAACATATTCTGCTTCTGCTATAGACTGAGAGATACAACTTTTCCTTTTACTCATCCATGAGATCAGTCTACCACTGAGAAAGAATGCACCATTGGTTGTGCTCTTCTGGTCATCTACATTACCAACCCAATCAGCATCCGTGAACACTTTCAGGTTGAAATCATTATTGTATGGATACCATAACCCATAGTCAATAGTTCCCTTCAGATATCTAAGAATCCGCTTGACTGCTACCAAATAGGATTCTCTAGGGTTTTGTTGAAACCGAGTGGTAATACCCATTGCATGTGCAGTGTTTGGTTTGCTATGCACTACATAATGCAACTTACCAATAATTTACCACCACTGAGTCGTCTTCTTTTGATAGCTTACAATCGGTCACCATTGGTGTACCAACTAGTTTACTATCTTCCATGCCAAAGGTCTTCAACACCTCTTTGACATAGTTGGATTGAGTAATAAAGATTCCATCTTTCATTTGTTGAATATTTAGTCCAATGAAGAACTTAATCTCCCCTATGAGTGACATTTCAAACTCCTTTTTCATCTCATCAGCAAATTCATGACTCATCTTGTCATCACCTCCAAAGATGATGTCATCAACAAATACTTCATAGATCAGAATCTGATCTCCTTCTGATTTCAAGTAGATATTGATATCTTCACTTGTTCTTTCAAATCCAAGCTTCACAAGATGGGAGTGCAAGAATTCATACCATGCTCTAGGTGCCTGCTTCAGTCCATACAAGGCTTAATGTAGCCTACACACCATGTCACTATCTTCTGATAGGGAAAACCCATCCGGTTGCTCTATATACACCTCCTCTTCAAGTATTCCATTTAGGAATGCGAATTTTACATCCATTTGGTATACCTTGAATCCTTTAAAAGCTGCATATGCAAGAAGCATATGAACTCCTTCCAATCTGGCTACTAGGGCAAAGGTTTCTCCATAGTCTTCTCCTTCTTCTTGAGCATATCCTTTACATACTAGTCTGGCTTTGTTCCTTACCATTGTGCCATCCTTATTCAGATTGTTTTTGAAAACCCATTTGGTACCAATGACATTTTTATGCTTCGGTCTGGGTACGAAAGACCATGTACCATTCTTCTCTATCTGGTCAAGTTCCTCGTCCATTGCCTTGATCTAGTCTTCTTCTTTATGTGCCTCTTTGAATGATTTAGGCTCAAATTCAGAGATCATACAAGAATTCTCTTTGACCTTTCTTCTTGTAAGGATTCTTGCATCCTTATCTCCTATGATATGCTTTGGATCATGATTCAGTTTGACATATCGAGGAATGCTCTTGACTGATTCCTCCTGCTTTTCTACTTCATCCTCATCTTCATCAACATTAGCATCTACCAGTGTAGGAACACTATTACCGTTACTTGGCTGATTAGCAATTGGTTCCCAGAAGGTTACTACTGGTTCATCTCTTACTTTCTTACTATTGGTTTCCTTAGGTTTTCCAGAATTTTCATCAACTCTAACATTGATGCTTTCAACAATTCTCTGAATCCTATTGTTGAAACATTTGAGAGCTTTACTCTTGGTGAAATATCCTAGAAATATTCCTTCATTACATTTTGCATCAAACTTTCTCTTATGTTCACTCCTCTTGATATAACATCTGCTACCAAACATTCTAAAGTAGCTTACCACTAGTGTCTTACCAGTCCAATACTCATAAGGAGTCTTATCATTTCCTTTCTTGATGAGTACCTAGTTCATTGTGTATGCTGCAGTGCTCACCGCTTCTCTCCAAAAGGTGTGAGCAACTTTTCCTTGGATCAACATAGTTTTAGCTGCTTCAACCACAAGCCGGTTGTTTCTCTCTGCTAAGCTATTCAGCTGTGGAGTCCAGGGGGTAGATAGTTGCCTCCTAATTCTGTTCACTTCACAATATTTGTTGAATTTACCGGAATTAAACTCTCCTCCTTGATCAATTCTAAGATACTTGATTCTTCTACCACTTTCCTTTTCTACCAGTGCTCTAAAAGCTTTGAACTTTCCAAAAGCTTTAGACTTATCTTTCAAGATTGTGACCCACATCATTCTTGAGCAATCATCAGTCAGAATCATTAAATACCTATCTCCCTGCACACTCCTATTTTTCATAGGACGACACAAATCACTATGCACAAGATCAATTAAATTGTTTGCTATGAAAGATTTACCTTTGAAAGTTGAGGAAGACATTTTCCCCAGTTGACATTCTCTGCACAATAGATTTTCCAGTTTTCTCAGCACTATCGATCCTCTAACTGCCTTGGTCTTACTGGCCTTCACAATGTTATCAAAGTTTACATGGCAGAGTCTCCTATGCCATATCTAGCTATCATCAAATTTAGCCATAAGTCATGTACTTACATTTGCATTTAGCTGAAATAAGTTACCTTTGGTCTGCATATCGGTGGCCATCAATTCACCATTCTTTCCTTTCATTTTGCACACACCATTTTTGAATTCCAGAATGAATCCACTATCATTCAGCTGGGCAACACTCAATAGATTGTTTCTGAGACCTTCCACCCAATACACATTGTCAACACTGCTCTTTCCACTCAGAGAGATGGACCCTCTTCCTTTAACCATACATGGTGCATCATTACCAAAGTGAACCACACCACCATCATATTCTTCCAAAGATAGAAACTTGCTCCGGTCACCAGTCATTAGGTGAGAACAACCACTGTCAATAATCCACTCATTGGAATGATCAAAGTGGGAGACAAGAGCCTTCTTGTCTGACACATCTTCCTTTACTATAACAAACACAATATCTTCATTCTCTTCATCTTTTGATTCCTCATCTGTGACACCTTCATCAACTGCAACAAAATAGTTTCTCTGGTTTCCTCCTTTGAATTTCTTGAACCTCTCCTATTTGTCCTTGTTATCACCATTAGGATAGTTTATAGCAATATGTCCTATCTGATTACAAGAAAAGCATTTCAAAGGGAGCTTACCTCTGTATTTACCAGTTCCTTTAGGAAGTTTCATGGCAAGAAGAGCTTCAAATTCCATCAGGATCTCCTCATCATCCATTTCTCTGCTCTGTCTTGGTTCACTATTGGTGCTTGCTTCTTTTCCTTTTCTAGATGGTACAACAGAAGCTCTAAAAGTTGATTCAGTCTTTTGAACATTATCATCAAAAGTGTTTAGCTCATAGGCTATCAACTTTGCAATGATGGAGTCTAGGGATACCTTAGTCTTGTCTATTGATCTCAACTCCTGAATAGTAGCAACCCTTATTGCATAGACCAGTAATAAGGATCTCAAAACTTTGCTTACCACAATGGAATATTCCATTTTACCACCTGCACTCTTGATATCTCCAGCAATAGTTTTGATCCTTATTCCATACTATTGAATGGTCTCACCTTCAACCATCCGCATGTCTTCAAACTTCCCTCTAAGGCTTTCTTCCTTAGCTTGTTTTACATGCTCATCACCACCATAGATACTCTCAAGAGTGTCCCATACTTCTTTGGGATTATCTTTGTCCTGGACATCAATAAACTCAATGTCAGATAAGCTACTGATTAGGGCTTCTATGACTTGCCCATTCTCCTATATTTCTCTCTTTTAATCATCGGTGAGAGTACCGATATGAATAACAAAAGCATTCTCAACATAGCTCCAGTGTTGAGCACCCATGCTTCTGATGTAAATCTTCATTCTTTCATTCCATATTTTGAAGTTATCTCTGTTGAACTTTGGACCTTCCCTCTTCATCATTACAATAGGATCATTCCCTCAAGTGGTTAAGCTCACAACACATAGGACCTAGAGGATGCTCTGATACCAATTGATAACTCAAGTATGAACAATAAGTACCAAACCGGTATTGAGAGGGGGGGGGTGAATTAGTACAATCACAACAATTTTCCCGAACCGGTTTGACTGCAAACACTGCAAATGTCTGACAGACAGTAACACCGGTCTGAAACAAAATGCAACTGGTAAGGCTAGGAGTAACTGTGACAAGTGTTAACCGATTAATCACTTAGTTTTCCACTCAACTTAATACTACACTTCCATTTCACCTTTATGCATGAATAGGTAATCTATCATCGGAAATATAATAACAGCTAGCTCAACATGTTTTACCTTCAGACACAAATCACTTAAATCATCACATGAAAAATACTACACATGACACATAGATTTTTCATGTGGAAACCCAACTAGGAAAAACCATGGTGGGGATGAATACCCACAAGCTGCTTTTGAGCTCTTTAGAAGTCCACTCTATTAGGAGCCTAGTCCAGTTAAAGACTGTTACAACAAGTTCTGCTACGAACCAACCCTATTAGAGATCACCTAGTTAAGGGATGGCTAAATACCCGGTTAAGGGTTAAACCCTATTAGAGGTTACCTTGTTAGAGGATTTCAAGAACTCAATTAGTTTGAGTTACCCTGTTAAAGGATTTACAACAAGTTGATTAAAGCTACCCGGTTAAGACATTTTCCAACTTTTGAAGTGGTTAAAGATCAACAGGTATTATAGTGATCTAATAATAGCACTCAATGCCTAATGTAGATCTGCTTAAGTTCCTTCCTTCTGCACACACACAATGAAGGAATCAATCCTCTTATCTTATTTGGTCTGGAAAGAATCATGTATCTCTTCACTTAGATACACACACCATTTTCCAACAACCTCATCATGAAACACAACATCGACCTTATAGGAAACAGATAGGTTGCATATGTTAGGATTCCCACAGATACTGAGAGGGGGGTGAATCAATATCTAACTGGTAAAAGCAATTTCTTAACTTAAAACATGTAGAGCATAATAATACTATATACCGATAAATAGAAAGTAATGCAATAAACAGAGATAAAACCAACCACATGAAAAACACACCATAACATAGTAGTTTAACAAGGAAACCTGGTGTGGGAAAAACCTCGGTGGGATTTCTGACCCACAATATTCACTTACTGGCCAATAAGAGAATATTACTGCTACAAGAGGGGCCTGCACATGTAGGAAGGCCAAGTGCCTAGAGCTCACTACTCAATTACTAAATGGGAAGTCTCGCTAACTTACAAAATGGATTATATAAATCCAATGTCTTGTACTGCTTCAAAATAGCATCTACTATGCCAGATCTAGTACCAGTTTATAGCTTTGCTTCTTACATAAATCCTTAACCTATAATTCTCATAATAGGTCTACCTTATTTTGCCTAATTACATTCCTCCATCCTTTTTTTAATTGTTCTACAATGATCTCTTATATATATGAGTCATTTTACAATTTTCCAAGTCAGCTTACAAAGATTTTACAATAACAAACAAAATATATTACAAACAAAATTCCTATTGGCTTCTGTGCCGGTATGCTTCCTTTCACTGCCGGTGCTGGTGGTCTGTGTGCGAGTGTAGAATCTAACTTTGTTGGTGCCAATGGATTGCCTTGCCAGTGTCATAGGATTGTAAGGTTTCAATCAATGATAAACCTTCAATCACCTACAATGTCTCATTGGAGTGTGCATTCGCCAACAATCTCCCCCTTTGGCATTGATGGCAACACTCATGAGAAAAAGTTCAAAATTATATCCAAAAATTGAAGTCCAAGAATAATACCAAAACTATGTGCTCCCCTTGAGTCAGTTTACTGATTATTTTTATCATTCCACTACTCCCCCTTTGGCATCAATGACAAAGGTTGTCAAGGTGTCAATTGAGTGTGGTGTCCTACTTCATCCTTGTAACTGGTAGGTTACAATCTGAAAGAGATCCGCCAAAACTAGATTTAGGCTCTCAAGAAACTTTTTACTATCTTTTATTGTAGCCTCTGTTCTCTAAACTATACCGGTGAGGTGTTGCATTTGCTCTACCGGTGTTTTCTGTCCTTGAATCAAGGCATTGGATATTTCTTTCCTTAAGGAGGCTAAATAGTCCAATTTTGGACTTAGTCTCCATTTAAGATCTTTAGCCTTATCTTTTATCCTTTCTTTTTCTCTTTCCAACTTTAATAATTCTTCCTCAAAACCTGTTATCTTCTACTCAAAAACTGATAATGAATTAGATGAATTAATGAAATTGTCAGCTAGTTTATTTATTTCCTCCTATATCTTGCTAATCTTTCTATCTCTATCAAGTGTCACAAAGTTAGTTTTGCATGTGTCTCTGTACAAAGTTTTGAATTCCTTTAATGTACTACATAGTTCTGGTAGAAGTGTGTCAAACTACCTTGTACACTTCTTTATTTCTTCCTCAAAGAATTTGTGTTTCTCCTTCTCTAATCTCTCCTTGAATGCATCCTCTTTTATTTGTTCAACTATCATAGTGTTGTCAGTAATATACTTAGACAAAGTGTCAAGTTGACTCAAAGAATCCTTATTATCTACATTACATTTTGGAGCTATCATTTTCAAAATCGGAATTGTGTCATCTATTACCTTGTAAGCTTGTGAGCTACAATCTGTTATTTTCTTTATGGAATCCAAAAGAACTTCTGTTACATTAGTTGATTTGAATCCCGCAGTTGAAGGGCCAACACTCTGTATCCCATCGGTGGGAGCAATATCCTTGCTTGTGGTGACCTCTAGTAGGTCAGTTTGTGTTTCCATTTCCTTAAGAAAAGGTTTGTCATGCTTAGCTGTTGCCGGTGGCACTGACTCTATATTAACCTGTTGCTGTGATGGAGCCTGTTGCTTTGCTTGTTTTTCAATGTTACCATCTACTGGTTTACCTTCTATGTTATCTGTTATCGGTGCCTCACTACCCATATCTATCTTTCCAGTTGTGTCCTTGTCTACCACAATGTTAACTTTTTGAGTGACAATGTCTACTATGTATAGTACCTCAAAACTGGGATTTGTGTCCTCTTGTGGTATATCCATACTCTCATTGGCTGGTTGATCTTCAACAGTTACTACTGGTGGAGTACCTAAAGGTGGCGGGGGTAGATTATATGTTATTTTTATGCTCCAAGGTCCACCAACCTTGCCTTTTCCTTTATCCTTATCTTTCTGATATACTTTGATAGGTTTAGGATTTCTATACTCTTCTTGCTTTTCCTTCTCAACAAGGAATATGTCCCATGCATTTGCTGTTTCCTCTGCAACCTCATTCACTCTACCAACCATAAGTGTTATATGCTAGTGTGTAGTTGAGAATACTGACTGGTTAGCCTCTGCAATCAAATCATCTATCTCCTTTGGTGAGTTAACGGGATAAACAAGTAGTTTTTCAACTTTAATTTTCTAGTCAAGCTCTACAACAGTTTGCCTTCTACCTTCAAGTTGTTTAAATAGTTCTGCCGGTAATTCATCTACAACTTGCATTAGAAATTTCTTATAAATGTCCAAGTGTAGAATTACACTATTTTCAACTTTCTCCTTATCATCAACTGATAGTGAATCATATAATTTGTTGATGTTCTTAAGCTTTCCTTCCTCTATTATTTCATTTAAAAGTTTGTCAATAGGAGCAATATTTTGTTGAGTTTTTTTCTTTGGTGTTAACTTTTTCTTCTTTGGAGTTATCTTCTTAGCCGATGACCTTACTGCCTATTGTTTTTGTTTGGTTCTTCTAGGCGAAGGTGTAGATACTGGTGAAGGTTCTCTTTTTCTTACAACTCTTTTAAATGCAATTGGCATATCATTCTTTGAAGAAGTTGCTATCGGTGAAAGGTGAGTTTCTGGCTGTAGTGCTTCTAACTCATCTTCAGTGATACCAAATTGTTTGAGTAAATCTTCTTTGATAGCCTTAGCCTGCCTAGATCCTCTTCTTACTATTGCTTCTACCTTCTTTACTTTTTTCTTAGATTGGATTTGATTCTCAATAGTTTCAGCACTGCCAAATACCTCTTCTTCAGGTTCTTTGGGCGCTTCCAGAAGGGCTTCAGCATATGTTTCAATTATGTGATCATCAGTCTCATAACCCATCTCAGTAACCCAAATTGTTCTTGGGATAACTGCCTCCATCCAAATCTCATCCTTCTTAATGACAAAACATATTTCATCCTTATATTTATTTACAATTGCTTATGATAATCTGAGTCTAGTGTTCATCCAGGCCTTTAATGCTTGAAAATATTCATTTATATTCTTTTCTCTATTTTCACCCATGTTATTTAGTAAATCAAACAATTGTTTGCCTATCGGTATGTCAAAACCAATATTCTTGTTACTGATACCAGACACCTATTTTGTTATATGCAACATTAAATAGACAAGTAGGTTTCCAAATCTAAATGTCCCTTTTTTGTCTTTCTTAATCTTTCCAAGATTGTCAATTAGTTCATCCTTCAACCATTCACACACATCTATTTTTGCATTATCCTTGATCATATCATAAGCACTCTTTATGCATAAACTAGAAATTAAATTTAACCTGTTTGCATGTGTGGTTTTATAGCCTAGAATCATGCTAATGAATCTGACATTGATGTTGATTACATCATTTAAGCTTAAAGACCTTTTATCAGATGTTGCACCTGTTAGGTTCATCACTAGGTCATTTGAGACCTTCTTTGTCTTATCAGGTCTGTTACTGGTGGAGGGTAACCCTGTTACAACTTTTACTGCCTCTTTAGTAATTTTGTGAACCGAATCCAACCAAAAGAATGCACCATATACCCTTCTTAGAAATATCCTTATCACTTCCTTGGGAAAATCTGGAATGCTAAGAATTTTAGTGAATCCTAGGGTTTCAACTATTTTGTGTTCGAGTTTCACATTACCGAAATTGTCACAAATTACAGTTTTATATATGTTCTTAATTTCCTCATCACCTAATTCTTCTATGTGACAATGAATGTACATTCTAGGGTCTTCTGCAAAAACTACTCCTTTGGGAATTTGAGAAAATGCACCAACATTATCATCCTTCTTAGCAATTTCAGGAACTAACTGAAATATGGGCCTAGGGTGTTTGATTACTTCGACTATAGTAGGGTTTGCTATGAATTCAGGTATAGAGGAAGATGCCATGATTATAAATACCTTTTTCTGTCTTAGGAAAGATTTATTGTTGAATTGCTTTGCTTCTTTGCTCGAAATGCCTTTGCTCAGAAATTTCACGCTCTTTGAATGTTTGAATGCTCAGTGAAATGAAATTGGAGCTAAAAACATTGATTTATAAAGTTAATTTGCCAACCACCACATTTAATGCTTGTTGGTTAAGTAATCACTTAACTTATCTACCAGTATAGAAGTAATTTCAACTTCTTACCATCAACTAAGGGAATAATAGCATGTTTCATATTTGATTGCCAAACCCTCAAAGTAATTTTCTTCCGTTAGATGAAGAGACTCCTGCCGGTGGAGTGCTACTCTATTCTGCCAGTGGAGGAGTATTCCTGTCAACATTCAGTTTTGATTTCCTAATCCATTGTTTTGAGAATTCATACTTAACTTCTTCAAATTTTTCTTTTCCTTTCAAACTAGGACCTTTGTTGTTTAGTGGTGAGGACTTGCTTCTACAAAATTTAGCAGTATGTCCAATTTTGTTATAGGCATAACAAGTCACATTATTTTTCTGAATAGCTTTCCCATAACCTATGCTGGTTTGTGTTCTGCATTGATTAGATAAGTGTCCAAATCTTCCACAAACATAACATCTCACATTCATTATGCAATTTTTAGAATTATGACCAACTTTGTTGTATTTAGAACATTGACCAGTGGGTGTATTGGTATTCTGATAATTTCTAGATCTACATTGATTTGCTTTATGACCATACTTATTATAGTTAAAGCATTTGGCATTGAATTTGTAAGCAGTAGGTTGTCTTACCGGTTTGTTATGATCTTGTGTATTTGCAGTACTAGAGCTTTCTCCAACTTCAAAGCCAAGTCCACAAGTATCACCATTAGGTTTCTGATTCTTCAACAAGTCACCAAGTTCTTCTAAGCTTTTCTTGAATTTCTCTTTGTGCCGATTTGTAGTATCCAATTCTCTTTCTAAGATTTCTTTCTGTCTCATGAGTTCATTGGAGTCATTCTATGCATGCATCTGATTTGTCTTCAAGAAATCATTTTCATAGCTAAGACTTGTGTTCTCATTTGCAGCATCGCTTAGTCTTCTAGTCAAATCTTCTTCATTCTTTTTTCTATCTTCAATTTCCTTACAAAATCTCATAGTCATATCCTGCATCTCATTCTTTATTGTCATGTTTTCTTGTTTCAACTTGTTTATCAGATCGCTAAGAGTTTCCTTTGCATCATTCTCATTTTGCATCTTTTCACAAAGTTCTCTTCTCTTATTTCTTGCAATGGTAAGATTTTCTTGAAGTGCTTGAATAATATCTCGTGCTACCTTTAGATCATCTTCAAGTTTGATATTTTTCAACTTTTCTGTATTATAGTCTGAGAGAGCTACTTCTAATTGCTTCATCAGGTTTTCCATCTCTACCAGTGTCAAGATCTTCCTCAAGTTGTTTGGCTTCTGAAAATAGAGGACCAAGCTCTGATACTAATTGTTAGAATTCCCACAGATACTAAGAGGGGGGGGGGGTGAATCAGTATCTAACTGGTAAAAGCAATTTCTTAACTTAAAACATGTAGAACATGATAATACTATATATCGGTAAACAAAAAGTAATGAAATAAACAAAGATAAAAGCAACCACATGAAAACACACCATAACACAGTAGTTTAACAAGGAAGCTCGGTGTGGGAAAAACCTCGGTGGGATTTGTGACCCACAATATTCACTTACTGGCCAATAAAAGAATATTACTGCTACAAGAGGAGCCTGCACATGCAGGAAAGCCAAGTGCTTAGAGCTCACCGCTCAATTACAAAATGGGAAGTCTCACTGACTTACAAAATGGATTATATAAATCCAATGTCTTGTATTGCTTCAAAATAGCATCTACTATGCCAGATCTAGTACCAGTTTATAGCTCTACTTTTTACATAAATCCTTAACCTATAATTCTCATAATAGGTCTGCCTTATTTTGCCTAATTACATTCCTCCATCCTTTTTTTATTGTTCTACAATGATCTCTTATATATATGAGTCATTTTACAATTTTCCAAGTTGGCTTACAATGATTTTACGACAACAAACAAAATTCCTATTGGCTTCTGTGCTGGTATGCTTCCTTTCACTGCTAATGCTAGTGGTCTGTGTGCTGGTGTAGAATCTGAATTTGTTGGTGCCGATGGATTGCCTTGCCAATGTCATAGGATTGTAAGGTTGCCATCAATGACAAAAACTTCAATCACCTACAATGTCTCATTAGAGTGTGCATTTGCCAACAATAAACCCTAAACCCTAATTATTTAGGTTAAGAAATTCAGGCGGTTCAATCCTAGCCATTGAACACATTGCATTTGAATACAATGGTCTTGAACAGATCTTGAGACATGTCCTTCACTCCTTCTTCACCACTTTATGGAAGTGATAACCCATCACGCGTTCTCCACCGTTTATAGGGACTTCACACATTCTTGAGGTAGATAGGACCAATCTCCTTCATGCAAGATCCTTTATGCACATAAGGCTAACATGGAACCATGATCTGATGTTCATTACAATTCTAACTCATCATACGATGTCATCGGTTGAATCACATAGGCTTGGAACACTTCAATCAGAAACCCTTAAGCTAAGACTACCAAACGGTAGTCATATCATGTTAAGTCCTCATAGAGAACATTCCATATGTCAGTTCACATTTCATCACACCGGTTCTCTTGGAAAAACATACCACTTCACCTATTGCTCAATATACTAGTTTATACCACTATACCGGTTCACTTTGCCAACTTTTTAGCTTCAATATACCTGTTCACTTCTTTGCACATATACCGGTTCACCACATTGTACCAGTTCACTCTCCAACATATTGACATCAATGACAACATAATATCATCATGTCAACATACTCAACACAAATTCCAACATGTGTGGCAGTGTGATTTAGGATCTGGTAGTGTAGTTGGAGACATGGGAAAGGTAATTGAATGCAAATATGATTGAATGAATAGTTTAAATAACTTATAGTGATTATACACGTCTAGACATAGATTGATAGTTTCATATACTTGTTGTGTATATGTACAGAGAATTCTTGGCTTCACATCCTTGATGACTACACCCAGTATACCTGAAGATGAAGATGAAGAAGAGATGCCTCGAGTACATGTGTGTTTATTTTATTTTGTGTTTAGTAGATATAATTTGTTATTATCAATGACAATTATATGCTAACTTGTATCAATGTCATGTTTCTGAACATATGTAGGTTGTGTATGAAAATATTGAAAACATACCTCCTCTACCAAAGACATACATTAAGGGTCTTGCAAAGCCGAAGAGAAAACGTGGAGATGAGGTAAAAATGAATAGTTCAATTATAGTTCATTTTTATGTTAACTTTTCAAATGTGAATTATATAATATAACTAATATTAATTATGGTTTGTTTTTCTTGTGCAGGATCCTTTAGAGGCAAGTAGTGCGGCGAAGAGGATCAATTTTGATGATCCATCAACAACTTAGGATGTTATAGGTAGTTTTGGGATGATTACATGTCTAGTTGGCATCTATATTTTGTATATGGACATACATTCACGTATTTGGACATACATTTTGTTTGAGTTGGCGTTTATGCCATATTTGTGTATGGACATACATTTGTAATCATTCGACATTTTTATATATACAGAAGTTGATATTCGATCATATAAATTGTTTCCCATCTATGCATGGTTTTATCATGGAAATCTTTAATCTTCATTCCAATAATTAACAATAGTTAATAATGGTTATTTAATGAACAATACAATTCACTTCATTTCATCGTAAGTTTTGTTTTGTATAATGAACAATACAATACAATTCATTTAATGAACAATACTTGATACAATTAATTATTACCCTATGCATGGTCCTATTTTTCCCCCCCATGCCTATCTCGGTTTTTCAAGTTTCCCTACGGTTTTATTAGGGTAGCAATTTTTCAGTTGGCTAAAAAATTGTTAGTCTCATTCAATCGAACATTGTCATGTGGCCAATTTATCGTTCTTCTCATCATGATGATGAACCGTCAGCTTTGACATGTCTATCTAGGCATTATTACCCTATGCATGGTCCTATTTTTCCCCCCCACTTGGTCGAACACTCGGGGTCATACCCTACCGACGTCGTCCCTTGAGCGCCCTAAGAGCTAAAAAATTGTCAAACTTTGACGGACCCTAACTTGGAATTTGTGGCCCCTATTAAAAATACATTTGAACCTATGGGACCATGAGAGGGGTCCCTAAAAAAGCCTATCTCGGTTTTTCAAGTTTCCGTATGGTTTTATTAGGGCAGCAATTTTTTGGTTGGCAAAAAAATCGTCAGTTTCATTCAATCGAATGTTGTCGTGTGGCCAATTTCTCATTTTTCTCATCGCGATGAGAAACCATTGTCTTCAAAATGTCCAGTTAATAATTGTTACCCAATGCATGGTCCTATTTTTCCCCCCCACTCGGTCGAACACTTAGGTCATACACTATCGGTGTCATCCCTTGAGCGCCCAAAAGCATAAATTTGTCTCAACCTGTCTAAAAACCTATGATCATCGACAACAAACAGAATATGTAGACTATGGGCCATTGGAATCCACAAAATGGCCCACAAGGCTCTTTTTTATTTACAAAAATCAGATATCCGATTTTAATATATAAATTTGTGGTCCCAAAATTGTTTCCTGTTGCTACCTTTTTTTTACTATTGCCACATTAATGGTAATGATAGAAATCAGATATCTGATAAAATCTAATAACCGATAAAGTTGATATCCAATTTAATTACTCATATTTTAGAGAGAGAGAGAGAGAGAGAGAGAGAGAGAGAGAGAGAGAGAGAGAGAGAGAGAGAGAGAGAGAGAGAGAGAGAGATTATGTGATGGGGTTCACCTAGTTTGCTCACACTTCACCTAGTTGGTGTTGCTCAATTCCACCAACTCTCTAGTTCTAGCCATGCTCTAAGACCTCCAAGTCCTTCTTAATCTCTTCTAGGGCTTGCTTCTTGTCAATCTCAAGGTGTTTTCATCAAGTGTTTAACTAGGAACCCTACCATTTCAAGGTGTTTCCCACTTGCTCATCATTGTTATCTTGACCTCAATTTATCAATTTTACCCCCTACTATTATGAGTTGTTGTAGAGGTGTGGAGGTTGATTCTAACATGATTTGAATACCATTTGGGTCCATTTGAGGTTTTCATCCATTAGCTTTCTCACCGATTTCACCATTTTGCCTAGAAAAGGGCTACAAGGAATGAGCCCCTATTAGGCCTCCAAAATCCGGTTTTCTAGGGCTTGGAAGAAAATGGTCCAAAAGACCCTACAAAAAGATTGGTTTTTATTAAAAGTATCACCTATTCCCAAGTGATTTTAGTGGTTTTGGTTTCTCAACCCACCGTACAATGCCCTGACCCAAAAATGAGGGGTTTGAAGGGTTTCTAGGCCTTCTAATCGGTAGTGACTAGTAAAGTTTGTGAAATGGGCATTAAATGGTCTTGTCAAGGCTTCTCATTGCATTGGAAACTCTTTATGAACTTAATGAACCCATCCAAAAGGTTTTTTTGTGGTTTTATGCTCACCCCTGCATTTTGCACTCCAATTTCACCCTATCTTCTCTAGTCGGGTTGCTCCTGGACTCACCTAGAACAAGGTGACACTCATATTAATCTTCATCTCCATAACTTATCCCTACATATGTACTCTTTACAAGTGGTTTCCTTCCATTTCCCAAAATTCCGTGATGGTAGCACAGAGGGATTTCATGGGCCAACCATTTTACACAAAATTGCTATGTACAAGCCAAAACTGGCTATTTGAAAACAAAACTTGTAAAGCACCAATGCACACTATCTACAAATCTTGACATGAAACAAATGACTCTAAGAAACACCTAAGAAACTCAATCCATTACTAGATCAATGGATTCAATCCATTTGTATTCACATTGCAAGCAAAAGAAGCCAAAATAGTGACAAATAGTCCAAAAATGAGTAGTTTCAGATTGTTGATCATACACAAACAAAACTCTAACCTTGGTAACCATGAAAGAGGAGGTTATTATAGTCTTCCCCAAGTGTGGAGGAATTCTAGGGCATTTTGCTATCCCTAACTCCATCGCTAAGCATTTTAGGACAAAAGTTGTCATGACAACTTTTACAATTTTGCACTTTTTTCTTTTCCCACCTATGAAACCTATTCTAAGTCTTTACTCATGACTTTTTAAGCTTTACTAAGAATATTCTAAACCTCACTCATGCTCATACCAATTTTTACATCTTTTGACCATTAAGAAGGTCAATTTCCTACTTAAACCACTACTTATCCACAACATGCAAACCTAAAATGAAAGTAACTCAATCTAGGACTACATTTGACTCATCACACTCACTCTTGGACCCTCCTGGAATCCTTATTAAGTACCTAACTTGGATAAGGTCAGTAAAAGCCAAAATTGAGAAAAGACTATAAGCCTAAGTCCTAGGTGCTCCTGCACCATTCTCCCAAATAAAAGAAAACTAAGTCACCTCCATGGGAATCAGATTCTGATCTATGCCTAACTTCTTAAACTCTATCTCAAGCACCCATGTAGCCTCAACATCATCCATACCCTGCCACCTAATTAGGTGCTCCCAATAGATTTGATGACTTGTCTTCTTGGTGATCCTTGAACTCAACACCTTCTTAGCCTTTGGATTTTGTTTTGCTGGTAGTTGAAGGTTGTTTGCATCATCTGATACCTCTAAGTGACTATAATTTGAACCTTGAATTGGTCCTTTGTAGGCAACTAAGTCTACTATGTTGAAAACCGGTGACAAGCCTATGTGACTAGGTAGGTCCACTTTGTATGCATTTTCTCCATACTTGGCTAGGATGGCACATGGACCCAACCTTCTCATTTGAAACTTGTTAGGCACTCCTTGCTATAGCCTTGCTTTGTTTAGGTGCACCATGACAAGATCTCATACTTGGAATTGTAGGTTCTTCCTTCTCTCATCAACTTTTTTCTTGATTTTGCATGTGTTCTCCATCAATTCTTGCTTGACTGATTCATGTACTTCCTCCATTGACTGAGCAAAGTCTTCTGCATATCCACTTCTTGCTGTTACATTACCTAAGTTTCTCAACTCCAAAATACCCCTTGGGTGAACACCATAGACCACTTTAGAAGGGCTCTTGTAGGTGGTTTTATTTATTGTCATTGTAAGCATATTCAACTTGTGATAGCACTTGGACCCATGTCTGACCATACTCTTTGGTAAGCCACCTCAATAAGTTCCTTAAGCTTCTATTCACCACTTCGGTCTACCCATATGTTTGTGGATGGTAGGCTGATCCAAAAGATAGGTTGGTGCCAAGATTTTGCCATAGTGTCTTCCAAAAATGACTAATGAACTTTGAGTCCCTATTTGAAATAATTCTCATGGGTAAACCATGTATCCTTATCACTTCTTTGAAGAATAAATGACCTATTTAGCATGCGTCATGAGTAGTCTTGCAAGGCACAAAGTGGGCCATCTTACTAAATCTATTTACAATGACATAAATGTTGTCAAATCCCTGCTTTGTCCTTAGTAAACCTACTACAAATTCCATACTAATGCACTCCCAAGGTCTATTTGGTATGGGAAGAGGCTAGTATAAATGAATATTTGAAGAAGTACCCTTGGTCTTTTGGAAAACTATACAAGTCTCCACATACTTTTTCACATCTTGATTCATCCTAGGCCAATAGTAATGCCTCTGAACCAACTCTTGATTATTATTGACTCCAAAATGACTACTAAGGTTGCCATTATCCTTCTCATGATTGAGGTTTTCTTTCATTGACCCTCTAGGCACACAAAGATGTCCACCTCTAAACAATAGTCCATCTTGCGAAGTAAAATCAGAATACTCACCATGGAAATGTTTTTGGTATTCCTTGAACACCTTGTAGACATTTGAGAAGTTTTCATCCTCTGGGTATAGGTCACTAAAACTGTCAACACCTATGCTCCTCAATTGGATTTATTAGACTGTCAAGAGTCTTCTGCTCAATGTATTAGCAACCTTGTTCAACTGTCCTTTTTATGTTTGATTGTGAATGTGTAGGCTTGCATGTACTCCACCTATTTCATGTGTTTATGATTGAGTTTGTCTTGTGAGTTTAGAAAACTCAATGCTTGGTTATCCGTGTAGACTACAAATTCCTTAGGAAGGAGATAGTGTCTCCACTTCCTCAAAGCCTGCACTAAAGCATATAATTCCAAGTCATAAGAGGATTACTTCCTCTTTTCATCACTTAGCTTCTCACTATGGAAAGCTACTGGTCTTTCTTCTTAGCTTAGGACAACACCTATTGCAACATTATTTGTGTTGGTGTTTTGTTATGGTTTTGTCATTGATGTCAACACCTACTAAAACTCTAGTACTTTGGAGATCCAACAACATTCACCGGCAAACAAGTGACTTTTGCATAGTCACTGGTATATGGTACACCGACAGGAAATAATGATCACTAGCACTTGGAATGACTTGGAAAACACTTGGTAATGTCGAAGACATTGTTTGGACATCTTATCTTGGAGAATTGTTTATTCGCATATTCGTATTTGCATATTTCCTATTACCGACAAATAGGTCTAGGGTTACACTGACAGGTTTATCTTTTCTAGATCAATACGACATGTTATGGAGTTGATTAATTATTGTTGTAAATGTTTTAAGATGACATGTTCAATTGATTATTGCATCGAACATTGTATTATTTGTAAAATTATTTTATTGTAATATCTTGTAGAGCCGACCTACTAAAATTGGTCTTAGGTTATGGTATAAATGTAAGGTCTAAATTGTAAGATTGATGGTGGAGTGTGAAAAAGGAGGTATATGCGAGATTTAGTAGAGCTATACATGTAGACATCATTTGAAGGTGAAGCTATGTTTTTGTGAAAGCATATCCGAACTACACCGGTACTGAATTTGATGCAGAGTGCACACAACAGGAAGTGTCAAATGGACTCACAGTCTCTCAGACTCAAAAGGTGACTATTCTAACTTAGTCTACCTTACCCACACTTGGTAAGGAAGTATAAAAACACCCTCACACAACCTTAAGACCTATCCAAGGCCAAACCCAATCCCTTAAGGATTACTCAACTTTGACACAAAAGTAGCTTCAGGGACTCAATCCCTTAATGAGGCTCAAATAAGGAAAATGCCTCAATCTATTGTCTGATGCTAAGCAGTAGTAGGGACACCTTCTATGACCCTAACCAACCCAAAATCCAACCACTAAGTGACTGCCCCAAACCTTACTATGCCAACTTTACCTTTTGGGCTTACTCGGCTACTAGGTCTGTCAGCAAGGAACTGATCAATACAAGACAAACTTTACAAAGGACATGGTACTATTTTTGGTGATTTGGAACCTCCAACATATGGTTAAACATTCCCCAAGAGGACAGAGCCTCACCTTACTCCTGCACTATCAAACTCTCACTTGGTTCATAGGCCTAATTGTCCAACTCAGGCTTGGAACACCAGCAAGCACTTGATGATGGGTTCATAAGGCTTGGATAGAGTCTTGGGAAGTTTTTTCAACTTTTTTGCTTTCCTTTCAATAGCTTTCACCAGCCCTTGGTCCTTCTACTGATCGACACACTTCAAACATCAAAATGCAGGCTAAATACATGAGGATATTTAGCCTATGGCATGAACAAACACCAAGCAATCTTCTTCACCAGGTCTTGGTCATTTAGGATGTTATATTACACCATCATAACTTGAAAATTCCAAAGGGACTTGAATTGACACCCCTAGAATTGCAAGATATGGGCCATTTAATAGTAAAACCCCAAAGCCCTAGGGTTTGCAGTAGTTTGGAGGAAAAATTTGATAACTTCCTCAATTCAACACCAAAATCTATCAAACTAGAACCAAATGAAAGGTATTTTACATGTTCATATGACCATGGGCTTTTTTCAGGCTTTCAAATCTGTACAGAACCATACAGTCATGAGTTTACTCAGAAAAACTGGTTTTTTATCAGAATTTTGTGCAATTTTTACATCTCAATCACTTCCAACCCTTTGGAAGTTGAATTCAAAGCCTAAAAAGGCTTCCCCTAATAGTATCAACCAAACCAAGGTGGTTGGGAACTGTTGGAACCTTTGTTTAACTACATTTCAAAAGTTGTCAACTCCATTTTTGACAGTTTTTGCATTTTTTGCAATTTTAACATGTATGACCCCTAACCATTCCAAAATGGTTCTAACATGACCATATGGACTACAACACATCAAAATCAACCTCCTAATTGCAAAACTAATCACTACAAGAAAAAATTACTACTAGACCTAATAGGATCCAAGTGGACTAAGGCAACTCTAAGTTTATAGAATGACCTAAGAGTTCCTTGACCACACAAAAAGGATCACCAAGACATGGATGGTCATCACACATCCTTATTACAAGAAAAACATGAAAAAGAAAACAAAAATGCCACAAAGATAAGTCAAGGTGCCCTGCACCAGAATCCAGCATATGAAGATGCTATTTTGTGCAGTACATTCTTATTGGATTTAACCATCCAACTGTAGTCAGTGTGTCTCCCTTTTGTGATTGAGCAGTGAGCTCTAGGCGCTTGGCCTTTCTACATGTGCAGACCCCATTTATGTACACTTACTATCTAAAGTAGTATCATCTAATTGTGGGTAAGGTTTCCCACCATGGTTTTTCCCCTTACAGGGTTTCCACGTACAAACATTGGTGTTATGTGTTGTGGATGATTTTGTCTTTTGGTTTCATGCATTAATCTTTACCAGTATTGCATCTATTTGTTAAATTTGTCCACTGGTATAGCAGACTATTTCACTGGTATTAAGCAGTAATTTGATTAAGTTGTTTTTGGTTTAATATTTTGAGACAACTGATTCACCCCCCCCCCCCCCCCCCCCTCTTAGTTGTCTCTGGGACCTAACAATTGGTATCAGAGCCTAGTCCTCTTTTGCAGAAGTTTAACAACTTGAGGAGATCCATTGTCTACTAACTATTTTAGGAAGGCCAGTCCTAAAATTGATGGAACCAACTATGGCATATGGAAGATCAGAATGGAGACACATTTGAATTGCATTGGAAAGGACATCTAGGAAGTTACAAAGAATGGTTATACTGCTACTACCTCCAGTCAGCCTAATCCACCTAACTTGACTAAAGATGAGGAAAATGATTGCAAAGCAAGAGAAGCACTTTTGAGCACATTAACAGATCAACAAATCATGGGATTATCTGATAGATCAACTGCTAAGGCTATTTGGGATCATTTGGAAACACTAAATGAAAGAGATTCCATAGTCAAAATTGCAAAACTTGGAAGCTTCCGGGTCAGGTATGAAAATCTGAAAATAGATGAAGATGAAAGAATTTTTGCTTTTATGGAAAGAGTTAATGAAATTGTTTTGGGTATTAAATGTTGTGGAGGAACCTTAAGTGAAGATGAAATTGTTTCAAAAGTGTGAAGAAGATTGCCACCGGCAAATAAAATGAAGGTTACTGCTATAAATGAGTTAAGAACAATGCCTAATACATCAGTAACTAGGGATACATTGATTGGAAAACTTCCAGCCTTTAAAATTGAGGAATTTAGTCATGTTGCTACTGTAAAGAAAGATTTAGCCTTTAAAGCATCAACATCATCTACATCATCATTTGACAAATCTAATTGGAAAGCCTTTTATGCAAGAGAACTTGAGGAAAGAAGGAAAGAAAAAGAAGAACTTGAAGAACTTGAAGCACTATTTGCAAGAAAAATGCCTAAAGGTCCAGTTGGAAGTAAGTATGAAGGTAAAGCACCCTTTAAATGTTTTAACTATAATAAGATTGGTCATATGGCTTCAAGATGCCCTGATAGACATGCTAGACTAAGAGAAGAAGCTAGAAGAACATACAAGCCTAAATATCAGAGATACAGATTTAAGAAGAACAAAGACAAATCTTGTTATGTAGCTGATGAAGGAGTGACTGATGATTTTGATGATGATCCAACAGACAATGGATGGGTTTTTGTTGCTATAATAGAAGATCAATGGGAACCTACAGTCCAACTGGTAGAGTAGGCTTTGGCAGCTAAAATTGAAGAAAAAGATGAATGGATCATTGATTCTAGATGCTCACATCATATGACAGGAGATAAAGGTAAATTCTTGAACTTTCAAGAATATAATGGCGGCTTAGTAAGATTTGGAGATGACAAAGCTTGTCAGATCAAAGGTAAGGGTTCAATATCTTTTGATGGTAAGCATAACACTGACAATGTCTACTCTGTTGAAGGTTTAAAGCATAATCTTTTGAGTGTTGGTCAATAAGTTGAGAAAGGATTTCAGTTACAATTCAAGAATGGAAAATGCAAAATCATGAACAAAATTGGTTTAGAGATTGCAACCGGTAATCAGACTAGAGGTAATATCTTTCATTTGAATAACTATGAAAAGACATGCTTGATTGCACACATTGATGAAAGTTGGCTATAGCATAAGAGACTCTGTCATGTAAACTTTGATTGTATGGTAAAAATCAGTACTACTAAGGCAGTTAGAGATTTACCTAAAATAGTCAAACCTCATAATACAATATGTAAGGAATGTCAATTTGGAAAGCAAGCTAGAACTAGTTTCAAAAGTATTCCAGAAAAATCCAATAATGTTCTTGATCTAATTCATACTAATTAATGTGGTCTAGCTAGAACTAAAAGCTTACAAGGTGATAGATATTTCATGCTAATCATTGATGATTATTCTAGAATGTGTTGGGTTACTTTTCTCAGAGAAAAATCAGAAGCACTTGGAAAGTTTAAATTATTCAAAGCAATGGTTGAAAATGAAACTGGTAAGAAAATCAAATGTTTAAGATCAGATAAAGGAGGTGAATTTACATCTAAGGAATTTAATGCATTTTGTGAAGTGGATGGAATCAGAAGACAACTATCAACACCTCAAACACCACAACAAAATGGAGTTGTTGAAAGGAAAATTAGAACTATCTTGGATGCAACCAGAAGTATGTTATTAGAAGCAAACTTGCCACATGTATATTGGAGAGAGGTAGTAGGTACAATGGTCTATACATTCAAAAAAGTTCACATCAAAGGTGAAACTGGTAAGACCCCCCATGAACTATGGTTTGGTATTACTCCTACTCATAAATATTTTAGAATATTTGGAAATAAATGCTACATTAGAAGAGATGAGTATATTGGAAAATTTGATCCTAGAAGTGATGAAGGAATATTTCTTGGTTATTCATCTAAGAGTAAAGCATATAGATGTTTTAACAAGAGATTGCAGAAAATTGTTGAGAGTACAAATGTAAAGATTGATGAACAATTCAAAGGAACTTCAAAGTATATAGCTTCTGAACCGGCAACAAAAATTATAAAAAATGAACCTACATAGAATCCACCAGTACAGAGTGAAGTTCCAGTTACATCGGTATCATCTAAAAATTCCATTGTGACTGAAGAACTACAACAAACAAAGACACCTCGGTATGTAAGATTGAATCATTCTGAAGATCAGATAATTGGAAACAAATACAAAGGAGTTATGACAAGAGGAAGATTGGCAAATGAAGAGGTATGTCTTATTTCTCAAATTGAACCATCATCAATTAATGAGGCATGTGAAGATAAATATTGGACTAAAGCTATGGAAGAAGAATTAGAGCAAATTGAGAAAAATAACACTTGGACATTAGTTCCCCGGCCTAAAGATAAAAATGTAATTGGAACAAAATGGGTATTCAGAAACAAATTGAATGAAGATGGTAAGGTTATCATAAATAAAGCAAGACTAGTGTGTAAAGGATATTCTCAAAAGGAAGGAGTTGAATATAATGAAACCTTTGCATCGATAGCTAGAATTGAGGTAGTTAGATTATTTTTAGCCTTTGCAGCACATAGGAATTACAAAGTATATCAGATGGATATTAAATGTGCATTTCTGAATGGAGATCTTGAGGAGGAAGTTTACATTGAACAACCTGATGGATTTTCTTTGATAGATGACAAGATATGGTTTGTAGGATAAGGAAAGCTTTGTATGGATTGAAGCAAGCTCCAAGAGCTTGGTATGCAAGACTAGATAAGTATCTTTTGAAGATTGTTTTTTCTAAAGGTAATGCTGATAGTAATCTATACTATAAAGTGACTAATGATGACATCTTGGCTATAGAAGTTTTTGTTGATGATATAGTATTTGGAGGAGAAGATGGATTGTGTAAAGACTTTTGTATTAAAATGTAGCAAGAATTTGAAATGTCTATGATTGGTGAAATAAGATTCTTTATAGGATTGCAGATATCTCAGACTGACAAAGGTATATTCTTGAGTCAATCAAAATACTTAAAAGAGTTACTAAAGAAATTTGGGATGGAGAACTCTAAACCGGTAAGCACACCCATGACTACAAATGACAAATTATCTTTAAGAGATGAATCTACACCTGTTAATCCAACAAGGTACAAATCTATGATAGTAGGTTTACTATATTTGACACAAACTAGACTTGATATCATGAATGCAGTATGTATTGTTTCAAGATTTCAAAGTAATCCTAGAGAAAATCATGAACCAACATTAAAAAGGATTTTCTGGTACTTACAAGGCACTACAAATCTTGGATTATGGTATCCTAGAAATGAAAAACTTTGACCTATGTGCATACACAGATGCAAATTGGGCAGGAGATATCAATGATAGAAAAAGCACCACCGGTGGAGCATTTTTTATTGGAAGCAAACTAGTTTCTTGGTTGAGTAAGAAACAGAGTTATACATCTTTATCAACAGTAGAATTAGAATATGTTGCAGCAACAACTAACTGTACACAGGTACTATGGCTCAAACAAATGTTGAGAGATTTAAAGGTAAAATGCAAGGAACCTATAACTATCTATTGTGATAATAAAATAGCAATTGATATATCTAAGAATCTGGTACTACATTCTAAAACAAAACATGTTTCAATCAAACTGGATTTTCTAAGAGAAAAAGTTGGAGCAAAAGAAATAAAATTGGTTTATGTGAATACTAAAGAACAGCTTGTAGATATTTTCACTAAACCTTTTCCTAAGGAGACCTTTGAATATCTTAGAGAACAGATTGGGGTCATACCCCCACCGGTAGACACTTAGAGAGTTGATGTCTGTCATCAACCGACAGAATTAACAGAGATATATTATTACTTTGGCTTTGATGAGGAAGCTACTTCTCAGGGGGAGTAGTTGGTATATTATAATTGGTTGGTATTTTGTATATGGACCTGATTTTGTTGTAACTTTGGCATTTGATGTCAAAGGGGGAGAGATATCTATGGAAAAATACATTATCTCTTGGGAAGAGATTGGTACAGAAAAACATAAAGAAAACACATGTTATTATCAGGGGGAGAGATTGTTACTTTGGGGAGATTGTTGGTTTTTGTATTTGGCATTTCTGTTTTGGCACTTTGATGGTTTTTCCATCTTGTGTTGCCATCAATGCCAAAGGGGGATATTGTTGGTATTTTGGTAGTATTTTGTCATTGATGTCAACACCTACTAAAAATCTAGTACTTTGGAGATCCAACAACATTCACCGACAAACAAGTGACTTTTGCACAGTCACCAGTATATGGTACACCGACAGGAAATAATGATCACCAACACTTGGAATGACTTGGAAAACACTTGGTAATGTCGAAGACATTGTTTGGACATCTTATCTTGGAGAAATTTTTATTGGCATATTTGTATTTGCATATTTGTTGTTACGGGCAAATAGGTCCAGGGTTACACCAACAGGTTTATCTTTTCCAGATCAACACGACATGTTATGGAGTTGATTGATTATTGTTGTAAATGTTTTAAGCCAACATGTTCAATCAGTTATTGTATTATTTGTAAAATTATTTTATTGTAATATCTTGTAGAGCCGACCTACTAAAATTGGTCTTAGGTTATGGTATAAATGTAAGGTCTTAAATGTAAGATTGATGGAGTGTGAAAAAGGTTTTGTGCAAAGGTATATGCAAGATTTAGCAGAGCTATACACGCAAACATCATTTGAAGGTGAAGCTAGGTTTTTGTGAAAGCATATCAGAACTAGACCGGTACTGAATCCAGCATATGAAGATGCTATTTTGTGCAGTACATTCTTATTGGATTTAACCATCCAACTGTAGTCAGTGTGACTCCCTTTGGTGATTGAGTAGTGAGCTCTAGGTGCTTGGCCTTTCTGCATGTGCAGACCCCATTTATGTACACTTACTATCTATAGTAGTATCATCTTATTGTGGGTAAGGTTTCCCACCATGGTTTTTCCTCTTACAGGGTTTCCACATACAAACATTGGTGTTATGCATTGTGGATGATTTTGTCTTTTAGTTTCATGCATTAATCTTTACTAGTATTGCATCTATCTATTAAATCTGTCCATCGGTATAGCAGATTGTTGTTGGCATTTTTGTTGTTTATATTGTGATTGTCATTGATGGACACACACTTGTATTGAGATCCCCTTTATGTGTATGAGCTTGTGCTCAACCGATATTTGATCCAACCGATATGTTGTATACTAGTCTTTAGACTAGTGGTGATTTTGCAGAATGTGTTTCCTGGTCTGAAGCGGCATATCAACCCCAAGCAGTTCGTAGATCCCAAGCGGCACGAGGGAGCAAAGTAGCACAACACATTCTTACTAGTCTTCATTTTTTTCAAACCGGCAACCGGTATTTTGTATGAACCGGTAATACTCTGTGATGAGTTACCAACCGGCATTTTGTGATGAGTTACCAATCCACCAATTGTTTGACGGTGCCGACACATTGATGGTGCTTTTTTTGTCATGTTACTGAGTACATCTAGATGCATTGAACCTAGAAAATTGTAATGTAATCCTATTGGACCGACATGAAATTAGATTCCTTTAAAAGGACATCATGTCTAGGGTTTTAAGTTGTTGCTGAAAGGGTTAATGTCGTGCTAGGGTTTAAGGTGGAAATTGAGAACGATCTTATCTGAGAAGATAAGTTGTAACTGTGAGAGAGAGAGAGAGAAGACTGAAGTAATGCTGGAATGCATTATCTGTGAGCAATACTGGATCTAACCAAGCAGTTTGTGCTATTAGATAGATCAAACACTTGTTGATTACTCACATCTTTGAGAATTTTGTAACCCTTAACCGGGTAGGCCTCAAAGCCTTTGTAAAATCCTCTAACAAGGTGGTTCACACATGTGAATCTAAAATCCTCTAACAAGGTAGTCTTTAATCGGACTTATCTCCTAACAAAGATTGAGATTCCTAACAGGATCTGTTCTAGTGAAGAACATTGTAAGACCTTAACCGGTCTAACCTTAACCGATCTAGTTTCTATTCTACAGATAGTGACTTGTGAGTTCCATCTCACCGTGGTTTTTTCCAGTTGGGTTTCCATGTCAAATATCTTGTGTTATGGTAGTATTTCTTTTGTGGGTGAATGTTTTATTCGCATTTTGGTTTGCATGTGTGGTAACCGGTTTGATTGTTAGACTGCTTTGCCAGTTTATCTTTGGACTATGTAAGTGTTTTAGTGCATTGATTTTTGGCATACTAATTCACCCCCCCCTCTTAGTATTCATCAATTCATATCAGAGCCTACCTTTCTATAATTTTAACCACTTGGAAAGAGATATGGGGGAATACACCATGAGGGAACTTACTCAATGACTCACTAAGTCTGAGCAAGCCTATGATGATCTTATGGTCAAATACAAGGCATCTCAAGCAAAAAGGAGAGAACATGTAGAAAAGATGATGGAACTATTTGAAAGTAGTTTTGAAGATGAAGCTAACATGGAAGCCATGATTGCTAAAGTAAATAAGCTGAATGATTCAAACTCCAATCTAAGAAAGGAGTTGGAAGGACTGCCTATTCAGTTTAGTCAAGAGCTTGAGAACCAGAGAAAAGCTAAAGATTGGATAAAGGACAGAGATCATGAGATCTCCAAATTGAAACAAGAGATTAGTGCACTGACTGCTTGCCTTCATGAGAGTAGAATGGAAAAGGAAGACATGCAAGGAGAACTAAACATTGCCATCTCTGAAAATGCAAGTCTAATGGAGACAAACATTGCTGTTTCCAAAGAACTCTTTGAGTCAAAGGAAATACTGGTTAAGTTTGGCAAAAGTACTGTCAAGCTAGAGCAAAAGCTTGAGTCATCTAGACCGGCAAAGAATACCAATGGTCTTGGTTTCTCTGGACATGAGGAAGGAGAATCCTTAGGAACAAATGCTGAAGCATCAAAGAAGCAACCGACACTCAAAGGAAAAGATAAGAAAAAATTCAAACTTGTTTTCTTTAATTGTCTTAAAGAAGGAGACACTACCAATGTATGTAGGAGCAAAGCCTACAATAATTTTCCATATTTTATCAACAATGTACCTAGATCCAATAAGTTCAATGGTCATTGTTATGCATGCAACAAGTTTGGGCATAGAGCATTTGAATGCAGGTCCGTGATGGATAACACTGGAAGATATCCTTAGAGGACCCAAGGAACTGGTCCTGAACCTTTTGTGAACCGGAACCACAACCGGTTTAATGTCTTCAATCATCAATCAAGAAGCGGTGGCCATCAAGTGGCAACCAGATGGAGAAAAAGTTGTATGATCTGTCATGGTCATGGTCACACTGCTGCAACATGCAGAAGGAAGAATGGAAACATGTACAATGGACTTTGGAGAGCACCTGGACTTTTTTGCTATCACTGCAACAAACCGGGTCACATTGCAAGATTCTGCAGAAGTAGAAAAAGTATATCTGATGATATATCGGTCACTCAAGAAGGAGAAATCAATGTTGAAAAAGTTCAAGGTGACATGAAGAAAACATGGAGGAAGAAACCAACAATGTTGGAAGAGGAAGTGATTTCTGTACCTAGTGTGGAAATATCGGAACCGACAAACTAAGCCTCAAAGGCTTAGCGGGAGCAAACACTGAAATTCTTTCAAACCCTCGGTTTACACCGGTAAAAGACCTTAACCGGTATGCGATACCTGTTGCTGGGCAGAAGATCGAAAATGGTAAAAAGGCAAATTAGGGTTTACGCCCTAATAGAGGAGCATTAATGGCGGTAGGTGAGAGACATGTATAAAAGCATTTTTCAAATCATTTCTCACTATCTGATTTTGAGTGAAGAGAAGTTTTCAAGTGCAGAGAGAAGAAAAGGCGATTTGAGCTTAGATTTCAAGAAATTGACAAACCTTGAAAGAGATTCAAATCCAGTTTGCAAGCGGTAGTGGAGAACACAAAGTGGTGATTTGGCAACTGACAGAGAGTGGAGTAAAGTAGAATCATGAAGCCCTAAATTCGCATTTGAAAGGTATTTTTTTGTGTTCTTGAAATACTCTACAATGGCTTCCACATCTCATACCAGTTCGAGTACATCCATAGAGTCAGAAAGTTTTATTCAGAGGAAGTGCAAATATAATGCTTTATCACAAGTTCCAACTGGAGTCATAGTTGAAGAGGGAATTTCTGATTATATTGATTGCAAAATAGAAGACCTAGGGTCTTTAGCCATTCACACTCAGTTAGGTCTATTTTGCGGCAAGGAAAAAAAGATAAAACCGGAGTTTAGTGTCTTAGAGAAGAAGAAATTCCACAACGCAATATATTTTCTAGAAGATTTCACGGAGGATCACATTAGAATTATTTTGAGTAGAGTCCATGGTGACAAGATGTACTTGGAGAGGATGCATGATATTACACCTCAGGCAAGTCATGCAGTCACCAGTTTTTATAACACAGGGGAAGTGCCAGCCCTGAGAAAAGTGAGTAAAACCGAAATAGCCAAGCTCACCGATTCAACCAGTGATTCATGGGGTATGATAGTCAATCCTATCAAGGATGATCTAGTGAAATACGCTTGCATGGTGATAGGCTACAGAACATTTTCAGCCAACAGGATTAATTCTGTATTTGCTGTAGTGGTAAATGCTAGTTACCAGATGATAAAAGAGGATGCATCTTTTGACTTATGCACTGGTATGCAGAGGCAACTCCTGTTGAATCTTAAGGCAATCAAATAGGATAATTCACTGAGGTTTAAGTTTGGACAACTACTGGTAGGGTTTTTCTTCTATTTCCAAGGCTACTTTCCTGGTGTAGGAGATGTCTAGTGGTCCTCTGACCAACCGGTAACCAAATAGATAAAGGAAAGCATTCAAGCCATTGGAACCAGCTACCCTGAAGTACTGAACAAATATTTTGATGAGTTCAAAAGAAAGATGAGTTAGAGGGTAAGAATCTCAGGTGATATAGTGAAGAAATATGAAGATGACATCTATTTCACTATTCAGGTGGACAAATGTTTAATGGAGACTGTTGAGCCTAGAATGGAGGAAGTGGAGCCAATGGGCTATGAGGTTATGTATGACATGCTGGAAGGGTATGCCTCAACCCTTATTGCCTCACCTCTTGATCCAAAGGCTAAGAGGACTGGAACCTACTTGGAGAGGATTGCACTAGTTGAAGAACCATCAGTGAAGGAAGGAAAAGAACCGACAACTAAGAAAGCCAAGGCAGTGCCTGCAGCATCGACACTGGCTACCACTGCAACTCCAAGAGTGACCAAGTGGTCACCAGCAAAGAAGAAACCAGAGGTAACACCGGCAAAAGTCTTCAAAAGAAAGAGGAAGACTAAGACAAATGAACCAAACTCCAAAGAAACTGAGTATGATGAAAAGCCGAAGAAGGCAAGACAGATAAAGAAGGTGAAGAAGAATGAACCAGCAGCATCCGCATTGGTAATTATTGATATCTCCTCATACAAACCTTTGACACATTGTCAAAGAATAGTAAAAAATATTAGGAGAAAATTACTTCATGATTTAGTAGACTATTATGATGAATTTAATAGTGAGGAGAAAGATGAAGTACTACAGGAAATCATTCTTTATTTGTGTAAAAATGACCGGTCACCATCAGAGATTAAATCTCAGACACCAGATTCATTATTTAAAGCATTAGATAATAAATGGTGCATTGCCATTGAAAAAGAATAGGAGATTAGGGAGAAAGTCTTTGCACAGTACTTTCCCAAACTCTCAAATTTAGAATTATTTGGTGCCTTGGATCAAAATAAAGGTCTCTTCTTCACAAGGAGAAGAAGACTCTAGTTGTTGGAGGGGATAATTGATGATGTCAAAAAAGATACTCATCAACATATGGCTCATGCTATCAAATCTCACAAAGCACAAATGGCCAACCTCCAAGCAGAAAAAGAACCAGTTATTTCCAAACTGGATGAGGTTTTTGATGAGGAAGGAAACCTGGTGGAAGAACCAATCAACACTATTGATGTCGATGCCCTGGATGTAGAAGATGTCACTCAGGACATACCTTCTGAGGGAGCTAAATAGGGGCAACAAGCCAAACAGGGTGGTGAATAGGTTGAGGACACATAACAAGTGGCAAAGGAATAGGAAGAGAAGAAGATGAGGGATGAAGATGAGAAAAAGAAGAAAGAGGAAGAGAAGAGAAAAGAGGAAGAGGAGAAATGAAAAGATGTAGAAAAGAAGAAGCAAGAAGATGATAGGAAAAAGAAAGAAGAAGAGGATAAGGAAGAAAAGAGAAAGAAGGAAGAAGAAGAGAAGAAGAATAAGGAAGAAGAAGAAAAGAAGAAGAAGGAAGCGGAAGAGAAGAAGAAGAAGGAAGAGGAAGAACAAAAGAAGAAGGAAGAGGAAGAACAAAAGAAGAAGGAAGAGGAAGCACAGAAGAAGAAGGAAGAGGAAGCAAAGAAGAAGGTAGAAACAGAGCAGAAGCAGAAAGAAGAGGAAGACAAGAAGAAGATGGAAGAGGAAGAGAAGAAAAAGAGAGAAGAGAAAAGAAAGAGAAAGAAGAGAAGGAGAAGAAAAAGAAGGAAGAAGCATACAAGACAGCTGAAGCAATGAAGAGCACACAGATGGAGACTCCTAAGGCAACTAGGAGCCAAGCCAAACTGGCTACTATCTCGAGTCCTATTGATCTCCAATTTGCAAGTGAGTCTGAGCTTATGCAGAGCATCAAGGTTTCCCAAGAGTGCGTTGAAGTCATTCATAGGAAAAGGGAACATGATATTATTCAAGCGGTTGTAGACACCCTTACCAATTTAATCCCCAGTACTAATCTTCCTGACACTGAATCATCACTAGCACAACTCAAACTTCTATGTACTATAGTGGATGATCAGGTGCAGAGTCTGGAAGAAGCAGCAGAGGCCAATGTAAAGAAAGAGCACCAAAAGGCTCTTAATGTTGCTCTAGTGAAAAAGATGAATGAGCTTAGGACTGAACTACTGAAAGATCAAAAGGACATAAGGAATGCCTTAGATGAGGGAAACTTGCTACTCAACAAAATCTGTCAACCTCATCTATTCTGTGAAGATGTGCTAGCCAAGAAGCAAAAGCTTCAAATGGACTTACAGTCCTACTTGGGCACATTTAAGACACCTTATGATTCCTTTGCAGCATATGGGCAAACCATTCACCGGTTCCAGATCCAGTCAGCCAAGATGGAGCAAGAGATCAGTACATGGTCTAGGGATTTATAGGAGCTTCAACTGGTATTACTTCCATGACTACAAATTCTTCAGAAGTGTTATCTGAACCTGGATGCCCTGGCAGTCACACAGGAATTGAGCACAGTAGATGCCATGGAAGAACAGGTATCCCAGATGTAGACAGAGAAGGAAGTGGCAACCTCCCTACTTGAGTCATGGTCTCTATCCATGAAACAATTTTTGCAGGACTATAAATCAGTTTTTGACAAGTATTATTCATTATTGTCATAAACCTTATATATATATATATATGGAAATAGGGTTATTCAGCGGCACTTTGTCATTGTTGGCAAAGGGGGAGAAGTATATCTGGTTTTTGGTTATAAAATTTTGATCTTCTGACATAGGGGGAGAAATATCTGGTTTTGACATTTTGATATATGCTTTGATATATGCTATATGCTCTGTATGCAAAATTGCTATACACTGTGTTAATTAAGGGATAGTGCATATGCTTAGGGGGAGCAATTTTGTTAATGGCAAGTTTTTGTTGTAAAACACTTAGATGTCAAATTTTTATTTTCCTAAGTGTTGCCATCAATGCCAAATAGGGAGATTGTTGGCATTTTTGTTGTTTATGTTGTGATTGTCATTGATGAACACACACTTGTATTGAGATCCCCTTTATGTGTATGAGCTTGTGCTCAACTAGTATTTGTTCCAACCAGTATGTTGTATACTAGTCTTTAGACTAGTGGTGATTTTGCAGGATGTGTTTCCCGATTTGAAGCGGCATGTCGACCCTAAGTGATTCGTAGATCCCAAGCGGCATGAGGGAGCAAAGTAGCACAACACATTCTTACCAGTCTTCATTTTTTTCAAACCGACAACTAGTATTTTGTATGAACCGGTAATACTCTATGATGAGTTATCAATCCACCGATTGTTTGACGGTGCTTTTTGTGTCATGTTACTGAGTACGTCTAGATGCATCAAACCTAGGAAATTGTAATGTAATCCTATTGGACCGACATGAAATTAGATTCCTTTAAAAGGACATCATGTCTAGGGTTTTAAGTTTTTGCTGAAAGGGTTAATGCCATGCTAGGGTTTAAGGTGGAAGTTGAGAATGATCTTATTTGAGAAGATCAAGTTGTAACTATGTGAGAGAGAGAGAGAAGACTAAAGTAATGCTGGAATGCATTATCTGTGAGCAATAATGGATCTAACCAAGCAGTTTGTGCTATTAGATAGATCAAACACTTGTTGATTACTTAGATCTTTGACAAGTCTGTAACCCTTAACCGGGTAAGCCTCAAAGCCTTTGTAAAATCCTCTAACAAGGTGGTTCACACATGTGAATCTAAAATCCTCTAACAAGGTAGTCTTTAATTGGACTTATCTCCTAACAGAGATTAAGATTCCTAACAGGATCTATTCTGGTGAAGAACATTGTGTAGCTAGGAAATCGGAAATCATCACAAACAATATAAACATTAATCATTAGCTCAGTCATGAAAGCTAAATGCAATGATCTATCCTAAACACACTCAATAAAGACATAAAGACAAAACATTCAAAACTAAATACTATGCAAACCAAATGTAGATCTGAATGCTTCCTTCATGCGGCTCCATTGTTCTTCTTTCTTCTCCAAATAGTTTTGTTGTAGATCTGACCTACTAGTGCATGATCATAATATGAAAGCAAGTAGACAAGATGATTGCTCAAGAGTACTCAAAGCATGATTTGACAAAGTGATTATAAATTTGATAATTTGATTAGGGGATTCAAAAATGTGATCAATTGGGGATCTTTGATTGAAGAAATTCATCCAATTTATAGATAAATTGGAGAAAAGACAAGATTAGCATGAATTTGATATTAAAGGCAATTGATTTCAAAAATGGCACAATTGAGTGGAAAGAAGAAGGTTATGAAACCTTCTATGTCATGAATTATGACATATTGCCAATGCAAAGGTTAGAGGACTAAAAGCCTAGGACATCTTGCTATGCCAAAAGTATGACGCATGAGAAATTCATGCTTCCACCGAAGCACAAAAATAGGGAGAGACTAGAGAGGAATTGATTAGGTGGAAATTGAATTTGACAAATTAGAAAATTAGGTGGAAATTAGGAATTAGGAAAATTAGAAATGAGGAAATTAGAAAATTAGAAAATTAGGAATTGATGAAATTAGAAAATTAGGTGAATTAATTAACAATTTTTCATTCATTAATTAATTCACAAAAAGAGGGGGAATTAATTAGCCAATTAAATAAATATTTAATTATGACAAGAAGACTTAGGATAAATAAATAAATTATTTAACCTAGAGGGAAAATGCCAAACAAGATTAAATGAATAAATCATAAAACCTTAGAAGATTAGGTCTTGACAAAAGATAATTGATGTAGATTCGATTTGATCATGATTCTGACTTGATAAATGATTTGATTGATAAACAATTGAGATTGGTTGACAAATTGATCAATATTGATAAAGAGACCAAATTGATATGCACCAATTCACATGATTAAAGAGGACAAGGATCAATGACAAATCGATCGCAAAATGACAAGATTGGCAAATTGATAAGAGATCGACCAAAATCATGACTGAAAATTGTTATCGAAAAGACCTAATTCAAAAGCAAGAAAAATGAGGAATGCAGAAGGACTCAATGCTCGCAAACAATAAAGACCAAGTGCGCAACATGGAAGAAATGTTAATGCGACACAAAAACCCTAAAATAAGGCAATGCGCAAATGTTAAAGTATGACTCCGCAAGCGTTGACCATTTTTAGACGTCTACATTTTGCCCCTCTTTGAGACAATGCGATTTTAAGCGTTGTTTCAAAGAACAATAATGAAAATGCCCCAGACAATAACAATGACATATGCATGCCCCCTCGAGGAATTGGCCAGAAACATCCAGAAAAGAGGCCAATTCATCGATAAGAATGATAGAAAATGATAGGATCAAACGACTCGCCAAGACTGATGGAAGAAATGTTAGTAAGAAGAAATTAGACAGAGGACAGTTAGAGATGAAGAAAAACTTGCTTTCACTAATGCACAGAAGTAGGTGAGAACCTTTATTTAATGTAGCAAAGTGGATGCAGAGCATCATGGCATTGAAGGCTAGAGCTGAAATGCAAACCTTTTTGCAAAAGACAGACACATCATAGACAAACAGCAATCACAACAAAAAAAAGAAAGAGACCATGAACCATCCCGGTCACTCTAAATCACTCAGTGACATCATCGAGCAACATAGGAACATGACCGAAGCCAAAGATAAATCAGTAAAAAGATAAGATGCACAAATTCCAACAAATCAAACAAACATCTTGATCTTCATTGTCAAAAGTTGAAAGTGCTGATAGGACGATCATGCTGTCTGGTTTCAGGACATACGGTACCCTGTCTAAGATAGGACATAGTCTGGTTTCGAGTATACCACACCCTATATAAGACCCATGATAGTAGAGACAAGGACAAATGATTTTGAGGTTGATTAATATGACAATTTTGATCAGGTTGAATGTCAGGTTTGATAGAAAAAGTTCATCTGTTTATGCGTGATTTCAGTAAAGCACAATGCGTGATTGCGGGTTGTTGGAGGGATGCTCAGTGATTTGTCTTATGCACAAAAGGGATCATTTATTTTTTGTTTTGCTTTTCAAGATTTTACAAATTTTTTTTGTGTTCATTTTTTCAGGACTTTATATGACTTTTTAGGGATTTTCTCAGGACATTTTTCAATTTTCAAGAGATTTTTTTCAGGACATTTTTCAATTTTTATGATCTTTTTTAGGACATTTTTCAATTTTTTTGATTTTATTTTGGAGATTTTTCAATTTTTTTGATTTATTTCAGGACATTTTTCAATTTTTTTGATTTTGCCCCCAGTGTCTAGCAAGGAAAGGAATATGACAAGTGAATAAATAGGCTTGCTGAAATATTGGTGGATAGAGAGAAGACAAAGGCCTTTTATTATGGAGACAATATGGATGCAATTTTCAAAGGCTATTGCATGATGGGACAAGAGACTGGATATGACAATGTAAAGTAGTGACATGGCATGAGGGACATGTCAAGAGGTTTTTGAAACCATGTTTAAATTTTGCATCCTTATATTAGATCAAGACTAAGGAATGAAAAAGAGTGTATGGATAGTGATACGATATGGATAGGATAAGAAAGACCAAGAATGGATAAGGGACATGGACTGAAGGTCGGGGTAGGCTAAGGGATAGTGGCATAAAGTTGCAATAGATAGGGAATATGGATGAAAGGTTATAATAAGCAAATGGATAAATACCAAAAGCTATGATAGACTAAAAGCTACAAATAAGATGCATGATGCTCATGATGATCCTCAGCCTTGTCAAGATCAAAGGTGGAAAGGGAAACTGGACATGAGGGACAATAGGGACAATAGGATATGAAGGGTAATGACATGGTATGATAGGATAATGAAGGGCAATAGGATATGAAGGAGGAAACCTGCCCCCAAGTACAATATGCAAGAAGTTCATGGATTACGCATGATGCTTGTTTGCTAGGTTTTCATCATGGTACTTGCCTAAGGCATCTGTTTGCCAAGTTTTCACCAGTGGACGAATTATTTTTGCATTACTTTTTTTCTTTTGTATTTTTTTTTTGTATTTTGACTTTTTCAATAGAAGATGGACACGTGATAGGGGATGGAAGAAGGACTCAAGAATATTTTTTTGTTTGGATAGTAACCTTGAAAAAAATGGACCATGACCTTTAAAAGTATGCTCAAAGATGTTGGTAGGATAAGGACATGGAAAAAGAGATGAAACTAAGGCAAGGATTTATGTAAAGGATTGGATCAAAGGGATGGAAGGATGGAAAATATGCATTGGATAATGAATAGGGTATTGGAAGAATTGGGCTTGAGCAGATGGAAATGAAGGCAAGATCAACATTGGCACACACCTTGAGGGGTGATGGATTGATGGAGGAAAAATGTATTTTGGATATTGAGATTTTGACGTAGGAAAGGCTATGGAGTTTGGGACATAAGGGCCCAAAACGGATGAAGAAGGTGATGGAGGAATAGATTTGAGAGGTTCAGATGGAGGAATAGCAACTTTGGATGCCAAGTTGGATGTTTTTTTAGGCTTTTGTGCTTCAAGGAGCCGCTTAGGGATCCAAATTGTTTTGGATTTTTCATGCTTTTGTTGTTCTTTGGTGTGCATCACTTGCATAAGGGATTTAGGAACCCATATATATTTTGACTTTGCTTTATTTTGCTCAATGGGCCTCTGTGGCCTTTTGGATATATTTTTTTCTTTATAGATCATATTGTTCTTTGTTTTGACATGTCGATTATATTGGACATGTTGATCCTTGAATACATGTGGATTTCTAGACTTATGACTTTTATACTTGGCATCCAAATTGCTTGGAAGAGGGAATGAATGTTGGTGTGGATATGAATGAAATGGACTTCTTTTGGGTGGATGAAATTTACTCAAGGATGTGTGCCTTTGCTGACCTTGCATAGAGGATGAAGGGATATAAGGACCTAAGATGGATGGAAGGTATGATGGGGAAGGTGTATGTTTTCATTTTTATGGAGGGATACCAATGTCTTGAGAGTGAGCTGTGTAGACATGACCCTTAAGATCTTCTTTGATATGGAGAGATTCCTGCTTATGGAGATCTACTCCTTTGCCTTTATGAATATCTTGACTTGTAGGATACTCTTTTCTTTGGGAAGAAGACGCGAGTCCATTATGAGGTGGATATGATATGAGAGAAATAATCAGATCTTGAAGTGGATCAGATTGCAGCAAAGTGGAAGAACCCATTATGCATGTCGAGTGTTCATGAACATCTTGCACTGACATGTTAGAATCATGAAGGGGATTAGGATCATGAGGGGGACTAGGATTGTGTAGTGGACATGGTTCAATGATAGGCTCTTCAAGAGATGGAATGGGAGAAATAATGGGATCATCAAAAGAAATGCAATCTTGGAGTGTATATGGAGTATTAAGACAAGGACATGAAGGAACAAAAGGATCTTGTGGAGGATTTAAAGGCATAATTTGATCTTGACAAGGAGGAAGATCATTGTAATCCTCTTTAAAGGTGCTTTGCTCTTGACTTTCAATGGGATCATCATAAAGGATGGAAAGGATATCTTGATCTTGCCCGGGGAATGGAGTGTCAATAGGACTTTGGATAGGATGGACAAGAATAGGGGAATCATTGTGAGTTTCTGGGGAAATGGGATCTTGGTCAACAATTGGATGGGATGATACGGTTTCAAGATCTTGATCTTCATCTATTTCAAGACACGTTTCTTCATGCTCTAAATTATCCTCTTGACATGGGGTTGGACTTTGGATATGCATGGAGGATTCTGACAAGGGCTCAATGTTTTGGGATGAAGGAAATGCACTTTGAACATTTGTGATGGATTCTGGCAAGGAATCAATGCTTGAACATGAGGAAGAAGGACTTCGAATGGGGTCCTCTAAAATAGGTAATGGCAATAAAGTGCATGGTGGCATTGGATCTTGTATTTCTGAAACATGACAAGGATGTGCATCATGAATTGGATTATCGTGGCAATCAATTATGGATAGCCCTTGGGTAATTGTGTCCTTGGGTGTATTGTTTGATGAGGACAATATGGAAGGTTCTTGTGAAACTTCTAAAGGTGTAGGGATAGATGCCACTAGAGAGTCAATTTGCTTGTGGGGGGATGAGGCATTGCTAGACATAATTGTATTATTTTGATCTTCCTCAAAGAATTCACTTGGTAGTTTCCTTAAGATCATTGCAATAAAGCCACCTTTCTTTTGAGGTTTTGACATGGTTGTATCTGGAATTTGAACTTGTTAGGCAAGGAGTTGGTTATGATTTGATGTCATGTTTTGATATTGGACTTGGTTCAATTGTTCTGACATGTTTGAAACTTTGGTTGGTGTGTGCTGCAACCTTTGTTTTTGAATGTTTGGTTGTAGTTGTTTACATTGATATGTTGATTGAACTTGAACTTGTTGATATTCCACCATTGGTTGAGCTATTTGTGGACATTGTATAGTTGGTTGGACATATTGTTGGAATTTAACCATTGGTTGTATTGGTTGAATATGTTGGACCATTGGTTGTGTCTGTTGGAAATGTTGGAGCTGTTGAACAATTGGTTGTGATGGTTGAAAATCTGATTGATAGTAAACCCCTTGTTGTTCTTGTTGTGAAGGCACATAATGTTGTTGAAATTGATGTTGTCTCTTTTCTTGAAATTGTTTCATCATCTCTATTTGGGAGAGGAGAGCTGGTATGTTTGATCATTCAAGAAGAGATCTTACATCAATTGGCTCAATCTTTGGATTTTGACCTGGAAATTTTTGAAACACTTTGGACATTTGTGATCTATTCTTCTCAATGTTTTTCACTCTTTGTTCCAATATCTCCTCTTCTTGAGCTAGTTTCTCCTCTAGTTTTTGTATTTGGAGACTTGTTTCATCATAAAAAGTTTAATCGATATTGCCTTGTTGTTGGGTTGGATATAATTGTGATTGCATTTTCGGTTGATATGTGAAACTTTGTTGCATCATTGGTGCTTGGAACCTTGTTTCAATAGACATGTCACTATGCAAATGCAATATTTTTGGAATTTTTCAAGGATAATGTATGATACGCAACTAAATGCAAATTAAATAGATGAAAATGCAATCTATGGCAAGAGTGCAATCTATGTTTTTGTTGTTTTTCAAGATTTTGACAAACTTTTGAAATGCAAATCTAAAAAGAGACCCTTAGGAAATTGAAATGATGACTAGACCTCAAAAGGACAAAAGGACCAAGTGACAAAAGGACAAAATGACAATGTCTCCCCTATATGCTTGGATACTAAGCTAGGTTTGACCAAATGATATTGATGACAAAAAGACAAAAGTTTGATAAGGTCTAGACTTCTTAACAATGACTTAGGGTTGTATCAAAGATTTTCATTACTCAAGTATGCAAAGCCTAGTTTTGACACTATATGCAAAGGGACAATTAATATGCAAGTGACCCTAATATGATATGATAATGTCCTAAGCTTAATTAAGAGACCTAGGGTATGCAATGTATGACAATGGTATGACTTTAATGCAAGAGGACATATGCAAATGGATGACCCTTATTGATATGCAAAGGAGTATGACTTAGGTGAAACCTAACCTTGGTACTTGACAATGAACTTTGCAAAATGCAACCTATGATGAACCTAAATGTAAGTGACATGAATGTTAAGACAAGATTTTGAACAATGTTTGACAACCATGTTTGAAAGTGTTTTGAAGTTTGTTGGATGAAATGCTCTTATGTTTAACCTTGTTTTGAATCAATGTGCCTTGTTTTTGAAATGAGATGCAATTCAACTTTTGACAACAAAAAAAGACAAGATATTTCAACTTAGACTCAAGACAATCATGCTCATTCGCACATTTCTTATGGTAGGCAAGGACATTAGGTACTTGAGAGGTAGACTCATTATGGGATTCAAGGAGAATACATAGATGCTTGACCCCACAGGCTCCCCTCCACGACACTCACTTCTTAGGGCAGCCAAGCATCAGTCCCCATGGAAATCTCCCCATGGCAAACTCAATATCTCTTCCAAGTATCTGAACTTGTCCTTCTCAAGCAACTAGAAGGGTTTTTTTTGGCCTCTAAAAACAAGGTGTTTAGTAAGGATTTCTATTAAGGGTTACTCCTTGATGTCACGCAGGCATGATTGAGACATTAAGCCCATCAAGATACCAAACAAATGTAGTCGCGCAAGCATGATTTAGACCATGAGGTCCTACTTAGATGTTGATATGAGAAAGACTTCAAGGGTCATCACTTCCCAAGTAACCGCAATTCCCACGTAACCCTTCCTTCAAAGCTTTCGCTCATCGGGTATTTTTTTATAGTGAGTTAGAATGCCAAGGTATTCTAGCCATACTCACTTTGGGTCACTCCCTTCTCACGATTATCACTTGCCTGCAAAAGCAAAATGGTCGAGAAGGCAGGCCCTCTAAAGGTGACACACAATCAAAACAATGAGCATGGTATCGAAGATCTGGATTTCTGATCACCCTAAGAAGGATGAGAGCATACTCTCCTACTCCAATGTCAAGCTCAATAATCAAAGCAAACATACATTCATTCCATCCTATTTAGAAATCACTAGGTGCCTAAAAATTAATTGTAAACACAAGGTTTAGTTGTATTCCAAGGCAACCTGCAAAACCCAAGTCAGAGGTTTGATATGCTTAGTCTTTGACTATCGAATCTGCACAAAACATGTTAGTAGTTTCATTTATTTCCTTTTTCATGCATATGCCAAGGTTCTACATAGAGAATTAGTACCAAAAACCAAAAAGCAGAAAACAAAATGCAAAACAAACAATTTTCAAGTAAAACACTGCATTTTTACCTCTGTTTCTGGACTTTACACAGGCGCAGAAGTCATGACATAGGCGTAGAAGTCATAACACAAGCGCAGAATGTCTCTAACACAAGCACAAAATGCTTAACATAGGTGCAAGTTGTCTTACACAGGTGCAGAAGTCCCTAGAAAATCCTGCACTGCCCTATTTTTGGGTTTTTTGACCTGCAAATCAACTCAAAAGCACTCAAAAACACAGTAAAGGGGTTAGAGGGTTAGTGTTCATGTCGGGTTCACCAATTAATGTAGCTAGGAAATCGGAAATCATCACAAACAATATAAAAATTAATCATTAGCTCAATCACGAAAGCTAAATGCAATGATCTATCCTAAACACACTCAATAAAGACATAAAGACAAAACATTCAAAACTAAATACTATGCAAACCAAACATAGATCTGAATGCTTCCTTCATGCGGCTCCATTGTTCTTCTTTCTTCTCCAAATAGCTTTGTTGTAGATCTCACCTACTAGTGCATGATCATAATATGAAAGCAAGTAGACAAGATGATTGCTCAAGAGTACTCGAAGCGTGATTTGACAAAGTGATTATAAATTCGATAATCTGAATAGGGGATTCAAAAATGCGATCAATTGGGGATCTTTGATTGAAGAAATTCATCCAATTTATAGATAAATTGGAGAAAAGACAAGATTAGCATGACTTTGATATTAAAGGCAATTGATTTCAAAAATGGCACAATTGAGTGGAAAGAAGAAGGTTATGACACCTTCTATGTCATGAATTATGAAATATTGCCAATGCAAAGGTTAGAGGACTAAAAGCCTATGACATCTTGCTATGCCAAAAGTATGATGCATGAGAAATTCATGCTTCCACTGAAGCACAAAAATAGGGAGAGACTAGAGAGGAATTGATTAGGTGGAAATTGAATTTGACGAATTAGAAAATTAGGTGGAAATTAGGAATTAGGAAAATTAGAAATGAGGAAATTAGAAAATTAGAAAATTAGGAATTGATGAAATTAGAAAATTAGGTGAATTAATTAACAATTTTTCATTCATTAATTAATTCACAAAAAGAGGGGGAATTAATTAGCCAATTAAATAAATATTTAATTATGACAAGAAGACTTAGGATAAATAAATAAATTATTTAACCTAGAGTGAAAATGCCAAACAAGATTAAATGAATAAATCATAAAACCTTAGAAGATTAGGTCTTGACAAAAGATAATTGATGTAGATTCAATTTGATCATGATTCTGACTTGATAAATGATTTGATTGATAAAAAATTGAGATTGGTTGACAAATTGATCAATATTGATAAAGAGACCAAATTGATATGCACCAATTGACATGATTAAAGAGGACAAGGATCGATGACGAATCGATCGCAAAATGACAAGATTGGCAAATTGATAAGAGATCGACCAAAATCATGACTGAAAATTGTTATCGAAAAGACCTAATTCGAAAGCAAGAAAAATGAGGAATGCAAAAGGACTCAATGCTCGCAAACGATAAAGACCAAGTGCGCAACATGGAAGAAATGTTAATGTGACACAAAAACCCTAAAATAAGGCAATGCACAAATGTTAAAGTATGACTCCACAAGCATTGACCATTTTTAGATGTCTACACATTGTAAGACCTTAACCGGTCTGGTTTCTATTCTACAGATAGTGACTTGTGAGTTCCATCTCACCGTGGTTTTTCTTAGTTGGGTTTCCATGTCAAATATCTTGTGTTATGGTAGTATTGCTTTTGTGGGTGAATGCTTTATTCACATTTTGGTTTGCATGTGTGGTAACCGATTTGACTGTTAGACTGCTTTGCCGGTTTATCTTTGGACTGTGTAAGTGTTTTAGTGCCTTGATTTTTGGCATACTAATTCACCCCCCCTCTTAGTATTCATCAACTGTTTCATCGGTATTAAGCAGTAATTTGATTAAGTTGTTTTTGGTTTAATATTTTGAGACAACTGATTCACCCCCCCCCCCTCTCAGTTGTCTCCGGGACCTAACAGTTTGCATCACATTCCACTATGAAGAGTTTCTCAAAACTAGCAACACTAGCATTGGTTGAGTAGCTATCTTCTCCTTCAATGTTTCAAATCCTTTATTTACTTGTTCATTCAACTGAAACTTTTCCTTCATTCCACCTCTAATGGTGTCTAAAATTGGTGCACATATAACATTAAATTGCCTATTGAACTTCCTATAGTATTGAGCTAGTCCATGGAAGCTTCTCACCTCTGTTGTTGACTTAGGAGTAGGCCAATTTACTATGGCTTCAACCTTGTTGGGATCCAACTTGAGGTTTCCTTGAGACAACACAAACCAAAGGTAAACCAACTCCTGCTTAACAAATTCACACTTGTCCAAGTTCATGGTGTACGTTAGGAAATAGGAAATCATCACAAAACAAGATAAAAATAATAGCTCAATCACAAATGCATTCATTGCAATGAATCTATCCTAAGACACATTCAATAGAGACATGAAATAAAAGCATTCAAAATTAAAGACATATGCAAACCAATGGTAGATTTGAAAGCTTCTTCATGCGGCTCCATTGTTCTTCTTTCCTCTTCAAATGGTTGGATTGTGGATCTCACCTACAAATGCACACACATCATTGAAAGAAAGATTGACATTGATTTATTGATCAAGAGTACTAGAAGCATAAATTCGATAGCCTAATTATCAATTACCAATTAAGGGATTTGATTGAAGAAATTCATCCAATTTATAGAAGAATTGGAGAGATGACAAGATTAGCATGATTCAATTCAAATGGAAATTGCAAATCAATTATGTCAATTATGACAAATTATGACAAATTATGCACTTTCTATGCACAATTTGTTGATTGATAATTCATGACAATTTATGACAAATTTCTATGTCAAGAATTGATTGATTGTCAATTATGACAAATTATGACAAATTGACATGTCATTTCCATGAATTTAGGAGAGAAATAGGAGGAATTTGAAATTAGGAATTAAGAAAATTAGAAAATTGAAATTGATGAAAATTAGGAATTTGAAATTAGGTAAATTAATTAATAATTTTTCATTTATTAATTAATTCACAAAGAGGAATAATTAGCCAATTAAATGAAGATTTAATTGTAATGAGAAGACTTAGGATAAATAAACAATTTATTAATCCTAAAGGAAGAAATGACACACACAAGGTTAAATGATTAAATCACGAAACCCTAGAAGATGAATTAGGTCTTGATGAAAGATAATTGACTCAATTCGATTTGATTTTGGATTGATAAATGACCAATATGATAAATGATTTGATTGAGATTGGTTGACAAAAATTAATGACAAATTGACCAAATTGACATGATTGGAAAGGACAAGGATCGATGACGAATCGATCGCAATATGACAAGATTGACAAGGACAAAGATCGACCAAAATCATGATTGAAGATTGTTGTCGACAAGACCAAATTCGAAAGCGAGACAGATGAAGAATGACTCGATGCTCGCAAATGATAAAAACCAAGTGCGAATCATAGGAGAAATGTTAATGCGATGCACAACCTAAAAATGAGGCAATGCGCAAATGTTAAAGTATGATCCCGCAAGCATTGACCATTTTTAGGTGTCTACATTTTGCCCCTCTTTGAGACAATGCAATTTTGAGCATTGTTTCAAAGAATAGTAATGAAAATGCCCCAGACAATGATAATGACATATGCATGCCCCCTCGAGGAATCGGCCAGAAACATGCAAAAAAGAGGCCAATTGATCGATAAAAAATAATAGGATCGAACGGACTGACAATCGGAGATCGGATACATGAAGGACAAGCAATTTAAGGTGCACAAGACCGCGATCAACATAAGATGGAGAGGACACACGTCCATCTATGGACTGACAAAGATCTATAAATGGGACCAAGAGAGGGAAAATTGTTCATTTGCACTAGCCCAAGAAGAGGATTTGTTGCTCTGGAAAAGGACACTTGCAGAGAGATGGCAAAAATTCAAATGGTAGATCACCTCGGAGAACGTGTACACATGTACAAACGACTGGACGATGTGGGAGCAGTGATATGTATCTAAAAAACCCATGTTTTCAATTTCATGAATTTGACTTGCTTGCGGGACATTGCGGGGCCCACAGGGGATACAGAAACTGACTTCTGCGCTTGTGCAGAGCGAATCTTGCGCTTGTGTCAGGTATTCTATGCTTGTGTAAGGGTACACAGGCGCAAGAGTCAAGACACAGGTGCAAGAGGCAAGACACAAGCGCAATTGTGCATGTAAGACTCAATTTAGGTTCAAAACTGCATGCAAAGGACCTGAAAAGGGGGGACAAGGGTAGGATAGGGTAAAATAGATAAAGTACCCCCGAATTTGGCCATAAAACAAGGAAATGTAGCCCATAGGAGCAAACCCTAAAACTGACAAAAGGATGCCCCAATTGTGATGCAGAGTCGACAGTATCCGTTGATCACGCGGGAGAATTGATCAGACTGTTTCATGCTACGACATAGACTCAGGAGAACGGACAGAGACACATTAGCAGGACTTGGCATATATTACATCACATACATGCCCGAGATTAGGGCAAACATAGGATTGCTTACCGCATTGGTAGAGCGATGGCATTCGGAGAGCTCCTCATTCCATTTGGCGACTGGCGAGGTGACAGTGACATTGGAGGATGTATGGCGTATCCTCCGCATTCCGATACATGGAGAGATGATAGAGTATGACCCAGTGACAGGGAGAGATGCGTTGTGCAGATTGTTTGAGTGCAATGCAGATGATTTGGACATTGTCGAGAGGGAGATCCACTGGGAGACTATGGCAGGAGAGTATGATCAGCGATGTGTGGTGATAGCAGTTGTGATAGCATGTCTACTAGTAGGAGACAGACAAGGACATGGATTCCTTCTTGGATGGGGAAGAGTGCTAGAGCAGATGGTGACAGAGGGGACGGTGTATGCGTGGGGACCATGTGTGCTTGCTATGCTATATTTTCAGCTGCATCAGATAGCGTATCAGGGAGTGCAGACTTTGAGCTATGGAGTCACATTGCTTCAGGTATGGGCATTTGAGCACATAGCCATATGTCGACCGATTACAGAGAGATAGGTTGTACCACACCAACCATATGTGTATTGCTATGGGGGAGCACTGAGACAGGGTCCATTTGGATACATATTATACTGGCGACATGAGCTAGATAGACTGAGAGAGTTCACATGGAGGCCATATCTTGATTTCCCTGGATGGTCAGATGACAGTGAGGAGTTACCATATTGTAGATAGGAGAGGTACCTGATTGGGTGACCAGTGAATCGCCAGAGAGTGATTGAGATGTACCTGCCAAAGAGAGTCAGACAATAGTTTGGAGAGACGGAGGATGTACCTAGGAGGACTGCATGCTTTGCCCGATCTCACAGAGAGACGAGTCAGTGGGGGAGTATGATTCAGCCACACATAGCATATGCCAACTTTGTAGAGCTACATCAGAGACAGTGGGATTGGAGGTCAGATGTGGTGGATGCTGGGACGACAGAGGAGTATGAGATATGGTTTGCACAACGACGGCTAGTGCCTTTGACTGATCCTGATATCCCAGTACTGAGGAGACAGGAGGACTTCCCACTCACAGGAGAGGAGGGAGATGATGAGGACGAGGAGGATGATGAGGATGATGAGGATGACGGGGATGGGGATGAGGGAGATGATGGTGGGGAGGATGATGATGAGCCAGACTCAGCTGATCAAGAGACATTGCAGGATATTCCCATAGAGTCGGAGACAGCTAGGATAGAGGAGATGGATATGTGCAGGGCTACCATAGCGAGTCAGGAGGACTATATTGCAACATTGGAGAGACAGAATGCCAGCTTGAGGACAGAACGAGATACAGCAATAGCTCAGGCACAGTGAGAGGGACAGAGAGTCACTGAGTTCATTGGGTCGATTAGGGATGCCAGTGCATGGGAGATGGCACAGATGCTGGTAGAAACCGGAGAGGAGAGACTATATTGGAGGACACTATATGAGAGTGCAGTTCCACCAGAGTGGAGAGCACCTTCATATCGGGCACGATCGAGGATAGAGAGCAGGTCACGCTCTCGGATGTCATTGAGCAGCATGGGGGTGAGTGGACCGATGAGACCACTACAGCCAGGACCAGGAGGGACATCATCCATGAGACATGGCAGGGATGAGGAGGATAGAGGGAGCACCTAGTGACAGAGGCACATGCTCCTTATGACAGACAGTGGACATTATGTAGTTTGACATGTTGTAGTCAGCCTGCGGGCCATACTTAGGGCAGACAGTCCGATTTTGTACTCCGATATTATTATGATATGTGATATGAAATGCATCGATATGATGGGATGCAATGTGTTATGATTTGTAGTTATTTTGCAATGTATGGATGACTTATGTACTTGTTTATGAACATGTATGGATGTATTTTTATGTATTTTTGATGTATTTATGAAATGAAATGGATAAAATGCTTGATGTAATATGTGATGGAATGCAAATGTACTAAACAATGAATGCAGGATACATCATATGTGTTTGGATATCAGAGCACTAGACCGAACTGACTATCCGGACTGACGGAAGAAATGTTAGTAAGAAGAAATGAGACAGGGGAGAGTTAGAGACGAAGAAAAACTTGCTTTCAGTAATGCACTTTGTAGGTGAGAACCTTTATTTTTATGTAGCAAAATGGATGCGTAGCATCATGGCATTGAAGGCCAGAGCTGAAATGCAACCCTTTTTGCAAAAGACAGACACATCACAGACAAACGACAATCACAATCAAAAAAGAAAAAGACCATGAGCCATCCCGGTCACTCTAAATCACTTAGTGACATCATCGAGCAACATAGGAACATGATCGAAGCCAAAGATAAATCAATAAAAAGATAAGATACACAAATTCAAGCAAATCAGACAAACATCTTGATCTTCATTGTCAAAAGTTGAAAGTGCTGATAGGACGATCATGCTGTCTGGTTTCAGGAAATGCGGTACCCCGTCTAAGACAGGACACAGTCTGGTTTCGAGTATACCACACCCTGCATAAGACCCATGATAATAGGAACAAGGAAAATGATTTTGATACTGATATTCGATTGATATGACAATTATGATCAGTTTGAATGTTTGGTTTTGATTGAAAAAGTTCATCTGGTTAAAGCATGATTTCATTAAAGCACAACGTGTGATTGCGAGTGTCGTTGGATGAATGCTCAATGATTTGTCTTATGCACAAAAGGAATAATGTATTGCAAAATGTTTGTTTTTGTTTTTGGAGTTTTACAATTTTTATTTTTTTTCATTTTTTTCAGGACTGTTTTTGACTTTTTAGGGATTTTTTCAGGACATTTTTCAATTTTTATGACTTTTTTTCAGGACATTATTTGATTTTTTATGAATTTTTTCAAGACATTTTTCAATTTTTTATTTGCTTGAAGATTTTTTTCAGGACTTTTTTCGATTTTTTATTTGCTTGAAGATTTTTTTCAGGACTTTTTTCGATTTTTAGGGATTTTTTCAGGACATTTTTAAATGTTTTTGATATTTTTTTCAGGACATTATTCGATTTTTAGGGATTTTTGCCCCCAGTGTCTAGCAAGGCAAGGAATATGACAGGTGAATAAATAGGCTTGCTAAAATGATGGTGGATAGAGGGAAGACAAAGGCCTTTTAGCGTGGAGACAATACGGATGCAGTTTTCAAGGGCTATTGCGCGATAGGACAAGAGACTGGATATGACAATGTAAAGTAGTGACATGGCATGAGGGACATGTCAAGAGGTCTTTTGAAACCATGTTTAAATTTTGCATCCTTATGTCAGATCAAGATCAAGGAATGAAAAAGAGTGTATGGATAGTGATAATATATGGATAGGATAATCAAGACCAAGAATGGATAAGGGACATGGACTGAAAGTCGGGATATGATATGGGATAGTGGCAGAAAGTTGCAATAAGACAGGGAATATGGATGAAAGGTTATAATAAGAAAATGGATAAAGACCAAAAGCTATGATGGACTAAAAGCTGCAAACAAGATGCATGATGCTCATGATGATCCTCAGCCTTGTCAAGATCAAATGTGGAAAAGGGAAACTGGACATGAGGGACAATAGGATAATGGAGGGTAATGACAGGGGTTCGATAGGATAATGGAAGGGCAATAGGATATGAAGGAGGAAACCTACCCCCAAGTGTGGTGTGCAAGAAGTTCATAAATTACGCATGACGCCTATTTGCCAGGTTTTCATCATGGTACTTGCCCAAGGCGCCTGTTTGCCAGGTTTTCACCAGTGAACGAATTATTTTTTGCTTTACTTTTTTTTTTCTTTTTCTTTTTGCAATTTTTTTTTTGTATTTTGACTTTTTCAATAGAAGATGGACACGTGATAGGGGATGGAAGAAGGACTCAAGCGTCTTTTTGATGGGATAGTAGCCTTGAAAAAAATGGACCATGACCTTTAAAAGTATGCTCAAAGACGTTGGTCGGATAAGGACATGGAAAATGACATGAAACTAAGGTGAGGATTTATACAAAGGATCGGATCAAAGAGATCGAAGGATGGAAAATATGCATTGGATAATGGATAGGGTATTGGAAGAATTGGGATTCAGTGGATGGAAATGTTGGCAAGATCGACATTGGCACACACCTTGAGGGGTGATGGACTGATGGAGGAAAAATGTATTTTGGATATTGAGATTTTGACGAAAAAACGACTATGGATTTTGGGACGTAAGGGCCCAAAACGGATGAAGAAGGTGGTGGAGAAATAGAATTGGAAGGTTTGGATAGAGGAACAACAATTTTGGATGCCAATTTTGATGTTTCTTTAGGCTTTTGTGCTTCAAGGAGTTGCTTAGGGATCCACATGGTTTTTGATTTCTCATGCTTTTGTGGTTCCTTGGAGTGCATTGCTAACACAAGGGATTTAGGAACCCATATATATTTTGACTTTTCTTTATTTTGCTCAGTGGGCCTTTGTGGCCTTTTGGATATTTCTTTGTCTTTATAGATCATATTGTTCTTTGTTCTGACATGTCGATTATATTGGACATGTTGATCCTTGAATACATGTGGATTGCTAGACTTATGACGTTTATACTTGGCATCCAAATTGCTTGGAGGGGGAAAGGAATGCATGGATGGATATGAATGAAATGGAGTTCTTTTGGATGACTGGAAGGTTCTCAAAGATGTGTGCCTTTTCTGACCTTGCATAGAGGACGAAGGGATATAAGGACCTAAGATGGATGGAAGTGATGATGGGGAAGGGATATGTTTTGATTTTGATGGAGGGATACCAACGTCTTGAGAGTGAGTGTTGTAGCCATGACCATTAGTATATTCTTTGATATGGAGGGGTTCTTGCTCATGAAGGTCTACTCCTTTGCCTTTATGAATATCTTGACTTGTAGGATACTCTTTTCTTTGGGAAGAAGACGCGAGTCCATTATGAGGTGGATATGATATGAGAGAAACAATGAGATCTTGAAGTGGATTGGATTGCACCAAAGTGGAAGAACCCATTATGCATGTTGAGGGTTCATGAACATCTTGCATTAACACGTTAGGATCATGAGTGGGATCAGGATCATGAGGGGGACTAGGATTGTGTAGTGGACATGGTTCATTGATAGGCTCTTCAAGAGATGGAATGGGAAAGATAATGGGATCATCAAAAGAAATGTGATCTTGGAGTGTATATGGAGCATTAGGACAAGGACATGGAGGAACAAAAGGATCTTGTGGAGGATCTGAAGGAATAATTTGATCTTGACAAGGAGGAAAATCATTGGAATCCTCTTTAAAGGTGCTTTGCTCTTGACTTTCAATGGGATCATCATAAAGGATGGAAAGGATACCTTGATCTTTCTCAAGAAGTGGAATGTCAATGGGATTTGAAAGGACATTGTGTTCATGAAATGGAAGGGGATCATTTGGGATTGGATGAACTAGGATATCTTGATCTTGCTCGGGGAATGGAGTGTCAATAGGACTTTGGATAGGATGGACAAGAATATGGGAATCATCGTGAGTGTCTGGGAACATGGAGTCTTGGTCAACAATTGGATGGGATGATAAGGTTTCGGGATCTTGATCTTGATTTTCCTTAGGACACGCTTCTTCATGCTCTAAATTATCCTCTTGACATGGGGTTGGACTTTGGATGTACATGGAGGATTCTGACAAGGAATCAATGATTTGGCATGAAGGAGATGCACTTTGAACATTTATGATGGATTTTGGCAAGGAATCAATGCTTGAACATGAGGAAGAGGGACTTCGAATGGGGTCCTCTAAAACAGGTAATGGCAATAAAGTGCATGGTGGCATTGGGTCTTGTATTTTTGAAACATGACAAGGATGTGCATCATGAATTGGATTATCTTGGCAATCAATTATGGATAGCTCTTGGATAATTGCATCCTTGGGTGTATTGTTTGATGAGGATAATATGGAAGGTTCTTGTGAAACTTCTAGAGGTGTAGGGATAGATGCCACTGGAGAGTCAATTTTCTTGCGAGGGGATGAGGCATTGCTAGACATAAGTGTATTATTTTGATCTTCCTCAATAAAATCACTTGGTAATTTCCTTAAGATCATTGCAATAAAGCCACCTTTCTTTCGAGGTTTTGACATAGTGGTATCTGGAATTTGAACTTGTTTGGAAAGGAGTTGGTTCTGATTTGATGTCATGTTTTGATATTGGACTTGGTTCAATTGTTTTGACATGTTTGAAACTTGGGTTAGTGTGTGCTGCAAGTTTTGTTTTTGAATGTTTGATTGGTGTTGTTGACATTGATATGTTGATTGAACTTGTTGATATTCCACCATTGGTTGAACCATTTGTTGACATTGTATAGTTGGTTGGACATATTGTTGAAACTAGACCATTGGTTGTATTGGTTGTATATGTTGAACAATTGGTTGAACCATTGGTTGTATTGGTTGAAAATCTGATTGACAGTAAACACCTTCTTGTTCTTGATGTGAAGGCACATAATGTTGAAATTGATGTTGTCTCTTTTCTTGAAATTGTTTCATCATCTCTATTTGGGAGAGGAGAGCTGGTATGTCTAATCATTTGATAAGAGACCTTACATCAATTGGCTCAATATTTGGATTCTGACCTGGAAGTTTTCGAAACATTTTGGACATTTGTGATCTATTCTTCTCAATGTTTTTCACTCTTTGTTCCAAAATCTCATTTTCTTGAGCTAGTTTCTCCTCTAGTTTTTGTATTTGGAGACTTGTTTCATCATAAAAAGTTTGATCGATATTGCCTTGTTGTTGGGTTGGATAGAATTGTGATTACCTTGGATTAAAATTTGATTGCATTGTCGGTTGATACATCAAACTTTGTTGCATCATTGGTGCTTGGAACCTTGTTTCAATAGACATGTCACTATGCAAATGCAATATTTTTGCAATTTTTCAAGGATAATGTATGATATGCAACTAAATGCAAACTAAATAAATGAGAATGCAATCTATGGCAAGAATGCAACCTATGTTTTTGTTCTTTTTTCAAGATTTTGACAAACTTTTTGGAATGCAAATCTAAGAGAGGGACCCTTGGGAAATTGGAATGATGTCTAGACCTCAAAGGACAAAAGGACCAAGTGACAAAAGGACAAAATGACAAAGTCTCCCCTATATGCTTGGATACTAAGCTAGGTTTGACCAAATGACAATAATGACAAAAGGAGAAAAGGTTTGATAAGGTCTAGACTTCCTAACAATGACTTATAGTTTATCAAAGATTTGGATTACTCAAGTATGACAAAACCTAGTTTTGACACTATATGCAAAGGGACAATTACTATGCAAATGACCCTAATATGATATGATAATGTCCTAAGCTTAATGAAGAGACCTACAGTAAGCAATGTATGACAATCGTATGACTTTAATGCAAGAGGACACATGCAAATGGATGACCCTTATTGATATGCAAAGGAGTATGACTTAGGTGAAACTTAACCTTGGTACTTGACAATGACTTTTGCAAAATGCAACCTAGGATGAACTTAAATGTAAGTGACATGAATGTTGAGACAAGATTTTGAACAATGTTTGCTAACCATGCTTGAAGATGAGTTTTGAAGATTTGTTGGACCTTTGTTGGATGAATGTCTCTTGTGTTTAAACTTATGTTGGATCAATTTGTTTTTCTTTTTAAAATGGGATGCAATTCAACTTTTGACAAGCAAAGAAGACAAGATGTTTTAACATAGACTCAAGACAATCATGCTCATTTCCACATTTCTTATGGTAGGCAAAGACATTAGGTACTTGAGAGGTAGACTCATTATGGGATTCAAGGAGAATACATAGATGCTTGACCCCACGGGCTCCCCTCCACGACACTCACTTCTCAGGGCAGCCAAGCATCAGTACCCATGGAAATCTCCCCATGGCAAACTTAGTATCTCTTCCAAGTATCCGAATTTGTCCTTCTCAAGCAACTAGAAGGGTTTTTGGCCTCTAAAAACAAGGTGTTTAGTAAGGATTTCTGTTAAGCATTACTCCTTGATGTCACGCAAGCGTGATTGAGACATTAAGCCCATCAAGATACCAGACAAATGTAGTCGCGCAAGCACGATTTAGACCAAGAGGCCCTACTTAGATGTTGATATGAGAAAGAGTCCAAGGGTCATCACTTCCCAAGTAACTGCAATTCCCACGTAACACTTCCTTCAAAGCTTTCGCTCATCGGGTATTTGTTTATAGTGAGTTAGAATGCCAAGGAATTCTAGCCATACTCACTTTGGGTGGTTCCCTTCTCACGATTATCACTTGCTTGCAAAAGAAAAGTGGTCGGGAAGGTAGGCCCTCTAAATGTGACACATAATCAACAACACAAGCATGGTATCGAAGATCTGGATTTCTGATCACCCTAAGAAGGATGAGAGCATACTCTCCTACTCCAATGTCATACTCAACAATCAAAGCAAACAAATATTCATTCCAACCTATTTAGAAATTACTAGGTGCCTAATTAAAAAACACAAACACAAAGTTTGGTTGTTTCTCCAAGGCAACCTGCAAAAAACCCAAGTTAGAAGTTTGATACGCTTACTCTTTGACTTTCAAATCTGCACAAAGTGTGTTAGTAGTTTGATTTATTGTCTTTGCCATGCATATGCCAAGATTCTGCACAGATAATTAGTACCAAAATCCAAAGCACAGAAAATAGAATACAAAAACACAACAAATTTCAAGTAAACACTGCATTTTTTTACCTCTGTTCTTGACTTTACACAAGCGCAGAACCCATGACACAGGTGCAGGATGTAGGACACAAGTGCAGAATGTCTTCTACATAGGCACAGAATGCTCAACACAGGCGCAGGATGCAAGACACAGGCGCAGAAGTCTCCAAAAAACCCTGCACGACCCTTTTTTTGGGTTTTTTGGCCTGCAAATCAACTTGAGAGCACTCAAAACACCATAAAGAGGTTAGAAGCTTAGTTTTTCACATCGGGTTCACCAATTAATGTACATTAGGAAATAGGAAATCATCACAAAACAAGATAAAAATAATAGCTCAATCACAAATGCATTCATTGCAATGAATCTATCCTAAGACACATTCAATAGAGACATGAAATAAAAGCATTCAAAATTAAAGACATATGCAAACCAATGGTAGATTTGAAATCTTCTTCATGCGGCTCCATTGTTCTTCTTTCCTCTTCAAATGGTTGGATTGTGGATCTCACCTACAAGTGCACACACATCATTGAAAGCAAGATTGACATTGATTTATTGATCAAGAGTACTAGAAGCATAAATTCGATAGCTTGATTATCAATTACCAATTAAGGGATTTGATTGAAGAAATTCATCCAATTTATAGAAGAATTGGAGAGATGAAAAGATTAGCATGATTCAGTTCAAATGGAAATTGCAAATCAATTATGTCAATTATGACAAATTATGACAAATTATGCACTTTCTATGCACAATTTGTTGATTGATAATTCATGACAATTTATGACAAATTTCTATGTCAAGAATTGATTGATTGTCAATTATGACAAATTATGACAAATTGACATGTCATTTCCATGAATTTAGGAGAGAAATAGGAGGAATTTGAAATTAGGAATTAAGAAAATTAGAAAATTGAAATTGATGAAAATTAGGAATTTGAAATTAGGTAAATTAATTAATAATTTTTCGTTTATTAATTAATTCACAAAGAGGATTAATTAGCCAATTAAATGAAGATTTAATTGTAATGAGAAGACTTAGGATAAATAAACAATTTATTAATCCTAAAGGAAGAAATGACACACACAAGGTTAAATGATTAAATCACGAAACCCTAGAAGATGAATTAGGTCTTGATGAAAGATAATTGACTCAATTCGATTTGATTTTGGATTGAAAAATGACCAATATGATAAATGATTTGATTGAGATTGGTTGACAAAAATTAATGACAAATTGACCAAATTGACATGATTGGAAAGGACAAGGATCGATGACGAATTGATCACAATATGACAAGATTGACAAGGACAAAGATCGACCAAAATCATGATTGAAGATTGTTGTTGACAAGACCAAATTAGAAAGCGAGATAGATGAAGAATGACTCGATGCTCGCAAATGATAAAAACCAAGTGCGAATCATAGGAGAAATGTTAATGCGACGCACAACCTAAAAATGAGGCAATGCGCAAATGTTAAAGTATGATCCCGCAAATATGAGGAACCTCTACCTTGTCCACTAGACCTTCCTCTAAAACAACTATTTGACCCCCTTCCTCTATTGAATCCTCCTTTATTAGTGCCACTTTCTTGCTACTCAGTGAGTTTAGACTCACCTTGTGTCCTTTCCTCTGAACTTCTTCCTCCAAATCCTCCCCTATGACCTCTATTGTCTTTTCCTCTACCCTTTCCCCTATTGCTACTTGAATCGTGTCTTCCTTTTAGTTTTTCTTCCACTTTAAGGGCAAGTTGATAGGTTTGATGAACTGTCTTTGGGCTCATTAGACTGATTTCTTCTTGGATGTTCCACCATAGGCCATTTAGGTACCTAGCAACTTTGAGACTCTCTTCTTCCACCGTATAAGATCTAGGGCTAATTTTATGGAACTCCTCCATATAACTACTGACATCAAGGTATTTTTCTCTTAAGTCTTGTCTCTTCCTATGAATTTGCACTTCATAGTCATCAGGGAGATAGATTTCTTTGATTTTGACTACCATCCCTTTCCAAGAAGAGATGGGTGCTTTTCCCATCTGCTTTCTCTTATCTTGCAATAATTTCAACCATGTGAGAACATCTCCTCTCATCCTTGACTTGGATACTTTGAATCTTTGGGCTTCAGTTATTCCTTCACATTCAAAATGGTTCTTCATGCCTTCTATCTATTCTAGGACCACTTGTGCTTCCATCTTACCAGTGAACAATGGCAATCCTTCTAGTGATTTACCACTTAAGGCCTTCAATGCCTTTAGGAAAGGTTTTTGTTCTAGGATAGGATTAGGTTCAGGTACTTTGTCTATCTTTGACACTTCTTTACCCTTCCCTTCTGCTCCTTCAACCTTTACCAACACTTCATCTGCCTTGGTTTCAATCTCACTAAGCTTACTTTCCAATTCAAGCAACTTCTCCTTCAGGAGTCTATTTTCTTCCTCCTGATCATCCACTTTCTTTTCCAACTCTACATTGGTCACCATGTTGTTGTCTTCTATAGATTCCACTGAGGACATCTACTCACCTAGCCCAAATCTTATAGGCTCTGATACCAATTTGATGGGGTTCACCTAGCTTGCTCACACTTCACCTAGTTCGTGTTGCTCAATTCCACAAACTCTCTAGGTCTAGCTATGCTCTAAGACCTCCAAGTTATTCTAAATCTCAAGGTGTTTGCATCAAGTGTTTAACTGGGAACCCTACCATTTCAAGGTGTTTCCCACTTGCTCATCATTGTTGTCTTGACCTCAATTTGTCAATTTTACCCCCTACTATTATAAGTTGTTGCAGAGGTGTGGAGGTGGCTTCTAACATGATTTTAATACCATTTGGGTCCATTTAAGGTTTGTATCCATTAGCTTTCTAATCGATTTCACCATTTTGCCTAGAAAAGGGCTACAAGGAATGAGCCCATATTAGGCCTCCAAAATTCGGTTTTCTAGGGCTTGGAAGAAAACGGTCCAAAAGACCCTACAACAAGATTGGTTTTTCTTCAAAGTCTCACCTATCACCAAGTGATTTCAGTTCTTTTGGTTTCTCAAGCCACCGTACAATGCCCTAACCCAAAAATGAGGGTTTTGAAGGGTTTTTAGGCCTTCTAACTGGTAGTGACTGGTCAAGTTTGTGAAATGGGGATCAAATGGTCTTGTCAAGGCTTATACTTACATTGGGAACTCTGTATGAACTTAATGGACCCCTCCAAAAGGTTTGGTTGTGTTTTTATGCTCACCCTTGCACTGTACACTCCAATTTCACCCTGTCTTCTCTAGTTGGGTTGCTCTTGGACTCACCTAGAACAAGATGATAGTCATATCAATCTTCATCTCCATAAATTCTCCCTACATATGTACACCATACAAGTGGTTTCCTTCCATGTACCAATAGGTCGTGATGGTAGCACATAGGGATTTCATGGGGCAACCATTTAACACAAAATTGCCAAAATAGTGCCAAACAGTCCGAAAAATGAGTAGTTTCAGATTGTTGATCATACAAAAACAAAAATATAACCTTGGTAACCATGTAAGAGGAAGTTATGATAGTCTTCCCAATGCGTGGAGGAATTTCAGGGTGTTGTGCTATCCCTAACTCCATTGCTAAGTATTTTAGGACAAAAGTTGTCATGACAACTTTCAACTTATACACAAAATGCAAACCTAAGAAGAAACAAACTCAATCTAGGCCTATATTTGACTCATCACACTCACTCTTGGACCCTCCTAGAATCCTTAATAAGTACCTGACTTGGCTAAGGTCAGTATAAGCCAAAATTGAGAAAAGACTATAAGCCTAAGTCCTAGGTGCTCCTGCACCATTAGAGAGAGAGAGAGAGAGAGAGAGAGAGTTTAGGGGAGAGAAAGTGACACATTATGACCCCTTATGATACCATATTGAGTCACTATGGGTGCTATGGTGTCCTAAGGGGTCATATTGTGTCCTATGACCCCTTAGGACACCATATGAACCATAATGACATAATTTGGTGTCTTAAGGGGTCGAATGGTGTCCTAGGACACCATATGACCCCTATGGACACCATATGACACCATATGGTGTCGTCAGGGGTTATATGGTATCCTAGGACACCATATGACCCCTATAGACACCATATGACACCATATGGTGTCATTAGGGGTGATATGGTGTTCTAAGAGGTCATGGGACACCTTATGACCCCTTAAGACACCAAATTATGTCATTATGGGACAACATATGACCCCTTAGGACACAATATGACCTCTAACAACACCATATGGTGTCATATGGTGTCCTACGACCCCTTAGGACACCATATGACCCCTTAAGACACCAAATTATGTCATTATGGATCATATTGTGTCTTAAAGGGTCATGGGACAACATATGATCCCTTAGAACACCATATGACCCCTAACATCACCATATGGTGTCATAAGGGTCCTATAGTGTCCATAGGGGTTGTATGGTGTCCTACGACCCCTTAGGACACCATATAACCCCTTAAGACACCATATTGGGTCATTATGGGTCCTATGGTGTCCTAAGGGGTCATATTGTGTCCTATGACCCTTTAGGACACCATAGGACCCCTTAGGACACAATTTAGTGTCTTAAGGGGTCCTATGGTGTCATAGGACACCATATGACCCCTATGGACACCATAGGACCCCTTATGACACCATACGGTGTAGTCAGGGGTCATATGGTGTCCATAGGGGTCATAAGGGGTCATGAGACATCATATGACCCCTAAGGACAACATACAACCCCTTATGACACCATATGGTGTCATTAGGGGTCATATGGTGTCTTAAGGGGTCATATTGTGTCCTGGGAGCCCTTAGGATACCATATGACCTCTTAAGACACTAAATTGTGTCATTATGGATCATATTATGTCCTAATGGGTCATATTGTGTTGTGTAACCCCTTTAAGACATCATATGACCCCTTAGGACACCATATGACCCCTTAAGACACCAAATTGTGTCATTATGGATCATACTATGTTCTAATAGGCTATATTGTAACATATGACCCCTTAGGACATAATATGACCCCTTATGACACCATATTGGGTCACTTTGGGTCCTATGGTGTTCTAAGGGGTCAAATTGTGTCCTACGACCCCTTAGGACACCATATGACCCATAACGACATAATTTGGTGTCTTAAGGGGTCATATGGTGTCCTAGGACACCATATGACCCCTATGGACACCATATGACCCCTAATGACACCATATGGTGTCATAAGGGGTCGTATGATGTCCTTAGGGGTCATATGACCCTATGGACACAATATGACCCCTAACGATACTATTTGGTGTCATAACGGGTCGTATGTTGTGCTTAGGGGTCATATGGTGTCCCATGACCCCTTATGACCCCTTAGGACACCATACAACCCATTATGACACTATATTGGGTCATTATGGGTCCTATCATGTCCTAATGGGTCATATTATGTCTTACAACCCCTTATGACACCATATCACCCCTTAAGCCACCAAATTATATCATTATGCATCATATTATGTCCTAATGGGTCATATTGTGTCATATGACTCCTTTAAGACATCATATGACCCCTTAGGAAATAATATGACCCCTTATGACACCATATTGGGTCATTGTGGGTCCTATGGTGTCCTTAGGGGTCATATTGTGTCCTATGACCCCTTAGGACACCATATGACCCATAACGACACAATTTGGTGTCTTAATGGGTCATATGGTGTCCTAGGACACCATATAACCCCTATGGACACCAAATGACCCATTATGACACAATATGGTGTTGTTAGGGGTCATATGGTGTCCTAAGGGATCAAAAGGGGTCATGGGACACCATATGACCCCTTAAGACACCAAATTGTGTCATTATGGGTTATATTGTGTCCTAAGGGGTCATGGGACAACATATGACCCCTTAAGACACCATATGACCCCTAACGACACCATATGCTGTCATAAGGGGTCCTATGGTGTGCATATGGGTCATATGGTGTCCTATGACCCTTTAGGACACTATATGACTCCTTAAGACACTATATTAGGTCGTTATCTATCCTATGGTGTCATAAGGGCTCATATTATGACCTATTACCCCTTAGGATACCATAGGACCCCTTAGGATACAATTTGGTGTCTTAAGGGGTGATAGGGTGTCCTAAGGGGACATAGGACACCATAGGACCCCTTATGACACCATATGGGTCATAAGGGGTCATGGGACACTATATGACCCATAAGGACAACATACGACCCCTTATGACACTATATGGTGTCGTTAGGAGTCACATGGTGTCCTAAGGGGTCATATTGTGTCTTGGGATCCCTTAGGACACCATATGACCCCTTAAGACACCAAATTGTGTTTCTATGGGTCATATTATCCCCTAATGGCTCATATTGTGTCATATGACCCCTTTAAGACATCATATGACCCCTTAGGATATCATATGACCCCTTAAGAAACCAAATTATGTTGTTATGGGTCATATTATGGCCTAATGGATCATATTATATCATATGACCGCTTTCAGACATCATATGGCCCCTTAGGACACAATATGACCCCTTATGACACCATATTGGGTCACTTTGGCTCCTATGGTGTCCTAAGGGGTCATATTGTGTCCTACAATCTCTTAGGACACCATATGACCCATAACATCACAATTTGGTGTCTTAAGGGGTCATAAGGTGTCCTAGGACACCATATGACCCTATGGACACCATATGACCCCTATGGACATCATATGACCCCTAACGACACCATATGGTGTCATAAGGGGTTGTATGTTGTCCCATTACCCCTTATGACCCCTTAGGACACCATACAACCCGTTATGACACTATATTAGGTCATTATGGGTCCTATCATGTCCTAATGGGTCATATAATGTCTTATGACACCTGAGGACACCATATGACCCTTTAAGACACCAAATTATGTCGTTATGGGTCATATTATGTCCTAATGGGTCATATTGTGTCTTATGAATCCTTTAAGACATCATATGATCCCTTAGGACACAATATGACACCATATGACCCGTTAAGACACTAAATTGTATCGTTATGGGTCATATGGTGTCCTAGGGGTCATATTGTGTCTTATGACCCCTTAGGACACCATATGACCCATAACGATACAATTTAGTGTCTTAAGGGGTCATATGACACCATATGACCCCTATGGACACCATATGACCCCTTATGACACAATATGGTGTCGTGAGGGGTCATATGGTGTCTTAAGGGATCATAAGGGGTCATGGGACACCATATGACCCCTTAAGACACAAAATTGTGTCATTATGGCTTATATTGTGTCCTAAGGGGTCATGGGACAACATATTACCCCTTAGGACACCATAGGACCCCTAATGCAACCATATGGTATCATAAGGGGTCCTATGGTGTCCATAAGGGTCATATGGTGTCTTATGACCTCTTAGGACACTATATGACCCTTTAAGATACCAAATTGTGTCATTATGGGTCATATTGTGTCCTAAAGGTTCATGGGACAACATATGACCCCTAACAACACCATATGGTGTCATAAGGGGTCCTATAGTGTGCATATGGGTCATATGGTGTCCTACAACCCTTTAGGATACTATATGACCCCTTAAGACACCATATTGGGTTGTTATGGGTCCTATGGTGTCCTAAGGGGTCATATTGTGAAATATGATCCCTTAGGACACCATAGGACCCATGAGGATACAATTTGGTGTCTTAAGGGGTCCTATGGTATCCTAAGGGGACGTAGGACACCATAGGACCCCTTATAACACCATATGGTATCATTAGAGGTCATATGATATCCATAGGGGTCATAAGGGATCATGGGACTATTGGCATTTGGCATTATAACAGACAAGGAGAGATTGTTGGCATTTCAATAAGGATATTAAGAAGGTTGTTGATGATTATGGATATAACTGATTAAGGATGTTTACTGTCCTAATATTATTATTTTGTCATTGATGTCAAGAAATTGATTTTCTAATTCAGTATGATGTTGCCATATCTTGAGAAGTATGATTTGTTGAGTATAAAGATGTCGGTAAAAGACATAGAAATAATATGATGAATAAGGGGAGAAATTAGTTATTCAATGGGAAACTATTACCGAGTTAGACAATGATAAGATCATGATGATTAGATTGTTTTAATATCCTACATATTTTATTGATTGAAAGGTTAATACTATACTATGTTACTGAGCAAAGAACCTAGCTTGTAAACCCTAAGGAACCTAGTCAGTAAACCCTAAGGTTATCACTATCGGTTAATGAAGGCAGAATGTCTACCGAGTGAAGTTTAGTATTCAATGAGTTGTAACCAAGTTGTAACCAAGCTATAATAGAATACATTAAATGATTACAAGTGTTATTTAATGAAGGAAGCTGATGAGATGGCTATGATTAAATGATTGGTATGCTGTGAATGAAGTTTGTTAAAGAATCTATGGCAAAGGAAAATCGGCAGGAAGATCTACAGCTTAGATTGAACCACAATACCCTAGCACAAGTTCCAAGAAATGTATGCAAGTTCTGAGGCAGGGTAAAACATTTTCAGATTGAAGGATACATTGAACCTGGAAAAAGTTTGAAGATCTGATGGCTATGATTGATCATGGGAAATGTGATCAAGGAGATTAAGTAGTTGGCAAATTGTTTATAAATAGGGAACTATTGATGAACCATGTATGCAGGCAAGTGTATGCACAAGGATGCTACATAGTGATTACCGAGCACATAAGCTTAGAGATCTGTTTTGAATAAACAGAGTATAGAGCCCAGTAGATGGAGAAGATTAGTTCTATGTCTATATTGTATTGAGGAAATAAGAATCTTCTTTAGCATTTTAGATGTGAAGTTGTAGATAGATTTTTATTACTGTTATTTTGTGAAAGTGACAAAAAATCTCTTAACTGAGTGGACTTAACAGTCTTATTGGTAAAACCCTCTAGCAAGGTGACATTCTGATTGAGTATTTGAAATCCTTTAACAAGGTCACTTCTAACAAGGTGAAGATCCTAACAGATCTGAGGGAAATCCCTTAACTGAGTCACATCTAGCAATGTGTTTTGTAATCTTTAACAGGATTTTCTTTTAACCGAGCATACTCTAGAAGAGTATATTTCTTAGTGGGTCAAAAATCCCATAGTGGTTTTTCCCTATTTGGGTTTCCACGTTAAATCTAGTGTTATGAGTGTTATGATGTTTATATGGTTTTGAGTTTGCATGTTTAGCAATTTTGGCTATATTATTGATTATTGAAGTTTATGTTACCGAGGTTGAATTTGATGTTTTTATGGAAGATTAAGCTTGTATGATTCACCCCCCCTTCTCATCTTATTAGTTTGGCATCTGTACTTATCTTTAAGTATTAGAACTATCAATTGGTATCAGAGCTTTGGACTCTAGAAGAAAAGTTTAAAGGTACTTGAGGAAAAGATCCAAAGATGTATAAGAGGGATGCATCGAAGCTGAGCAAGTTAAGTTTCTCTACATGGCATAAAAGGATGAAGCTGCACCTATCAGGAATTAGAGAATATGTTGTATATTATCTAGAGAATGATTTCATCACACTGAGCACTTATCCATTGACAATGGAAGAGATAAAAGAAAAGCAAGAACATATCCAAGCAATGATTGAAATAATATCTGTATTGACAAATTTAGAGTTTAATGATCTAGAATGCTGCAATGATGCAAAGGCAATGTGGGACAAACTCATATCTGTGTATGGAGGAGATGAACATGTTCAAAGAGAAAAAGTGGATAGTCTAAGAGGACAACTTGAATCTATGAGGATGAATGAAGGTGAAAACATAACCCAATACAGTACAAGACTAAAGGAGATTGTCAATCAAATCAAAGGAGCAGGTGGAACTATTGAAGAAAAGGATATAACAAGTAAGTTGTTAAGAACCCTTCTACTAGCTTATGCAATCTGAGTCTTTGCAATCAATGAATTGAGGTCTATACCTAACATGCCAGTTTCTTTAGATGCTACAATTTGTAAGCTACATGCATTTGAGTTAAGTAACTTTGATAATAGTGGGTCATCGGTAAATAAAGTTGAATCTGCATTTAGTTCTTTTCATCTTGATAAATCTAATGATTACAATGAAAGAAAGTATAAGTACTCTGAAGGAGATCACAGTGGAGCAAGTGAAATATTTTGCAAGAACATGGAGGAAGTACACAAACTGTATGAGGAAATCAGAAAGCAAGAAGAGTTTGAAGAACTATTTGCCAGAAGGTTACCAAGAGGCAAAGGTAAGTATAAAGGAAAACTACCTTTGAAATGTTTCAATTGTGATAAGATAGGACATATGGCTTCTAACTGTCCTGACAATTATTCTACTAAAAAGAGAGATTACCGAGATGATAGACAAAAAGATAATCATTACAGAGGACACCAAGACTTCAGAAGAAGAGATAGAAAGTCATGCTTAATAGCCGATGAGGAATCCAATGATGATAAATCAGATGAAACTGATACAGAGGAAGTAGTTTATGTAGCTATCAAAGATGGATTAGATGAAGGAAGGTATGAAGAAAAATCCCTTATATCTCACATAAATACTAATGATTCTTGGATCATAGATAGTGGATGCTCACATCACATGATAGGTGATAAACACAAGTTTGTTATGTTAGAAAACTATGATGGAGGCTATGTAAGATTTGGTAATGATGCACCATGTCCTATAAGAGGTAAAGGATCCATAACACTTCTTGAAAATGCAAGATGCAATGATGTTTATTGGGTTGAAGGTTTGAAATACAATTTTTTGAGTGTAGCACAACTAAACAGTACAGGATATCGAATAGAATTTCAGAAAGGAATTGTCAAAGTTCATGACAAGCATGGAAAGTTAGCTACTATTGGGACACAAACAAAAGGTAACACATTTCACCTTGAATCAACTCAAAATAAATGTTTGTATGCAAAGATAGATGATACCTAGTTATGGCATAAAAGGTTTTATCATGTAAATTTTGATAATCTGATCAAAATAAGCAAGAAGCACTGAGTAAGAGGTCTACCAAGTTTGGAAAAACCTGAGAATGCTATGTGCCAAGGATGTCAGATGGGTAAAATGACAAGAGCAAGATTTACAAGTAAGTCTTACACTTCTAAGGGAATTTTAGATCTTGTGCACACTGATCTTTGTGGTCCTATGAAAGTTCAAAGTTATTATGGTGACAAATATTTCATATTATTTGTGGATGATTACTCAAGGATGATGTCAATAATTTTTTTAAAAGAAAAACCAGAAGCTTTTCAAATGTTTAAATGGTACAAGGCAAGAGTTGAAAATGAAACAGGAAGACAACTGAAATGTCTTAGATTAGATAGAGGAGAGTTCACATCTAATGAGTTCAACTTATTTTGCAATGATCATGGTATAAAAGACAAGTCTCTGTACCGAGAACTCCACAACAAAATGGAATAACTAAGAGAAGAAACAGATCCAATGTGGATTGTGCTAGAACCCTGATGATTGAAAAGAAAGTGCCACAAACATTTTGGAGAGAAGCAATAAGCACTGCAGTTTACACACTGAACCGAGTACAACTGAAAAAGGTACTTTGAAGACACCATATGAAATTTGGTATGAAAAGAAACCTAATGTAAGTTATTTTAAAATCTTTGGAAGTAGATGCTATGTACACAAGGATGATAGAAATGACAAGTTTGATCAGAAAAGTGAAGAAGGAACATTTCCTAGTTATTCTTCTAGAAGTAAAGCATTTAAATGTCTGATCAAATCATCTAACAAAATAGTAGAAAGTGCAAATGTGAAAATTGATGAATTTGCAGAAAGAAATGATGAAGGAAATTTCAAGGAACTAGAAGATTATGATGAATTTGTCTATGTTCAATCGACAAGTCCTAGCGAGAAACCTGTAGAAGGAAATGAAGAAAATATCCAATTACTGAGTGATGAAGAAGATCATATAGAGCCTACCGAGCCTATATTAACCAAGTATGTCAGAAAACATCATGCACTAAGTCAGATTATAGGAGATAAGGATGATCCAGTGATGACAAGGAACAAACTAAGACATAACACATATCTGATATTTGAATTTTAACCGAGAATAGTGAAAGAGGCATTTAACAATGAAGATTGGATAAATGCTATGATAGAAGAGATTGATCAAATAAAGAAGAATGACACATGGACACTAGTCCCAAGACCGAAGGACAAAAATGTATTTAGTACAAAATGGATTTTCAGAAACAAGCTGAATGAAAAAGGAGAGGTCATTCGAAATAAAGCAAGACTAGTTTACAAAGGTTATGCCCAAGAAGAAGGAATTGATTATGATGAAACTTTTGCATGTGTAGCAAGACTTGAAGGAGTAAGAACATTGTTGGCATATGCTGCTTACAAGAATTTCAAGGTATATCAAATGGATGTCAAATCTGCATTTCTGAATGGTATATTAGAAGAAGAAGTTTTTATTGAACAACCTGAAGGATTTGCTGAAGACAATAATAAAGATCAGGTATGTAAATTGAACAAAGATTTATATGGTCTGAAACAAGCACCTAGAGCATGGTATGAAAGATTGCACTCTTATTTGATTAAGATTGGTTTTATAAGGACAAGTGAGAACAACAATATTTACATGAAGAATGATGAAAATGGAATACTGATCTCAGCCATATTTGTTGATGATATTATATTTTGTGGAAATGACTCTCTATGTAAGAACTTTGAAAATGAAATGAGCAAAGAATTTGAGATGTCATTAATTGGTGAGATAAAGTGTTTTATAGGTTTACAGATACTGCAAATGAAAGATGAAATTTTCATTACTCAATCCAAGTACATAAAGGAAATCTTAAAGAAATTTGGAATGGAGGATTCAAAACTAGTAAGTACTCCTATGACTACCAATTGTAAACTATCAAAGAATGATGAGTTTGAATCTGTTGATGAAACACTTTACCGATCCATGATTGGAAAGTTGCAATATGTTGTTCACAACAGGCTAGACATAGCACATGCAGTAGGTATAGTTGCAAGATTCTCTGTAGATCCTAAGGAAACACACATGACAACAATCAAGAGAATTTTTAGATACTTGAAAGACACTGAGGATTATGGCTTAGTATATTAGAAAAGGAATGATTTTGATTTAAATTTTTATACTGATGCTGATTGGGCAGGCAACATTGATGATAGAAAAAGAAAAAGTGGAGGAGCTTTCTTTTTAGGAGAAAGACTAGTGAGTTGGCTTAGCAAGAAACAAGGATGTGTTTCACAGTCAACAACAGAAGCTGAATACATTGCTGCATCATTAAATTGCACCAACATAGCATGGATAAAACAACTATTGGAAGGTATAAATGAGAAAGTTACCGAGTCAGTAACTACATTCTATGATAATACTAGTGCCATTAACATTTCAAAGAATCCTGTGATGCACTCTAAGACAAAGCACATCTCTATCAAATATCATTATCTTAGAGAAGAAGCTCAAGAAAAGAAAGTGGTGTTGGAGTATGTTAGCACAAAGGAACAAATAGCAGATATCTTCACCAAGCCACTACCAAGGGACACTTTTGAGTATCTCAAAGGTAAGTTAGGGGTCCTACCCCTATCTTCTACTCACTAACCGAGTTCAGTGAAAGCATCAATTCGATGACTCTACAGAATATCTTTTAGGAGTTGATGCTGATTTACATACTTTAGGATGTTTTCTAAAGGTGTGCAGGAAACAATATAGGAAATAATATAGGGAACAAGAATTGAAAACAAAATGCTCTAACCGAAACTAAAGTTGACACATAACAGCAGGAAATCACTTCATACAAGAAGAAATTATGTTTTAAGTTCTTTACTTTTTGGCATTGTTGTCAAAGGGGGAGAAGACTGGAGAAAAGCAGAAAAGAAAGAGGAGAAGACTAATGTATGGGGGAGAATTCTAATGATAGAAGGAGAGCATTTTAGCATAGCAATCCGAATCAATTAGGTCAAATCAATTGGTTTTGCCATCAATGCCAAAGGGGGAGATTGTTGGTATTTGGCATTATAACAGACAAAGAGAGATTGTTTGCATTTCAATAAGGATATTAAGAAGGTTGTTGATGATTATGGATATAACTGATTAAGGATGTTTACTATCTTAATATTATTATTTTTTCATTGATGTCAAGAAATTGATTTTCTAATTCAGTATGATGTTGCCATATCTTGAGAAGTATGACTTGTTGAGTATAAAGATGTTGGTAAAAGACATAGAACGAATATGATGTATAAGGGGAGAAATTAGTTATTCAATGGGAAACTATTACCAAGTTAGACAATGATGAGATCATGATGATTAGATTGTTTTAATATCCTACATATGTTATTGATTGAAAGGTTAATACTATACTATGTTACCGAGCAAAGAACCTAGTTGGTAAACCCTAAGGTTATCGCTATTGGTTAATGAAGGTAGAATGTCTATCGAGTAAAGTTTAGTATTCACCGAGTTGTAACCAAGTTGTAACCGAGCTGTAACAGAATACATTAAATGATTACAAGCGTTATTTAATGAAGGAAGCTGATGAGCTGGCTATGATTAAATGATTGGTATGCCATGAATGAAGTTTGTTAAAGAATCTATGGCAAAGGAAAATCAGCAGGAAGATCTACAACTTAGATTGAACTACAATACCCTAGCACAAGTTCCAAGAAATGTATGCAAGTTCCAAGGCAGGGTAAAATGTTTTTAGATCGAAGGATACATTAAACCTGGACAAAGTTTGAAGATCTGATGGCTATGATTGATCATGGGAAATGTGATCAAGGAGATTAAGAGGTTGGAAAATTGTTTATAAATAGGGAACTATTGATGAACAATGTATGTGGGCAAGTGTATGCACATGGATGCTACATAGTGATTACCGAGCACAGAAGCTTGGAGCTTTGTTTTGAATAAACAGAGTATAGAGCCCAAAAGATGGACAAGATTAGTTCTATTTCTATATTGTATTGAGCAAATAAGAATCTTCTTTAGCATTTTAGATGTGAAGTTACAAATAGATTTTTATTATTGTTATATTGTGAAAGTGACAGAAAATCTCTTAACCAAGTGGACTTAACAGTCTTATTTGTAAAACCCTCTAGCAAGGTGACATTCTAATTGAGTGTTTGAAATCCTTTAACAAGGTCACTTCTAATAAGGTGAAGATCCTAACAGATCTAAGGGAAATCCCTTAACCGGGTCACATCTAGCAATGTGTTTTGTAATCTTTAACAAGATTTTCTTTTAACCGAGCATACTCTAGAAGAGTATATTTCTTAGTGGGTCCGAAATCCCAAAGTGGTTTTTCCTTATTTGGATTTCCACGTTAAATCTGGTGTTATGAGTGTTATGATGTTTATATGCTTTTGAGTTTGCATGTTTAGCAGTTTTGGTTATATTACTGAAGTTTATGTTACTGAGGTTGAATCTGATGTTTTTATGGAAGATTAAGTTTGTATGATTCACACCCCCCTCTCATCTTATTAGTTTGGCATTTGTACTTATCTTTAAGTATCAAAACTATCAGGGACACTATATGACCCCTAAGGACAACATACGACCCCTTATGACACCATATGGTGTCATTAGGAGTCATATGGTGTCCTAAGGGGTCATATTGTGTCCTGGGATCCCTTAGGACACCATATGACCCCTTAAGACACCAAATTGTGTTGCTATGGGTCATATTGTTTCCTAATGGGTCATATTGTGTCATATGACCCCTTTAAGACATCATATGACCCCTTAGGACACCATATGATGTCTTAAGACACCAAATTGTGTTGTTATGGGTTATATTATGGCGTAATGGGTTATATTTTATCATATGACCCATTTAAGACATCATATGACCCCTTAGGAGACAATATGACCCCTTATGACACCATATTGGGTCCCTTTGGGTCCTATGGTGTCCTAAGGGGTCATATTGTGTCCTACGACCCCTTAGGACACCATATGTCCCATAACAACACAATTTGGTGTCTTAAGGGGTCATATGGTGTCCTAGGACACCATATGACCCCTAGTGAAACTAGATTGTGTCATATTGGGTCATATGTTGTCCTTAGGGGTCATATGGTGTCCCATAAACCTTTATGACCCCTAAGGACACCATACGACCTGTTATGACACCATATTAGGTCGTTATGGGTCCTATGCTATCCTAAGGGGTCATATTATGTCGTACAACCCCTTAAGACACTATATAACCCCTAATGACATAATTTGGTGTCATAAGGGGTACTATGGTGTCCATAGGGGTCATATGGTGTCCTACGACCCCTTAGGACATCATATGACCCCTTAAGACACCATATTGGGTCGTTATGGGTCCTATGGTGTCCTAAGGGGGCATATTGTGTCCTACAACCCCTTAGGATACCATATAACCCCTTAGGACACCATATGACCCCTAACAACACCATATGGTGTCCTAAGCTGTCCTGTGGTGTTGTTAGGGGTCATATGGTGTCCTATGACCCCTTAGGACACCATATGACCCCTTAAAACACCATATTGGGTTGTTATGGGTCTTATGGTGTCCTAAGGGGTCATATTGTGTCCTACGACCCCTCAGGACACCATATGACCCCTTAAGACACCAAATTGTGTTGTTATGAGTCATATTATGTCCTAATGGGTCATGTTGTGTCATATGACCCCTTTAAGACATCATTTGACACCTTAAGACACAATATGACCCCTTATGACACCATATTGGGTCACTATGGGTCTTATGGTGTCCTAAGGGGTCATATTGTGTCCTACAACCCCTTAGAACACCATATGGCCCATAACAACACAATTTGGTTTCTTAATCTCTCTCTCCCTCCCTCCCTCCCTCCCTCCCTCCCCTAATCTCTCTCTCTCTCTCTCTCTCTCTCTCTCTCTCTCTCTCCTCGCACTCCCCCCTCTCCCTCTCCCTCTCCCTAATATCATATACAAATTTATTTATAACTTAATATATTAAAATATTATATATTAATATATTAATAAAAAATACATTAATTATGTACAAATTTAGTTAGTGAATTTACTTATTAAAATTGAATATCCGATATAATTGGATATCCAATTTTATTGGATATCCGATTTTATCGGATATCCGATTTGTGTTGTAAAATTTTTAAATTTCAAATTTCGGCTCGAGAATGCTTTGGGATTTGGCTTGGAAGTGACAAGCCTAGAAAGTCAACTAAAAAAACGTGTTTTTCAGTATTCCTTGATTTTCCAAACTTTACACTGGTGGCTGACGACTTTTTTTGTAGCCAAAATTGATAAAACAAAAAGGGTTTTTTAAGGATGTTCTCAACTTTCCAACAATATAAGGCTTGTCTTATTTTGACTTTAATAAATAATAATTAGTTATTTTCTAATTGAATTCTGACAATAGTCTTGATTGATAGACTGATTGAAAAACACTCATAAATTTCAAATAGTATAACATTTTTTTTTTAAAACATGCATCACATCCCATGCTTTGTCTACTATAGGGAAAAATTAAAAAAAAAAATTCATAAGGTTTTGATCAAGTTAAGGTGGTCTGACATAGGAGTTTCTGAATTTCTGAAAAAGCTGTAGTAAAAAATTCATAAATAATTATTTACTTTATAAAAAATTATAAAACATATGTGTCACATCTGAACATGAGTCTAATACTTATATTATAAATATTATAAAAAAATATTATGATTTGATTGTGATTACGGTGGTCAGACATACGTCTACTTCTTATCTTTTTCCTAAACTTTTAGTACCACTTCATTGAAATTTGAAATTTTCATCAAATAGGATTTTTTTTCCCGAAAAACAACTAGTATCCTAGAAACTAAATTTAATTTTCTATAGATTCTCTTCTTACATATTTTAAAAATAATGTTCACAACTTATTCAATTTTTCATGTCAAGTTGCATAACTCTGATTTTCTCAAATTTCATTGCTAGTTAAGGGCCTATTTTGGCACACCATGATCATGTACATACCCTGGAGGAACTAAAAGATGAAGTATACATTGAACAACTAGAAGGATTAAATCTATCAGATACTCTAGATATGGTTTGAAAACTAAAGAAGGTGTTGAATGGATTGAAGCAAGCTCCAAGAGCTTGGTATGCGAGGCTTGACATGTATTTGCTGAAGAAAGGATTTCAAAAAAGTACTACTGACAACAATCTCTATTTTAAGGTTGTAGAAAATGACATCTCGATTGTAGTTGTTTATGTGGATGATATAATTGTTGGCTTGATGATGATTGCAATGTATTCATCACTTGTTGTCATTCATGAAACACTCACACACACACATTTGATTATATTGACTACCGGTGTAACTTCAATTGTTTACACTGTTAACCGGTATGTCAGAGGTTTATCTCTAACTAGTACTTTGTGTCAACTGATATGTGCATAAGAGATAACCTATGGTTATACTAAGTTGACATCAAAATGAAGATTCAGATGGAGATCAAGCATAGACTCTAGGACAACAGTTCATATGTTTTATTTAAATCAAAATTGATTGGTCCAACTAGTATTTGTTGATTTTTGTGATGAGTTAGTAGCACCGACTACTTGGTGGTACCTTTTTGATGAGTTACCAGCACTGACTACTTGGTGGTAATTTTTGTGATGAGTTATCGGTACCGACTACTTGGTAGAAATTTTAGTGATGAGTTTTGGTCACTTGTCTAGATACATTGCACCTAGGAAATTGTGTTATGATTTCCTAAGCCGACATGAAATCTAAATGTCTATATATATCAACATCTCTGTAAAATTTAATAACTAATGGTATGCATGAAGAGTGAAATATTTTTGAAGAGAAATATGTGTTAGGATAAAGAGTATGTTGAAGAGAAATGTTGAATGTACTTAGAAGGATCTGATCAAGCAAGTATTGTGCTACTCAGAATAGATCAAATCATTCTTATTAATTTCTAACCATTACAATAGAATCAAATTCCTTAACCGGGTAATCTCTTACAAGCTTCAATGTATAAATCCTCTAACAAGGTAATCCATTAGTTTGGATTCTTAAATCATCTAGCAAGGTTACTCCTAATAGGGTACTACTCTTAATAGGGTATAAGCTTCTTATCAAGCTTTCAGATCTCTAACAAGATTCGCTCCTTGCAGAGCACTTTGTAGACCTTAATCGATCAGTTACCTATTACTGCAGATAGTTAACTTGTGAGTCTTATCTCACCATGGTTTTTACCTATTTGAGTTTTCCACATATAAACACTTGTGTTATGGTGGATGCTTTACTTTTTGTGGATGCTGTTATATCTTTATGGATTGCATGCATTGTGTTTAAAAGCTTTGTTAAGTTCATCTATCTGTTAGTGTTTGAAGTAGTATTTTATTTGGTGTCATTTATTTCACCCCTCTCCCTCTTAGTGCTTTTCAAGTCCACCAATTGGTATAAGAGCTAAACTTATTTGAAGCCTAACCACTTAGAAGGGAGCCTTGAAACCAGCATGGGGGAAATGAGCTACTTTGAGATGGCTAGAGAGATAGAAGCTAGCAGAAATGAGCTTGAAAACCTAAGGGTCAAACTAAAAGCTTCTCAAGTCAAAAGGAGAGAGCTAACTGAACAACTATTATAGATATCTGATAATAGTTCTTCAGATGAAGCCAATGTTGATGCTTTAGTAGAGGAAGTTGAAAAGTTAAATGGGGAGAAACTAAATTTGAGGAGAGAGCTACAAGGTCTCACTATCCACATGAGTCAGGAATTGGTAGCCAAAAGAGCTGCTAAAGATCTTATTAGGGAAAGAGATCAAGAGATTACAAAGATCAAATGGGAAAAAGACAATATGCATGAGAAATTGATTGCTGAAAGAGAAGAAAAGGAGAACCTATAGCTAGATCTTGAGCTTGCATCATCTCTGAAAGAGAACCCGTCTAAGCATAATGAAGATCTCACCAAACAACTTACTGAAGCCAATGAAAAGTTGGAGAAGTTTGTGAAAAGTTCTACCATGCTAGAAGAACAAACTCAATCACAAAGAATGAAGGGTCATATCTCTGGACTTGGTTTTCACAGAACTGAAAAAGGTGAATCCTTTGGTACAAAGAGCAACAATCCCAAGAACAAATATGCTCCTAAGATCAATAAGCCTATCGGTAAGAAGGTCTTTAAACATGTTTTCTTCGTTTGCCATAAACCTGGTCACACTACAAATGTTTGTAAAGACAAACCTAACAAAAATGCAAACTACAATACTAATAGTAGGTATGAGTTCAATAAATTTGAAGGTCATTGCTTCACATGTGGAATGTATGGACATAGATCTGTTGAGTGCAGATACGGAGAAAACAATCCCGTGCCACACATGCATACAAGACCAAATGGTAACCGGATAAGGATCTTTGATAACTAGGCAAACCTGAACTGGCAAAGATCCTACGACAACTGGTTTAGTCCATTCAAGATGGAAAAGGTAACAAATTTTATTTGCACCTTTTGTAATAACTTTGGTCATGTAGCTATGAACTATAGAAGAAGAACATGAAGAGGAAATGTAGGACCCTAAAGATCATCTGGTATGGCCTGTTATCACTATAATAAACTGAGACACTTAGCAAAATTTTGTAGATCCAGATACAACAAACTGGTCAACTCTTCTAAGGATCAAAAAAGAAAGTATAAAGTTAATGTTGAAGAAACCAGAGAGGAAATGAATCAAACTTGGAAGAAGAAAAATAATGAGTCACCTGAAGAAGAAATTATTCCTTCACCCAATGAAGAGAACCCTGCACCGGTAACTTAAGCCTTTTTAATATGGCTAAGGGGAGCTTAACAGTAAAACATCTTTGAACCCCTTATGAAAAGTGAGCAGGAAAGAATTTTGAATCATCAAATTTTGGTAACTTTTTGTTAGACTGTTATCAACCAGTTTTCCTTTTGAGTGGTAAAACTAGGGTTTGTAACCCTAATGGGCAAGCATTTATTGCACTAGGTAAAAAGGATAAAAGCAAGTTCTACTTTATTTATTTTTTCCCTAACTCATTCGAGAAACAAATTTGAAACGATTGTAGAGCTAAGTAAGATTGTCTTGTTGTTAATTGTTGAATTGTTTCATGATTTGAGAAATTGAGCTGAATTGAAGGTTACATAAAGTTGAATTGGTTTGAACTTGGGTGTTTCAACTGGTAAATGGGGCAACGTTCATGAAACAAGGTATTTCTTTGAACATACTACCTTGAATCTTGTTTATCTAGGATGGCATCTACTTCAAAGTTTGTAGAGAATTGATGATCACTTCTGAGCCTATGGAAGCTGCAAAGGCAGAACAAATTATGTCATATAATGCATTGTTGCAAGTTCCAAGTGGAGTTTTGGTCAAAGGTGATTTGTCTATTTATATAGACTACAAGTTAGAAGACTTAGGGTCTCTATACATCTACACACAGTTGAAATCACTTTGTGATGAGGACAGTAAAATTAAGACACAATATGCTAGGGTTTTCATAATGCCTCTTATTTTCTTGAAGATTTTGAAGAAGCACATATCAGAATAATTTTGAGTAGAGTTCATGGAGAAAACATGTACTTAGAAAGGACTCACACAATTACAAAGGAATCCATTCAGGCTGTGACTGACTATTTCTCAATCAGTGAAGTACCTGAGCTAAGGAAAATTCTAAAGGATACTGTCTTCAAATTAATCGGTTCTACATCTGATGGGTGTGCTTTTTCCATCAACAATATTAAGGACCCTAGAATAAAACTAGCAACAATGGTGATAGGCTACCAAGTATTTTACTCCAGTAGACATAACAGTATTCCATCTGCAATAGTTCACATAACTCACAAAATGATTGTTGTTAATGCAAACTATGATCTCTGTGAAGCTATCAGAAGACAACTATTTTTTAATTTGCAATCTATCAAGAAGGATAGTAGTTTGAAATTCAAGTATGGTCAACTATTAGTCGGTCTATTCTTTTACTTTCAGAACTTTCTACCGGGAATTAGAGACATTGAGTGGTCAAAGGACTCACCGATCTCTGCACAAATTAAGAACAACATCAAGGTTGTAAAGAATACTTTCCATGCTACCCTGAATAGGTATTTCAATGAGTTCCAAAAGAAGATGTGGTAATATACGTTAAGAAGGACATAATCTTCACCGCTACCACTGAATTTTATTTAATACAAGTAATCGAGCCAAGAGAAGAAGAAATGGAAGACATGAGTTATGATGTTAACCATGACTTACTTGTTGGTTATGCTAATACCCTATTACCATCACCTATAGACAAGAAGCAGGCAAAATTGGACATTGTGGTAGTCCAACAGGCAACTAAACAAACCAGAACTGCACCTGCTAAAAGTGTTGATGAATAATGATGAACAATAAATACCCAATAGATACTGAGAGAGGGGGGTGAATCAGTATGGAAAAAAACTTCTTAAACAATTTAAACTGCAAAGACTGCACTAACTAGCAAACAGTATCACCGATCTAAATCAAGGCACTACCGGTAAAACATAGTATGAATATGAAAGACATAAACCAGTAACATCTAGATCTTCTCAAAACCTAATATCTCATCTCAACTTCACCCATATGCTTAAGAAAGTAATACATCAGGAATATAATAACCATTGGATTAGCTTGCATTACCGCTTAACAGAAAACACTAAAACATCACATGAAAAAGCATCACACATAACACACTAATTTTTCACGTGGAAACTCAACTAGGAAAAACCACGATGGGGATGAATACCCACAATTTGTTCTTGAACTCTTCTAAAGTTCACTCTGTTAGGAGCCTAGTCCGGTTAAAGACTTTACAACTGGTTATGCTAGGAACTGATCTTGCTAGGGATCACCCGGTTAAGGGATGGCTAAATACTCGGTTAGAGGTTAAAACCCTGTTAAAGGTTACCTTGTCAGAGGATTTAAAGAATTCAATGATTTTGAGTCACCTTGTTAAATCTACATGGTAAAGGGATTTTCCATCTGCTGAAATGGTTAGAAGTCAATAAGTAATACATTGATCTGATAATAACACTTAATGCCAAGGCAGATCCGCTTTAGGTCCTTTACATCTACAATCACACTTTGTAGATCTCTACTCATTGTTCCAGTCTAGCAAGAATCACTTCACGCACATTCATTTTCCAACAACTTCAAATGAGAATCATCATTGACCTTATAGACAACAATTAGGTTGGTGGCAAAAATCTACAACCCTAAGCATCGAGGTTAATGATACAGTTAGTCCAATCCTGGTCATTTAAACACATTACATAGGGTAAAACAATCTTGAACAAATCTCAAGACATTCTGCATCGTTCATTCTTTACTGCTTCTGGAAGTTGATAATCCATCACGTGTTCTCCACCATTTACTAAGATTTTGTACATTCCTGAGGTAGATAGAATCAATCTTCTTCATGCAAGATCCTCAAGGAAATTCTTCATGTGCATAAGGCTGATGTCGCAACATGATCTAATCTTCATTTCAATGCTAACTCATCACAGGATGTCATCGGTCAAATCACACAGACTTGGAATGCATCAATCAGAAACCCTAAAGCTGAGACTACCAACTGGTAGTCATATCAAAATGAAACCCCGATACAAAATTTACATATATCGGTTCACATTCCAACATATTGGTTCACCTTTTTGCTTATACCGGTTCATACCATCATACCGGTTCACTTCATACCATCATACCGGTTCTCTTTCCAGTTTGCATACTTCAATATACCAGTTCATATTTCAGCATATTGACATCAATGACAACATACAATCCCAGCATGTCATCTAACTCTACATATATGCCAACAATCTTCCCCTTTGGCATTGATTGAAATACACAAATATATCTCTACATCTTGTTCCATATTATATATCTTCAATACCATAGATATCTTCTCTGCTTCACATATTCTCCCCCTTTGACAATAATGCCAAAGTCGAGGCACAAACACCCATGATCTACTATGCTGCTCCCCCTGAGGAGTAGCATCCTTCAACACATCAATCCTGAAAAGATTTGATAATGCAATACTTGACTGATGTGGATCACATACCTTTAGTTCACCTCTTGAAGGGGCAACACCCCTAATTCACCTCTTAAATAGGTAAATGTAGCCTTTGGTAGAGGCTTGGTGAATATATCTGCTAACAACTCTTTACTAGGAACATGTTCCAATACAACCTCTTTGTTCTAAACTTTCTCCCTCAAGAGATGATACTTGAGCTTGAAGTGCTTGGTTCTAGCGTGCAATACCAGACTCTTGGAAATATTAATTGCACTTGTGTTATCACAAAATATACTCACCGGTTCAGATACAGGGACTTTGAAACCATTTAATACATGCTTCATCCAAATTGTCTGAGTGTAGTTCATAAATGGTGCTACATATTTTGCTTCTGCTGTGGAGTAAGAGATACAACTCTTCTTTTTGCTCATCCATGAGACTAGTCTACCATCAAGAAAGAATGCACCATTGGTTGTGCTCTTCCAGTCCACATTACCAGCCTAATCAGCATCAGTAAACACTTTGAGAATGAAATCATTACTATATGGATACCACAATCCATAATCTATAGGTCCCTTCAAATATCTAAGAATCTGCTTGACTACTACCAAGTGGGATTCTTTTGGACTTTTCTGGAAACATACAACAATGCCCATTGCATGTGCAATATCCGGTCTGCTATGTACTACATAGTGCAACTTACCAATCATTGACCGATATTCCTTCTCATTCACCAATGCTAAGTCATCTTCTTTTGATAATTTACAATCGGTCATCATCGATGTACCAACCGGTTTGCTATCTTCCATGCCAAAGGTCTTCAACACCTCTTTGACATATGTGGATTCAGTGATAAAGATACCATATTTCATTTTTTGAATCTGTAGTCCAATGAAGAACTTAATCTCTCTAATTAGTGTCATCTCAAATTCCTTCTTTATTTCATCTGCAAACACATGACTCATCTTGTCATCTCCACCAAAAATTATGTCATCAACAAACACTTCGCAGATCAGAATCTAATCTCTTTTTGTCTTGAGATAGATATTACTATCTTCACTTGTTCTTTCAAATCCAATCTTCACAATATGGGAGTGTAAACATTCATACCATGCTCTAGGTGCTTGCTTCAATCCATACAAGGCTTTATGTAGCCTACACACCATATCATAGTCTTTTGATAGGGAAAACCCATCTGGTTGCTCTATATACACTTCTTCAAGTTTTCCATTCAGGAATGCAGATTTCACATCCATCTGATACACTTTGAATCCCTTGAAGGTTGCATATGCAAGTAGCATTCAAACTCCTTCCAATCTAGCTACTGGAGAAAAGGTTTCTCCATAGTCTTCTCCTTCTTCTTGAGCATATCCCTTACATACCAATCTTGCTTTGTTTCTTACCACTGTACCATCTTCATTCAGCTTGTTTCTAAAAACCCATTTGGTGCCAATAACATTTTTGTGCTTAGTTCTGGGTACCAAAGACTATGTACCATTCTTTTCTATCTAGTCAAGTTCTTCTTCCATAGCCTTAATCCAGTCTTCATCTTTATGTGCCTCTTTAAATGTTTTGGGCTCAAATTCAGAAATCATGCAAGAATTCTCTCTGACCTTTCTTCTTGTAAGTATTCCTGCATTCTTATCCCCTATGATCTGCTTTGGATCATGATGCAACTTTACATACCAAAGAATGATTTTAACTGATTCCTCCTGTTTTTCCTCTTTATCCTCATCTTCATCAGCATCTACAAGTGTAGGAGCACTGTTACTTGTACTTAGTTGTTTTGCAACCGGTTCCAAGAAGGTTAAATCTGGTTTATCTACCGTTCGCTCACTGCTGGTTTCCTTAGGTTTCTCAAAGGTTTCATCAAATTTAACATTGATACTTTGAAAAATTCTCTGAGTCCTATTGTTAAAACACTTGAGAGCTTTGCTTTTGGTGGAATTGTTATCACTATTTTAATTTTTGGATATTTTGTCCTCTTGCTCTTTAATGTGTGAAATGGTATACTTAAACCCCTCTTGTTGCCTCTGTGTTTTAGGTCTGAAGGTTTAAGACATTGCTTTTTCCCTTTTTGAATTTCCCGCATTCTATTTCTACATTACTTTTTCAACTTAAGTGGAAGGGTCACTTTGTCATGAAGGTGTTCCCCTCTTTAGGTTTTCCCTAGGCAGGTTTTAAATGATTTTTAATCTTTATGCCTTTACCTATGTCTTGTTTATAATCTTTGTCAGGATTTTTAACAATCATGCAAGTCATAGTTGATCCTACGATGCCTATGGTTTACCATCTACAAAATAGTGAAAAGGGTAAGTAGGCCTAGCCAAAGGATTGTTCGTTAGGTAAAATGAATGCATCTCGCAGTGGATCAAATGGCTTGCGTTGCTTCGTTAGGACAAGATGCATGTGATTTATCCTCTGTGAAATAGCTAAACAATGGGCAGGTCCTAGAGGTAAGTGGTTCTTTGGTTAATGGTCGATCAACTTGGAGTTGATCTAATGGTGCGCGTGGATTCACAGCCAGAAATGATCCACGATTTACTGTTCACGGAGCAGTGAAAAGTGGGAGGGCCTGGGAAAGGTGGTCACAAAAAGGTTAACAGACGAGTAGTTTCCAAAGATCTAACAATTTTCGTTGCTTCGCAAAGAAGAGTTGCCTGAGGTTTCAAGTCTGCGAAGTAGCAAAAGGGTTGGTGGGTCCAAAAGATAGGCAAGTCATGATTTTAAAGACTAATCAACTTGTAGTTGATCGGACGACCGACATGGATTTGAAGCCCCAAACAAAATGAAGTTTACCATTTGCGAAATAGCGAAATGACATGGCAGTCACATGGTGGATGACATGGCAGGACAGGTGGGTCGCTTGGTTGAGAGAAATGATGGCTTGTCAAATGCACGTGGCTCCAAAAGATTGTTGAGGGTCCGCATTGATTTAACTAGCAATGATGTTGAAACCCATGGTGAAATAGAAGACGTGGCGGTCCTAGAATGGAGCCTGATGGAGTTCTTGAGTGAATAGCCAACTGACACATAAGATTCATTCATCATTGATGAAACAAAGCAAGTGGTTTCCAGGTCAAGGGCCAACTTTAAAAGGTATGAATGTGTTAAATGGTGTACATCTCAAGGTGGATTCAATAATGGGCATTGTTTCGCAGCCCGAAGATGCAGGGTGGTTAGCCTTTGTGAAGTGGTGAAAACTGCTAGCAATGATGGTTGTGCATGGTTAGTATAAAAGATTGGCGGTCACCATAAGTAGTAAAGATCAAACAAGTGGTAATTGATGGGATGGCCAGTGTTGTTTCAAGTGATCAAAGTGCACAAGGTTTACCTTTCGCGTAGTAGCGAAAGGAAGATGGGGCCCATTACTAATACAGAAGGACTGGGGGAAGTAAAGGCAGTGCAAGTTTCCAGAGATCCAATGAACGCCATTTCTTCATGAAGGAAAGGTGCGAGGGTTTTAAAATCTGTGAAATGGGAAAACAACAAAATAGGGAAATACTCAGAAAACTTGTGATCCGTTGGAGCCCATTTTTTGAATTCGATTTCCAAATTCAATACTGAGCTGATGGCTGAAGCATGTGGGATTAATGTCTCAATTCAATGCCAAGTTGCCATATCAAGGTCCACATCAATTTAATATTGGCACCATTTCGATGAGTTTGTTGCAGAGCAGCTAGTGTAGAGCGATTTTGTTTAGGCGAGTAACAGGCTTTTTGTGTCTTGCTTGCTAGTTATAGTTTGAAAATCACTGATTTCTGTGTTCTTGTTTTATCAGAGTTTTGTTTGAATCTTAATTGATATAATTTCTTTAACGGGATGGCACCAAGAAGGGATTTCACAAGGAAGGTAAATTATCAAGATAGAAACATATGTGATGAGTTCCTAGAATAATTGACTTTGTCCACAAATACTGCAGACAAAATCAAAGAATTGGTTCCTAAAGCCCCCATCTAAGGATTAGAGAGGGCTTGTATGACAAAGGTAGATGTTTAAGGGATTCACAAATAGGGATTTCAGGGCTGGGTCTTTTTAAAGTGGGATTCAATCAGAGACATGCCAGTGCCCCAATGAATAACATATGAGAACTAGATGTGGGGAAGCTTATAGTCCCTGGGGTTTTTATGGTTGTAGACTTACTAACCCATTTCACACATAATTATGATCCTGTTGCTAGATGTGTGAGGAATGTCAATGGAGGAGCCTTGATAGAGATCAATGATGATGAATTCAAGAATGTTTTTAAGCTCAGTGAGGCATCAAAATTATTAGAGCCTATTGATTTTGAAACATTGACCTAGGTTTATAATGTGTAGAAAGATTACCTTAGGAGTGGCCCTTTGAAGGAGTTTTTTGTTAAAATAGGAGGGTTAGCTGTAGTGGGCCCTAACACCATGGAACCCTTCTCCCTCAATTTGTTCACTTTAATGGCCAAAGGCATGTATTGGTCACTATGTCATATCCATGGGGAAGACGTTGTAACAACCATGCCAACCAATTATATGCTAATGATGGCATAGATTCTGAACCCCTCTCTAATAGTAACATTTGATTATGCACCTTACCTCACTGATGCAATTCATAGAGGGCTGGTAGGGATAAAAAATGGTAAGGTGGATAAACCTTTTAGATGATATTCTCTTCTAATGCACATATTTTTGGTTAAAGAAGTTGATTATTTTTCTAAGGAAATGGACTTGGTCAAAGAAAAGGAAGGTGATGAGATGCCTGTGCAACTGTGGAGCATAATTTTGTCTCAAGATAGAGAGAATGCCAGTTACTTGAAGTTTGATAGATGCTTTGCATCAAGGCTTAGAATTATTTTATGCCCACAGAACCCTACGATCCCAAAGGCTCTTTTCGAGTTCCTTAGGTCTAAGGAGTTTGCTGAAGGTATTAAGATTGTTCATTATTGGGGTGATATGTATTTGTACCCTGTTTCTACAAATTTTTAGAGTTTATGGTTTCAGAGGCACTCCATATTTATTGCCTTATCAAGTCCCATTGAAGATAGGAATTGCAGAGGTCTTAAGGCAAATTGGAGGTGTGCAAGAGGCAGAGCTGACAAATAGGGGTAAAGGGACTATTACCATGGCCCATCAATTCATGATCACCAAAGGTGGTTGGAAATTCTTTGATGAACTTTTTCAACCATATAGGTTGTCTACTACAATAACCAGGTTTGTTGACCCTGAGGATTTTTTCAATGGTATGTTCAGGAAGAGAGCAATATGCAAAGGTAGGCCACACCAATTTCATTTCCCTGAGGACCTTATTAGAAATGAATTCAGTTTGGCTGAGCAATAATTGAGGAAAGAAAAGTGGGTGTCATACAAAAAGGGTCTAGATTTCATTCATCAATTTGATAGCAGTTATGACCCTCTATCTAGATTTAATCCCTTTGAGGAAAAGATCAAATTCTTAATTCTTTATTTTAAAGATTTAATGCAAACTTTGAAAGAAAAGAGGGAGGATATAATAGGAGATAACCGTGATAAGGCTAAGTTAGTTCTAGCTAAGCCTGCCTTTTCTAGAACCATCACTCCTGATGATTATGTGATGCATAAAAAGTCAAAATATAGTGTATTGATGCTAGTAGCAGGTGAGCCCTCCACTTCAAGAGGGAAGAGGATAGTTGAAGATGTCATTGACATCCAAGAATCCCCTAAAAGGCAAAGGGTTGGGAAAGAAGTAACAAGTGAACCTCTGTACTCTCCAACTCAATCCCTTATCCATATAGGAGATGAACAGGCAGTAGCAGAACAATTGTTGTAGTTAGGAAGCCTCAGAGAGATTGCTTACACCTTTGAAGAGACACAAGAGGGAATGCCATAAGAGCCACCTAGCACTGAGGTGAACTTAATTGAAGATGAGTTCAAAGGTAAAGAGTTAGACCCATCTGTCAAGCAAGCTAGTGAAGAGTTCCTACCTAACATCAATTTTGTCACAATAGGGGCCTTCATGTAATTTGCATGGAAACAAAACATTGAATAATTCAAGGCAAGGTGTGGATAAAGAGTGAGTGAGTAGCATCACAAAGATACAACCTTAGTGGAGGAAGAAGTTAAACAAGAAATGATGGTTGAATTCAAAGCCATCACTCCTGAAGCTGGAAGAGAAATGGTGTCAAAGGCTGGTGTTTTAATCCTTCCTGATGGGATATAGCAGATGCATTGGTACTTGAAGTAGTCAGAAAAGAAACCAAGCCTACGGAGGGAGTGACATTAAGAAAAGATAATGCTGCTTTGGTCATGTGGTCCCTAAAGAGGGATGAAAGTAGAAGAAGGAAGTATGCCTCAGGATCTAGTCTTCTAGGAGGTATGATAGTAAAAAGAGTCTAGGATATAGGGGTGGTAGAAGCTGCCAGCACAGTTTTAGAAACTGCAAAGTTCAGTGTGGCAGTGGTAGAGAAAGAAGCAAAGGAGAGAGCTGATCTCCAAGTGAATTTAGAAACAATTCTAAAGGCTTATAATGAAGCCAAAAGGGAGATAGCCAAACGGGATACTACTATTGCTAGACTACAAATTTAATTGGCAGGACAACACCAAGGAGGTGAGTCCTCTACCCTGATAATTGCATCTTCTCTAGCAAGACCTCCACCTAGCAGTCCTATCATAGAATTTCCCCCTTCTCCTATGCCTTTTGGTTTTGAACCAGCTAAGACCGTTCAACATGAATTGGAAAAGTTGAAACAAGCTCAAGCCTTGTTTGCAAGTAAATATGAAGATAAGGTAAAGGCCACCATTTTGAGTTTTGTTGATACAACAGAGGCCCCCACTATGCACACTAATATGAAAACAATTTTGGACACCTTGTGTGAGCTAACTAAGGACAAGGCTATTTTAGAACCGATTTTGAATAAGTGGATGCAAAGAAAAGTGGATTTAGAACTTATGTGTGCATCCTATGATGAAGCAGGATTTGATGCTATTATTAAATCCACATGTGAGTTAGCAATAGGTCTGACCATGTTAGTAGAAGGAAGAGCCAATGTGGAGAGGAAAGCTAACTTGTATAGGAAAGAATATACTGAGCATAAATTTGAATTATTTCCTGGGGGTTTTATCAGTGAAAATTAGTAGAAGGACAAATGGGTATGGCTTGATGAGCTGGGAGATAATTTTTCTTTAAGGGTGAATGAAATCATCAACAAAGATGACACATCTTTGTTTGTTAAAACAATTGAGGAAATAGAAAAGATAAAATCACACTACGGTTTGTTGGAATCGGAGGTAAAAAAGGTAAGGAACTCTTGGAAAAGGTTGGTTAAGGTGGAGAAAAATATTGGTGGCTATTCATGGCTTGCTGATGACATGTTCCAAGAATGGACCCAAAAGTATGCGGTACAGGAAGAAGAAAACCCATAATAGTTGGAAAGTGTTGTAGTGGAGAAACAAACCAAAGAGACCGGTGATACTAAAAAAGACTTGTAACTATTTTTTGGAGGACACTACAGTTTGTAACAAACTTTTCTTAGGAAGGTCTGAAGCTTGTATGCATTCATAATGTTATAAATGGATACCAGGGCTAATAGAAAAGGCGATCACAAGAATTTTGTAAAGAAACTCTGCAGAAATATATTTGGTTTTCTTGCTATTACAAAGAATATTTTGAATCATGTAATATTATTTTTCAAAATGAATATGAATATACATATTAGAACTTTTCAAGCTTAAAACCTATGTTGTCTTCTGGTGTGCTTTTAGTAATTTATTGGTTTCATTTGGATAGTCTAGGTTTATTCAATTGAACACAGATTGTAAGGCAATCTTTATGGATATGTTCTTAGCTTTTCTCTTTAGGAGAGGAATTAAATATACATGAACATCTCTATCAGTAGATTATTTGTTTGAAACTTTGAATTTGATAGACAATGTTTAGTTTAACAAGAAAGAACTCTTATGTACATCAGGCATGAATAGGGTTTATGAAAGCCGAAGTAATGAGATGTATGGGTATGTTTAATTTTGGGATCATTTCTTGATTAGATGACTCTGTAGCCTAGATAAGTATCAGTTGTGGTTTTCTTTCTTTTTCTCTTTGGGATCAATATTGAAAATTAGCATAAGTTTTCCTTTATTGTTTCAATTTTTTACGAAGGTGATGAAGTCCATAGGTTTTTAGCATTGGTTTACTATGGATCTCAAATTTTAAAGTGTGAAAGTTTTCACAAAAGGTATACACACTTGAGCTTTAGATAAGTTCGAAGTGTAGAAGGTTTTGTTCAAACCTTGTCATATGTTATTTTGCAGTTCTAATTTTCTTGGTGTCCTCTTTATTTATAGACAAAGTTCATTATATTTCTTACAGGGAGGTTAGAAGGGAATCATAATTTGAGAACAACAAAAGTAAAGACTCTGCTGGGGAAGTCATAATGTGTTTTAATGTTACAGATCAGTGTTTGAATTAGTTTGGAAGTATGTTTGGATATTTGTGTGTTTGTGGCAGATTGCATTATTTCTCGTTCGTTTTATCGTCTTCCCTAAAAACCTTCCCATTTTTTTAATCTTTGCAAGAGATTTGTTAAACTTGTTTTCTTAATTTTCCACAATTTGTGTGGGTGGCAACTGTGACAAGTATAACCAATGCTATTTAAATAAGTATAGCTCTTTTAAGATAAAGAAGTATAATGTAAAGAGGAAGGAACACCAAGTCTTTCATAAGGAAGCATCCTCAAGAGACGTTGCAAGAGGGATTGCCTGAACAGGCATGGAGAGGCCAGAAAAGATCAGTCGTACATGAGTCATCTAATGCCGCTTGGGTACAAAAGAACACTAATGCAGGTAAGTCATCTAAAAGACCCATATATGCAAATTCAAATTCTTCTTCCCACGAATCTGAGTAGGACATTTTGGGTTTCCATTCTGGGTTGTTTGGTAGTAATGAGGAAGTCCAAATTTTAAATCAGAGAATCTCTCATGTTAGTTTATCTAGGAAAGACATGAACAATTCAAATATTAAGATGGACTCTGTACCCAGAACAATAGATGGAAATATTAGTTTAATTGATATTGACCAAGTTAATGTATCAGACTCCGAAGAAATGTTCCCTGATGAAGATAAGGTATCCCAAGAAATTGAGGCCCTGAATAGAAAAGTCCATCAGTTAATTTCCTTAAGGGAACAAAAAGAAGCAAATAAAGAAAAGGAGGTAAAAGAAAAATTGATGGAGATGGATAGGCTTCTAAGATAGATTTCTGATCTTGAACTATTCACCCAAGAGAAAGCTAAGAGTGAGGATGAAGGTCCAGTCATCAGAGAAATTCTGGTTGCCAAGACCAACCCTACATACAAATATGTTGTGCAACCGAATAGGGAAGTCCTTAGTGACCCACAACCTGTTAGAAATAACATTGACAAAGGGAAATAGAAGTGCATGGAAGATGGGTCTGGATCTAAGAATACAACGAAAATATTTGATTTTGTATCTACACATGAGAGAGAGATAGAGAGGATGAGGAAAGAGAAGGAAGATCTACATAGGGAGTTGGAAAAGGCTGAATTAGAAGTAGCCAATCAAGAGGTTAAAAGAAAGATTAATTATCTAAAGGATCCTCCTATAATTTTTCCTTCTGTAGAACCAAATAAACTTGTTCCTTAGCAAGCCTCAATCCCTCTAATCAAAATTCAATCAACCTTGCGTATAAGCACTGTCTTGGCTAATCAAGCCCCTATTACTAACAAAGGTAACCAAATCCCTCTGACTCATGGTCCTAATGTAAGAATGAACATGGGAAATAACCTTGTTGCTAATCAATTCCAGAGAAGACCCATTAACTTAGAGTTATACAGACAAATTTTCTTTGATGGAATCCCCGGGTACCCTAACCATGTTCCTACTGAATTAAGGGATAGACTCCACAAATTTGCTGGCAATAATGCAATCAGTGTAGAAGATCACTTAAAATATTTTGGTGACTTGATAAATGATTATAAAATTATAGATGAAGATGTCATCATGAAATTGTTTGTACAGTCCTTAGTTGATGATGCAAGGGATTGGTATAGAGGTCTCCCTGTGAATAGCATTGGGTCTTGGGAAGATTTTAAAAATTGTTTTCAAGAACAATATGGTGACAAAAAAAATGTGAGCTTCATGCTAAATGAATTCAACAATATTAGAAAGTATGATAATGAAATTGTCATAGATTTCAATGCTAGGTTTTAGAAAGCAATGCATAGGCTCTATCAAGTTATGAGGTTAGATGATAATATGTGTCTGAACACTTATTAAAATGCTTTTGATTCTAAAATGGCCTATATTCTGAGGGATAAAAATCTGCATAATCTAAGGGATGCATTTAGGATTTCCATTAATGTGGAAAGTAATCGAAAAGCATCTGGGAAAGTAGGAAGGAGAACTGATGGTAGGTTGTGGCAAGAATCAAAGCAACAACCTAATAAAGTTGCTAAGGAAGATGAAAAAATAGAGAAATTAGTGATTTCCATGAAAGATCTTACTGCCAAGGTGAGTAAAAATGATAAGCCTCATTACAGTTGGCAAGATAGGCCTCCTAGATTGCATGACATGCCTTAAAATACAACTTGGAAAGATGACAAACCTCAAAATGATAAGCCAAAAAACACTCAAACCCTAGACCCTTTGAAAGGAGGAAATGTTCATAATATGGAGAATACTCCTTGGTGTATGGCCTGTGATGGACCACATTCTCCTCATCAATGTGTTGTAGCTCAAGCCCTTGAAGAATCCATGAGAGAGGAGGGTGAGCCTGATATTAACATGTTTGAGACTGTTATTGAAAGCGATGATGAGTCTTCACAAAGTGAGTCCAGTGAGTATGATATGCTAAATAGTTATAGATCTTACCAAGGATAGTTGACACTTGATTGGGATCCTACTTTGAATGTGGTAACCATTGAAGATGAAGAAGTTCATCTCTGAAGACCTAGTGATGAAGAGGTGAGAGATATTACTAAGGCCACTACAGCTAAAGACAAGCATAATTATAATTTGAGGAGTAGTAAGAAGGATGGATACAAAGGGGAACCTGGCTCAATGTTTATAAAAGAAGTATCTCAGAAGAAAGCAGCAAGTAATACCACCTTGCCTCTAGATGGTTACGAAAAGAATAACCAAATTAAAGATGTAGCCAAGGGTATGGTTAATAATGCTACTCGTGATATACAAGGAACTGCCACAATGAAGAAGGCAAGCCATCCTAAGGTAGAGAAAGTTAAGATTAATACCGAGTTGATTAATAATTCCACTTTTGATATGACTCAGGCCCTTACCCAAATGAAGGTTACAGTCCCCTTGGTAGAACTTTTGAAAATAAGGGAACATAGAGAAGTTGCTTTATCTTTGTTTCCTCAGATATCTGGTAGTAGTATAGCTTTGCCTTCAGGTTCAATGAAAGATAAAAAGGATCTTGAGGTGCAAACCCCAGAGGTATGTGTTGGAACAACTATTACCCAAGAGCCTTCACAGGTGGACCCTTTTTATGTTACTTTGTTAGTGAATAACCAGTTAATTAAAAATTGCATGATAGATTCTGGTGCAGTTGCAAATATGATGCCATATGGTGTCATGAAAGAATTAGGATTGTTAGTAAGCACATTGTATGGGAAGTGTTATGCTATGGATAACCAAGAAGTACTAGTGATAGGTACAATGAAAGATGTGGAAGTGAAGATAGCAACATTCCCTAAAGCTACACATAAGATGGATGTCATAGTAACTGACACAAAACCTCTTTATGGCATGTGACTATCTAGACAATGGGCTATAGCAGTAGGTGGAAATATTCAGTTAGATCTTTCATATGCTACAATTCCAGTCAATGGAAGCCAGGTTAAGTTGTATAGAGAACCACGTGCCCCTAGGGTAATTGAGAAAATAGACCCTAGTATGTTGATCTGTATGATTGATGTGGATCTTGACAATTTTAGAATACAACCAATTTTACCTCAGTTGAAAAATACTGATTCTATTGTGACTGAATTGGAATCTCAACAACATGATTTATGGCACATGTATTTTGATGGGGCTTGCTCTAAAGAAGGATCTAGAGCAAGAGTTCTTTTTGTGTCCCCATCAAGTATAACCTTCAAATATTCCTTTTTGCTAGCCTTTCAGTGTACAAACAACACTGCTGAATATGAAGCCTTGTTATTAGGGCTTGAAGTTGCAAAAAGGAATGGGATTCTGTTGTTAAGAGTATTAGGAGATTCAAAGTTGGTTGTTTCTCAGGTTAGATCTAAGTATGCATCTAAAAATGATCGCTTGAAAAGATATAAGCATGCAGTATGGGATGTGATTAAGCATTTTAGTGTGTTCTCTATTAATTGGATAGAAAGATCAAAGAATATCATGGCTGATTTCTTAGCAAACATTGCATTTAAAAATGTTGATATAACACTAACTAGTGTATCCACAGTTGAGATAAAAGCTAGGCCTTCTATTCCTGATAATGTATATAATTGGCAAGTGTTTGCAAATGATGAAGACATTCTCAGATTCATACAATGCATTGATGACTATGATGGACAAAAAATTGATTGCAATGCATTGGTAGAAGTGGGGAAGTTAAGGAAGTTGTGTTTGGAAATGACATGGTTCAATTGGAAACTAATGAAATACCTAAAAGATTAGTATAATTGGAAGGTATGTTCAGTTACAGTGACAATCATTTACATCAGTAGTCAACCACCAAGTTACATGAATTGGAGGAAGTAAACTTGGGGACAGAATCATCCCCAAAGTTGGTGTATATTGGAAAACATTTGTCTCCTCATGTCAGAGTTAACCTTATTAATTTATTGAAGAAATACAAGCATGTTTTTGCCTAGTCTTATGAAGATCTGAAGGTGTATAGAGAAGATCTTTTTTAGCATGAAGTCTCTTTGCTTCCAAATGCTAAGCCTTTTAGACAGAAACAAAGACCTATTAACCCCCTGGTGGAATCCAAAATGCAACAAGAGTTAACCAAGCTGAGGGAAGGGGGAATCATTAAGCCCATAAGGAATTCATCATGGGTGTCTAATTTGGTCCTAGATAGGAAGAATAATGGGGACATAAGGCTCTGTGTTGATTTTAGAAACTTGAATGTGGCTTCTTTAAAAGATAATTATTCTTCTCCCAATATGGAAGCAATGTTGCAAAGAGTAACTAGTTGTGTCCTATTGTCTATGATGGATGGGTTCTCAAGATATAACCAGGTGTTAGTGAAAGAATCTAAATAATTCAAGACTACTTTTACCACCCCCTGGGGAGCATATGTATATGAAAGAATGCTTTTTGGGTTGAAAAATATTGGAGCTACTTTTCAGAGAGCAATGGATGTAGCTTTCAAGGAATTCATTAACATTATCATGGTAGTGTATCAAGATGATTTAACATGTTTCTCCAAAAATGCGGATGACCACTGTGGGCACTTGCAAAAGGTTTTCAATAAAGCTTTGGAATTTGGTGTCTCCTTAAATTTGAAAAAGTGTCATTTTTCTATCACTGAAGGGAACCTACTTGGGCATATTGTCTCCAAGGAAGGGGTTAAAATAGACCCTAAAAGAATTGAAGCTATAAATAATGTACCTGAGCCCAAAAGTGTCAAAGGTATTCAGTCTTTCTTGGGAAAGGTAAATTTTGTTAGAAGATTCATTGCCAATTTTGCAGACATAGTCAAGCCCATTGATAGATTTCTTAAGAAGGATACAAAATTATGCTGGGAAGAAGAAGCTTCAAAGGATTTTGGTGAAATTAAAAGGGCTATCCAGCAGGCACCAGTGTTGAAATCCCCTAACTACAGTAAGCCTTTCTCTCTATTTTCTTTTGCTTCATATCATACAGTGGCTACAGTTCTTCTACAAAAGGATATTGAAGGATTTGAACATCCTATAGTTTTTTATAGAAAATATTTACAAGCTAGAGAGTTAAAATATGAAATCATGGAGAAACAAGCATATGCTTTGGTCAAGGTTGTTAAAGAATTTAGGTCATATCTTGTAAATGCACAAGTAATTGCTTATGTCCCACATGCAACTATCAAGGACATTTTATCTCATTCCAAGGTCACTCGTAAAAGGTGCAGATGGATAACCAGAATTTGGAAGTTTGATCTAGAGATTAAAATTACTAAATTGGTAAGAGGTTTGGGCCTTGCTAAGCTAATGGATGAATCAAACCTTTTTGATGTTGAGGTGAATAATGTTGAAATTAAGGACAACCTGGTCACAAGTATTGAAATACAACCTTGGTACTCAGAGATAATACATTTTTAAGGGATGCAACATATTCAGAAGGGATGACTCACAAATAGCAAAGAACATTGAAGTTGAAATCTCAAAAGTATGTCCTTATTCAGGGTGATCTATATTGGTGGAATAGAGATGGGGCATTATTGATGCATTTAGACAAATCCCAAGCTGAAAGGGTGTTAACTGAAATGCATGATGGAGTATGTGGAGGTCACTATTCTGCCAAAACAATAGCTAGTAAGATAGTTTGGGCTAGATATTATTGGCCCACTTTGTTTAAAGATGCCCATGAAAATGTTCAAAAATGTGACCCATGCCAAAAAATTCCATCTAAATTAAAGTATGAGGGAGCCTTTCCCCTCAACCCATTCATAGTAGAAGGCCCTTTTGTCCAATGGGGCATTGATTTTATTGGAGAAATAGTTGAGAAATTAGGAAGAGATCATAGGTGGATCATAGTAGCCACTAACTATTTCACTAAGTGGATTGAAGCTATACCCACTAGAAGAGCCACAAGTAAGGTTGTTATTGAATTCCTGATGGATAATGTTATAACCAGATTCAGTGTTCCAGTGAAACTGGTAATGGATAATGCCATGAGCTTTAGATCAGAGTTCATTGAATTTTGCACTAGTCATGGAATAATTATGTCCTATTCTTCACCATATCATCCTCAGGGTAATGGGCAAGTTGAATCCAGCAATAAGAGCTTTCTGAACATTATTAAGAAAATCCTTGAGGAGAACCAAAGGTCTTGGGACCAGAAGTTAAAGTTGGCCCTATGGGCAGACAGGGTTACTATCAAGAAAGCAATTGGTGTGTCACCTTTTGAGTTGGTTTATGGCATGCAATCTAGGGTGCCAATTAATAATATTCTTCCTATATACAAGTTCCTACAAGCTGAGGATATGGAGTTATCTGAACCTATGGAAGACAAAATGATTCAAATGGTGGGGGTGGAAGAAATTAGAACTTTGGCCCATAAGAAGAATTTGAAGATCTAGTTGCAATCCAAATATTTATTTGATAAAAGAACCACATTGAGGAAGTTTCAAATTGGTGACTAGGTTCTTCAATGGAATGCAAGAGGGCAAGATAAAGGGAAACATAAGAAATTTGAATCATTATGGGTAGGCCCTTTTGTCGTTTGTGATTTGAATGGAAAATATTCATATTTTTTATAAATAATGAATGGTGAGGTACAGGAATTTCCAGTGCATGGACAATTCCTGAAGCATTACTTCTCTCAAGTCCATGCACAATAGGTCTTAGTCTGTGTATATTTAGGTTTGTTTCTCTTGGTTGTTCTTGGGCTTGTGTTTGCTTTGTTCTCTAGAGTTTCTAAATTCTTGTGTTGATCTTGCAATCAACCATCCTCGGTTAGAGCCGCTATTATCACTATTTTAATTTTTGGATATTTTGTCTTCTGGCTCTTTAAGATGTGAAATGGTATGCTTAAACCCCTCTCATTGCCTCTATGTTTTAGGTCTAAAGGTATAAGATGTTGTTTTTTCCCTTTTTGAATTTCCTGCATTCTATTTCTACATTACTTTTTCGACTTAAGTGGAAGGGTCACTCCATCATGAAGGTGTTCCCCCCTTTAGGTTTTCCCTAGGTGGGTTTTAAATGATTTTTAATTTTTATGCCTTTACCTATGTCTTGTTTATAATCTTTGTTGGGCTTCTTGACAATCATGCAAGTCAAAGTTGATCCTATGATGCACGTTAGTTCACTGGGAGAAGATGCCCGTGGTTTACCATCTATGAAGCAACAAAAAGGGTATGTGGGCCTAGCCAAAGGATTGTTCATTAGGTAAATGGAATGCATCTCGTAGTGGATCCAATGGCTCGCGTTGCTTTGGTAGCACAAGATGCATGTGGTTTATCCTCTGTGAAATAGATAAACAATGGTCAAGTCCCAAAGGTAAGCAGTTCTTTGGTTAATGGCCGATCAAATTGGAGTTGATCTAACGGTATGCATGGATTCATAGTTGAAAATGATTTGCGGTTTACCATTCGCAAAGCAGTGAAAAGTGGGAGGGCCTAGGTAAGGTGGTCACGAAAAGGTTAATAGACGAGCAGTTTCCAAAGATCTAACGATTGTCGTTGCTTTGTGAAGAAGAGTTGCCTGAGGTTTAAAGTTTGTGAAGTAGCGAAAGGGTTGGTGGGTCCAAAAGATAGGCAAGTCATGATTTTAAGGACTGATCAACTTGTAGTTGATCGGATGGCCAGCATGGATTCACAACCCGAAAGGAAAAGAAGTTTACCGTTCGCGAAATAGTGAAATGACATGGCATTCACATGGTGGATGACATGGTAGGATAGGTGGGTCACTTGGTTGAGAGAAATGATTGCTTGTTAGATGCACATGGCTCCAAAGGATTTTTGAGGGCTTGCTTTGATTTAACCGGTGATGGTGTTGAAACCCATGGTGAAATAGAACATGTGGTGGTCCTAGAATGGAGCCCGATGGAGTTCTTGAGCGAATAGCCAACTGACACGTAAGATTCATTTGCCGTTGATGAAACAAAGCAAGTGGTTTCCAAGCTGAGGGCCCACTTTAAAAGGTTTGAGTGTGTTAAATGGTGTACATCTTGTGGTGGATTCAACGATGGGCATAGTTTCATAGCCCGAAGATGCAGGGTGGTTAGCCTTCATGAAGTGGCGAAAACTGCTAGTAGTGATGGTTGTGCGTGGTTAGTAGAAAATATTGGCAGTCACCATAAGTAGTAAAGATCGAGCAAGTGGTAATTGATCAGACGGCCAGCATTGTTTCGTGCGATCAAAGTGCACAAGGTTTACCTTTCGCGAAGTAGCGAAAGGAAGGTGGGGCCCATTACTAATATAGAAGGACCAGGGGAAGTAAAGGCAATGCAAGTTTCCAAAGATCCAATGAACGTCATTTCTTCATGAAGGAAAGGTGCGAGGGTTTTAAGCTCTGTGAAATGGCAAAATAATGAAACAGGGAAATACTTAGAAAGCTTGTGATCCATTGGAGCCCATTTTTTGAATTCGAATTACAAATTAAATTCTGAGTTGATGGCTGAAGCATGCAGGATTAATGTCTCAATTCAATGCCAAGTTGCTGTATTAAGGTCTGCATCAATTGAATATTGGCACCATTTCGACGAGGTTGTTGCAGAGGAGCTGGTGTAGAGCAATTTTATTCAGGCGGGTAACAGGTTTTTTGTCTCTTGCTTGCTAGTTACGATTTGAAATTCGGTCCTTTCTATGTGCTTGCTTTATCAGAGTTTTGTTTGAATCTCAATTGATATAATTGCATTAATGAGATGGCACCAATAAGGGATTTCACAGGGAAGGTAAATTATCAAGATAGAAAATATGTGATGACTTCCTGGAACAATTGACTATGTCCACAAATACTGCAGCCAAAATCAAAGAATTGGTTCCTAAAGGCCCCCGTCTAATGATTGGAGATGGGTTGTATGACAAAGGTAGATGGTTAAGGGATTCACAAATAGGGATTTTAGGGCTGGGTCTTTCTAAAGTGGGATTCAGTCAAAGACATGCCAGTGCCCCAATGAATAGAATATGGGAACTAAATGTGGGGAAGCTCATAGTCCCTGGGGTTTTTATGGATGTAGACTTACTAACCTAGATCGCACACAATTATGATCCTGTTGCTAGATGTGTGAAGAATGTCAATGGAGGAGCCCTAATACAGATCAATGATGATGAATTCAGGAATTTTTTAAATATTAATGAGGCATCAAATTTATTAGAGCCTATTGATTTTGAAACATTGGCCCAGGTTTATAATGTGCAGAAAGATCACCTTAGGAGTGGTCCTTTGAAGGAGTTTTTTGTTAAAATAGGAGGGTTAACTATAGTGGGCCCTAGCACCATGGAACCCTTCTCCCTCAATTTGTTCACTTTAAGGGCCAAAGGCATGTATTGGTCACTATGTCAGATCCTTGGGGAAGATGCTAAAACAACCATGCCAACCCATTATATGCTAATGATGGCACAGATTCTGAACCCCTCTCTAGTAGTAACATTTGATTATGGACCTTACCTCACTGATGCAATTCATAGAGGGCTGGTAGGGATAAAAAATAGTAAGGTGGATAGACCTTTTGGATGGCATTCTCTTCTAATGCACATATTTTTGTTCAAAGGAGCTAATTATTTTGCTAAGGAAATGAACTTGGTCAAAGAAAAGGAAGGTGAGGAGATGCTTGTGCAACTGTGGAGCACAATTTTGTGTTGGGACAGAGAGATGCCAATTACTTGAATTTTGATAGATTCTTTGCATCTAGGCTTAGGATTCTTTTATGCCCATAGAACCCTAGGGTCCCAAAGGTTCTTTTTGAGTTCCTCAGGCCTAAGGAGTTTGCTGAAGGTATTAAGATTGTTCATTATTGGGGTGATATGTATTTGTACCCTGTTTCTACAAATTTTCAGAGTTTATGGTTTTCAGAGGCACTCCATATTTATTGCCTTATCAAGTCCCATTGAAGATAGGAATTGCAGAGGTCTTAAGGCAAATTGGAGGTGTGCAAGGGGTAGAGCTGACAAATAGGGGTAAAGGGACTATTTTCCCAACTGTTACCATGGCCCATCAATTCATGATCACCAAAGGTGGTTGGAAATTCTTTGATGAACTTTTTCAACCATATAGGTTGTCTACTGCAGTAACCAGGTTTGGTAACCCTAAGGATTTTTTTAACGGTATGTTCAGGAATAGATCAATATGAAAAGGTAGGCCACACCAGTTTCATTTCCTCGAGGACCTAATTAGAAATGAATTTAGTTTGGATGAACAAGAATTGAGGAAAGAAAAGTGGGTGGCATACAAAAAGGGTCTGGATTTCATTCATCAATTTGATAGCAGTTATGACCCTCTATCTAGATTTAATCCCTTTGAGGAAAAGATCAAATTCTTAATTCTTTATTTTAAAGATTTAATGCAAAATCTAAAAGAAAAGAGGGAGGATATAATAAGAGATAACCCTAATAAGCCTAAGTTAGTTCTAGCTAAGGCCGCCTTTGCTAAAGCCATCACTCCCGATGATTATGTGATGCATAAAAAGTCAAAATATAGTGTATTGATGCCAGTAACAGGTGAGCCGTCCACTTCAAGAGGGAAGAGAACAATTGAAGATGTCATTGACATCCAAGAAACCCCTAAAAGGAAAAGTGTGGGGAAAGAAGTAATAGGTGAACCTTTTTACTCTCCATCTCAATCCTTTATCCGTATTGAAGATGAACATGTAGTAGCAGAACAATTGTTGTAGTTAGGAAGCCTCAAAGAGATTGCTTACACCTATGAAGAGACACAAGATGGAATGCCAGAAGAGCCACCTAGTCCTGAGATGAACTTAACTAAAGATGAGTTCAAAGGTAAAGAGTTAGACCCAACTGTCAAGCAAGCTAGTGAAGAGTTCCTAGCTGACAACAATTTTGTCACAATAGGGGCCTGCATGCAATTTGTATGGAAACAAAACATTGAACAATTCAAGGCAAGGTGTGAAAAGAGAATGAGTGAGCAGCCTCACAAAGATACAACCTTAGTGGAGGAAGAAGTTAAACAAGAAATGACAACTGAATTCAAAGCCATCACTCCTGAAGCTGGAAGAGAAATGGTGTCAAAGGCTAGTGTTTTAATCCTTCCTGAATGGGATATAGTAGATGCAATGGTACTTGAAGCAGTCAGAAAAGAAACCAAGCCTATAGAGGGAGTGACATTCAACAAAGATAATGCTACTCTAGTCATGTGGTCCCTAAAGAGGGATGAAAGTAGAAGAAGGAACAACACCTCAAGATCTAGTCTTCTAGGAGGTATGATAGTAAAAAGAGTCTAGGATACAGGGGTGGTAGAATTCGCCAACATAGTTTTAGAAACTACAATGTTTAGTGTGGCAGTGGTAGAGAAAGAAGCAGAGGAGAGAGCCGATCTCCAAATGAAATTAGAAACAATTCTAAAGGCTTATAATGAAGCCAAAAGGGAGGTAGCCAATACGGATACTGTTAGGATTCCCATAGATATTGAGAGCGATGGGTGAATCAGTATCTAACTGGTGAATAGAATTTCTTAACTTAAAACATGTAGAGCATATTATAATAGTATATTGGTATGCAAGAAATAATGCAATAAACAGAAATGAAAGTAACCACATAAGAAACACACCATACCACAATGATTTAACGAGGAAACCCAGCGTGGGAAAAACCTCGGTGGGATTTGTGACCCACAATATTCACTTACTGGCCAATAAGGGAATATTACTTACAATAGGAGGCCTGCACATGCAGGAAGCCAAGTGCCTAGAGCTCACTGCTCAATGGGAAGTCTCACTGACTTACAATGTGGATTATACACACCCAATAACTTGTACTACTTTACAATAGCATCTTCAATGCCAGATTCAGTACCGGTTTTTGTTTTGTTCTTTACATATACCCTTTAACCTATATTTTGCACAATAGGTCTACTTCCTAATTTTTCTCCATACTACATACTCTCTTAGAATGTCTACAATGATCTCTCTTATATATGAGAGTCATTTTATGTCATTGGAAGTTGGCTTACAAAGTTTTTACAATAATAAACAAAATATGAGATATCAAAAATCCTATCGGCCTCTGTACCGGTATGCTTCCTTTTTCTGCCAGTGTCGGTGGTCTGAGTGTCGGTGTAGAGTCTGATCTTACTAGTGCCAGTGTCATGCCTTGCCGGTGCCATATGATTGTAAGGTTGCCATCAATGAAAAAACCTTCAATCACCTTCAATGTCTCATTGGAGTGTGTGTATGCCAACAATCTCCCCCTTTGGCATTGATGGCAACACTCGTGAAAAATTTCAAAAATGTGTTTTCCAAAAATGTGTGTCCAAAAAATATTACCAAAAATGTGTGCTCCTCTTGAGCATATGATTCCTGTGATTTTGAATTTTCTCATACCCACTACTCCCCCTTTGGCATCAATGACAAAGGTTGTCAAGATGTCAGTATTGTTTGTAGTTTCAACCTTGTAACTAGGTAGTTTCAATTTGAAATAGATTTGCCAAAATTGAGTTTATACTCTCCATAAATTTTTTTTTGTCTCTGGTAGCTGTCTTTGTCCTTTGAACTGTACTGGTGTCCTTTGTCCTTGTACAAGTGCCTCAGATATCTCCTTCCACATGAATGCTAGATAGTCCAATCTTGGACTCAGTTTTAGCCTTAAACTTTTTGCCTTATTCACTATTTTCTCCTTTTCTCTTCCCAACTTTAGTAATTCATCCTCAAAATTTGTTATTTGCTATTCAAAAACTGATAGTGTATCTGGTGAGTTAACAAAATTATTTGCAAGTTTATTTATTTCATCCTATACCTTGCTTATTTGCTTATCTATATTAACTATTAGTAGGTTTGTCTTGCAGGAGTCTTTGTACAGTCTTTAATTCCTTCAAAGATTTGCAAAGTTCCAATAGAAGTGTGTCAAATTCTCTAGTACACTTCTTTATTTGATCTTCAAAGAATTTTTGTTTTTCTATTTCCATTTTATCCTTCAATGCCTCTTGCTCAATTGTCACTATGTTTTCATTGATGTATTTGGACAAAATTTTAGTTTGACTCAATGAGTCATTATTGTCTATGTTATAGTTAGGAGCTAGCCTCTTCAAAATTGCTATGGTGTCATCTATAACTTTATAAGCTTGTGAGCTGCAATCTGTTGTCCTCTTAATTGAATCTAAGAGTACTTCAGTCACATTAGTTGATTTAAAACCTACTGATGAGGAACCTATATTCTGAATACCACCGATGGTGGAAGTAACCAAGCTTGTATTGACCTCTGGTAGGTCTGTTTGTGTTTGCATTTCCTTAAGCAATGGTTTATCTACTTCTCCAGTTGCCGGTTTCCTTGTTTCCACATGAATCTGTTCCTATTTTTGTTCTAGAGCATGTTGTTCTGTCTATTTTTTTTATTATTGCTCTGTCTCAGTCTGAGTCTGTGTTTCTACCTATTGTTTTGTGTTATCATCTATTGGTTTCTTTTGTGTGTTATCAGTTTGCTTAGCTACTGGTGGCTCACTAGCCATTTCAGTCTTACTAGTTGTATCTTTATCTACCACAATGTTGATATTTTGTGTATCAACATCTACTGTATATAAGACTTCAAGATTAGGATTGTCATCCTCTACATCCATAATTTTAACTACCAGTTGATCTTCTGTAGTTGTTATTGTTATCGGTGGAGTAATCAAAGGAGGTGGGGGTAAGTTGTCTTTAACTTTGATACTAGGTGGTCCACCAACTATACCTTTACCCTTGTCCTTGTCCTTCTGATATACCTGTAATGGTTTGGAGCTTATGTATTCTTCCTATTTTTCCTTTTCAACCAGGAATATGTCCCATGCATTTTCTGTGTCCTCATTTACCTCATTGATTCTTCCAGCCATTAATGCAATGTGTCAGTGTGCAGTAGAAAATACTGACCGATTGGCTTCAGCAATTAAATTATCAATTTCTTTAGGTGAGTTCACCAAGTACACAACAAGTAGCTTTTCTATCTTGATTTTCTTGTCAAATTCTACTACTGCTTGTCTTCTTGCTTCCAATATTTGAAATAATTCATTTGGTACTTCATCTGCTACTTCCATAAAAAATTTCTTATACATGTCCATGTGCAGAATAACACTGTTTTCTACTTGTTCTTTTTCATTTGTTGTCAGAGTGTTATACAATTTTTCTATATTCTTTGTTTTTCCTTCCTCTGTAATTTCATTCAATAGTATGTCGAGGGGGGCCATGTCCTGATATGTCCTTTTCTTCTTCTTAGGTGTCAACTTTTTCTTTGGTGTAGACTTCTTAACCTTAGATCTCACTACTTGTTGTTTTTGTCTTGTCCTCCTAGGTGAGGGTGTGGTTACCAGTGAGGGATCTCTTTTCCTTACAACTCTTTTGAAAGTTGCAGGCATTTCATTCTCCAAAGAGTGCCTATCGGTGATAGGTGAGTTTCAGGTTGTAAAGTTCCTAACTCTTCCTCAGTAATACCTATTTATTTTAACACATCTTCTTTAATGGCCTTTGCCTGTCTAGAACCTCTTCTCACAATTGCTTCAACCTTCTTCACTCTCTTCTTAGATTGAATTTGACTCTCTATGGTCTCAGCACTACCAAATACTTCTTCCTTTGGTTCATTTGGAGCTTCCAGAAGTGCTTTAGCATAAGTTTCAATTATATGATCATCTGTCTCATAGCCCATCTCTATTACCCAAACATTCCTAGGGATGACTACTTCCACCCAGATCTCATCTTTTTTTATTATAAAATATATTTTATTCTTGTATTTGTCAAAAATCTTTTGTGATAATCTAATTCTTTTCTTCATTTTTGCCTCAAGTGCTTGAAAGAAATCATGGATATTGTTTTCCTTATCTTCTCCCATATTGTTGAATAGTTCTATTAGATGTTTACCTACCGGTATATCAAATCCAAATTCTTTGTAGCCTATACCAGGAACCTGTTTGGTTATATGTAGCATCAAACATACTAGTAGATTTCCAAACCTAAAAGTTCCTTTCTTATCATTCTTAATCTTTCCTAGATTGTCAATTAACTCATCCTTCAGCCACTCACATACATCAATCTTTACATTATCTGTGATCATGTCATAAGCACTCTTAATGCATAAAATTGAAACTAAGTTAATTCTATTTGCATGAGTTGCCTTATACCCTAATATCATGATAACAAATCTCACATTTATATGTGTTACATCATTTACCCTTAAGGACCTTCTGTCAGATGTTGCACCAGTTAACTTAGTAACTAGGTCATTTGAGACCTTCTTGGTTTTGTCTGGTCTTTTACCAATGGTCAGTAACCCTGTTACTGCCTTGACAGCTTCCTTAGTAATTTTATGAATAGCATCTAACCAAAAAAATTCTCCATGAACCCTGTTTAAAACTATCCTAATCACATCGTTGGGAAATTAAGGAATGCTAAGGATCTCTATAAATCCTAAGGTTTCAACAATTTTATGTTCATCTTTTATATTGCCGGATTCATCACATATGACAGATTTAAACATGGTTTTAATCTCTTCATCTCCTAATTCTTCTATGTTGCAATGGATGTACATTCTGGGGTCTTCAGCATAAACAACTCCTTTTGGAATTTGGGAAAAAGCACCTATATTGTCATCTTTCTTTGCTATCTTGGGAACAAGTTGAAATATGGGCCTAGGGAATTTTATAACCTTGACTACAGTAGGGTTTTCTATATATTCAAGTGCAGAGGTGGATGCCATGATGATAAATACCTTTTTCTATCTTTAGGATGGATGAATGCTGAAATACTTTGCTTCTTCTCTTTGAATTGCCTTTGTTCTAGAGATTTCGTGCTCTTCAAGTGTTTGAATTCGCAGTGGAGTGAAATGGAGCTAAAACCACTAATTTATAATGTTTATTTCACCATTTGCCACATTTAATGTATGTCGGTTAAGTAATTACTTAACATGTCTGTCAGTAAAGAAGTAATTTACAACTTCTCATCTCTAACCGAGGGAATAATAGCACGTGTCATTAGATTTCCAAAACCTCAAAGAAACTTTCTTCAATTTGATGAAGAGCTTCCTGCCGATGGAGTACTATTCTGTCCTACTGGTGAAGCATCACTCTATCCTACCGGTGAAGCATTGTTTGGTTCTACCAGTGGAGGAGTATTCCCAACATTTAGGTCAGCTTTTGTAATCCATTGTTTTGAGAATTCTTGCTTTACCTCTTCAACTTTTTCTTTCCCTTTCAAGCTAGAACTTTTGTTATCTGTTAGTGATCCTTTACTTCTATAGAATTTTGCAATATGCCAAATATTGTTACATGCATATCAAGTTACATTATTTTATTGAATAGCTTTGTCATAACCTATGCCAGTTTGTGTTCTACATTGATTAGATAGGTGTCCAAATCTTCCATAGACATAACATCTTACATTCATTCTGCAATTTTCAGAGTTGTGACCAACTTTGTTGCATTTTGAACATTGACCGGTGGGTGTGTTGATGTTCTGATAATTTCTAGATCTACATTGGTTTGATCTATGCCCATACTTATTACAGTTAAAACATTTTACATTGAATTTATAAGCATTAGGTTGCCTTACTAGTTTGTCGTGATCCTGAGTGTTTGCAGTACTAGAGCTTTCACCAACTTCAAAGCTAATTCAACAAGTATCACCATTGGGTTTCTGAATCTTCAATAAGTCACCAAGTTCCTCTGAGCTTTTCTTGAATTTGTCTTTGTGTTGATTTGCAATATCCAGTTCTCTTTGTAAGATCTCTTTCTATCTCATCAATTCATTTGAGTCATTATGTGCATGCATTAGATCTGTCTTTAATAGGTCATTTTCATAGCCAAGTCTTGTGTTCTCATTTGCTACATTACTTAGTCTTTTGGTCAAATCTTCTTCATTCTTCTTTCTATCTTCAATTTCTTTATAAAATCTCATAGTCATATCCTACATCTCATTCTTTGTTGTCATGTTCTCTTGTTTCAGTTTGTTTATCTGATCATTAAGAGTTTCTTTTTCATCATTCTCATTTTGCATATTTTCACAAAGTTCTCTTCTCTTATTTCTTGAAATAGTAAGATTTTCTTGAAGTGCCTGAATGATATCCTGAGCTGCCTTTAGATCATCTTCAAGTTTGATATTTTTCAACTTCTATGTATCATAGTCTGAGAGAGCTACTTCAAGTTGCTTCATCAGATTTTCCATGTCTACTAGTGTCAAGATCTTCCTCAAGCTATTAGGCTTTTGAAAATAGAGGACCAAGCTTTGATACCAATTGTTAGGATTCCCACAGATACTGAGAGGGGGGGGGGGGGGTGAATTAGTATCTAATCGGTGAATAGAATTTCTTAACTTAAAACATGTAGAGCATATTATAATAGTGTACCAGTATGCAAGAAAAAATGCAATAAACAGAAATGAAGGTAACCACATAAGAAACACACCATAACACAATGATTTAATGAGGAAACCCATTGTGGGAAAAACCTCGGTGGGATTTGTGACCCACAATATCCACTTACTGGCAAATAAGGGAATATTACTTACAATAGGGGGCCTGCACATGCAGGAAGGCCAAGTGCCTAGAGCTCACTGCTCAATGGGAAGTCTCACTGACTTACAATGTGGATTATACACATCCAATAACTTATACTTCTTTACAATAGCATCTTCAATGCTAGATTTAGTACTGGTTTCTGCTCTGTTCTTTACATATACCCTTTAACCTATATGTTGCACAATAGGTCTGCTTCCTAATTTTTCTCCATACTACACTCTCTTATAATGTTTACAATGATCTCTCTTATATATGAGAGTCATTTTACATCATGCCAAGTCGGCTTACAAAGTTTTTACAATAATAAAAAAAATATAATATATCAAAAATCCTGTCGGCCTCTATGCCAGTACGCTTCCTTTTTCTGCCAGTGTCGATGGCCTGAGTGCTAGTGTAGAGTCTGATCTTGCTAGTGCCGGTGTAGTGTAATGTGTAGCCGGTGTCATGCCTTGTCAGTGCCATAGGATTGTAAGGTTGCCATCAATGAAAAAACCTTCAATCACTTTCAATGTCTCATTGGAGTGTGCATATGCCAACATATACTACTATTACTAGAGTACAGAGTCAATTGGTAGGACAACACCAAGGAGGTGAGTCCTCTACCCTGATAATTGCATCTTCTCCGGCAAGACCTCCACCTACCAGTCCTATCATAGAATTTCCCCCTTCTCCTATGCCTTTTGGTTTTCAACCAGCTGAGACCGTTCAACATGAGTTGGAAAAGTTGAAACATGCTCAAGCCCTATTTGCAAGTAAATATGAAGAGAAGGTAAAGGCCACCATTTTAAGTTTTGTTGATACAGTAGAGGCCCCGACTATGACACTAATATGAAAATAATTTTGGACACCTTGTGTGAGCTAAATGAGGACTAGGCTATTTTATAACCGATTTTGAATAAGTGGATGCCAAGAGAAGTGGATTTGGAACTTATGTATGCAACCTATGATGAAGCAGGATCTGATGCTATTATTAAATCCACATGTGAGTTAGCAAAAGGTCTGACCAAGTTAGTAGAAGGAAGAGACAATGTGGAGAGGAAATCTAACTTGTACAAGAAAGAATATACTGAGCATAAATTTGAATTGTTTCTTGGGGGTTTTGTAAGCAAAAATCAGTTGAAGGACAAATAGGTATGGCTTGATTTGCTAGGAGCTAATTTATCTTTAAGGGTGAATGAAATCATCAACAAAGATGATACATATCTATTTGTTAAAACAATTGAGGAAATAGAAAAGATAAAATCACACTACGGTTTCTTGGAATCAGAGGTAAAAAAGGTAAGGAACTCTTGGAAAAGGTTGGTTAAGCTAGAGAAAACTATTGTTGGCCATTCATGGCCTGCTGATGATGTTTTCCAAGAATGGACCCAAAAGTATGTGGTACAAGAAGAAGAAAACCCAGAATAGTTGGAAAGTGTTGTAGTGGAGCAACAAACCAAAGAGGCTAGTGATACTGAAAAAGACTTGTAACTATTTTTTCGAAGACATTGCGGTTTGCAAAAAACTTTTCTTAGGAAGGTCCAAAGCTTGTATGCATCCATAATGTTATAAATAGATACCAGGACTAATAGAAAAGGGGATCACAATAATTTTGTAAAGAAACTCTGCAGAAATATATCTAGTTTTCTTGCTATTACAAAAAATATTTTGAATTATGTAATACTATTTTTCAAAATGAATATCAATATATAGATCAGAACTTTTTGAGCCTAAAACCTGTGTTGTCTTCTAGTGTGCTTTTAGTAATTTACTGGTTTCATTTGGATACTCTCGGGTTATTCAACTGAACACGAATTGTAATGCAATCTTTATGGACATGTTCTTAGCTTTTATCTTTAGGAGAGGAATTAAATATGCATAAAACATCTCTGTTAGTAGATTTTTTGTTTGGAACTTTGAATTTGATACAGAGTGTTTACTTTAATAATAAAGAACTCATATCTATGTGATGGGTTGGTGCTAGGGATAGACTTGCCTAGTCTATGCTCTTGGATCCTCTCCCTGGATCACCTGGTGTTCTTCTCACACCCTAGGGTCTCTAGGACTTCCTTTTCTTGAGGAATCCCCTAACCTTGCCCAATCCACCCACCAATGAGTTGCTATGCTGCTCCTAAGGTCTCACCTACTCATAAGACTCAAAACCCCTTACCATGGCTAATAAGGGCTAGGCTTGTTCCACACCTTCCAAGGTCTTAGCAAGGTTATAATAGGTCTATTTCATGGTCTTCCCACCCATTCATGTGCCCCCAAGAGGTTTCAATCCTTCAACCCGTTACCGATTTCATCATTTTGTGTTTTTGCCTTCAAATAGGGCTACAAGGATTAGGACCAATTAGGCCTTCTACCCGGTCTTTTAGGGCTCCCTCTCATAAACGATGCACAAAAAACCCTAACTCCCAAAATGGACTACCATTAATTTGGCAAGGAATCAAGGATTTTCTAGGTTTTAGGCCTCTAAGTGTCCGTACACTATCCTAGGTGGATTTTAATGTTTTCAAGGGTTTTTGTGAGGGTTTTTGGGGTCTGCCTGGATCACAGTGAAGGTTTTGTGTTTTAGCCACCTTGTTTGGATTGGTGGAGGCTCCTCCTTCAAACTAGTGATGCTTCACACACTCCTCTACACCTCCTCCAAAGGGTGCACTCTCCTCTGACCAACCTTGCTCTCCAAGACCTCTGCAATTTGACCTCTCCTAACCGGGCATTGTCTAGTCTCACCTAGGAGTGGGTCTTTGCTTGGCCTTCCTGCATTTTTAAGGTCCTTTCTTGCATGGGACTATAGTATAGGGTCTTCAATTCCATTCCCCATGGTTTTGTTGTGATTCCATAATTTGGAATGGAGTTATGAAATCATTTGCTCAACCAGTCCAAAACTGGATAGTGAGACTGCAAATTACAAACTATTTACAAACACACTCAACTAGTAAACAAAAACATAAAATAATCACTCACAATGAAATTATTTACACATAGAAGACATTTCACACAGTTTTGCATGTAGTTCAATCCATTTACTTGCTCGGTAACCTCATTTAATCTGACTTGTAACCAACAAACAATCATAGTCAAGCTCTGACATCCAACCCATTCATTTAGGGTTTACAAATACTTATACCACCTTGGCCTTGGTCTGTGTGTCCATATTAGGGTTTTCCATGCCAAACTAAGGATTTTGACCTCTTGGTGCAAAAGTTGCATGACAACTTTAAAAAGTTGTCATGCAACTTTTGCACCAAGAGGTCAAAATCCTTAGTTTGGCGTGGACAACCCTAATATGGGCACACAGACCATGCAACTTTCTCAATGTTGCTTTTCATGACTCTTGAACCCACATTGGGCCAACCTAAGGACACAACCATGTTATAAAGGACCCCTAAAAACCACAAAGACACACATACCCTCCATTTTCAAGAAAATCACAATCTTGACTTATGACCCCTAAGATCTCCACTGGGACCCTAACTAGGACCTATGAGCGCATGGCTCATTATTTTATGTACAATGGCTTCATAAGAAGCATAACACCAACAAAACAAGAAGGAGGGAGAGTTTGAAAGGGTGCTCCTGCACCATACTCTCCCTCTGCACATAACTAAGAAAAAGAAGAAGAAATGAGAGCCAGGTCTATTCCAAGTATCTTAAACCTGCTCTCCTCCACCCATGTAGCTTTAGATACTAGTTTATCTACCCATTTCACTAAGTGCTCCATGTAGACCTAGTGTCTAGTAGACTTCTTCACCCTTGATTCCAAGATCTTCTCTACTTTAGGCTTCTTCACTTGAGGTAGGGTATTTACATCCAAGTCTTGTAATAGCTTAGCTTGGTTCTCAGTCTGCCCTACTATCTCTCCCTTGTACATTACCAGATCAACAACATTAAAGACTGGTGAAATGGCTAAATCTAAAGGTAAATCAACCTTATAGGCGTTCTCACCATATTTTGCTAGAATTTGACAAGGTCCTACTCTCTTCATCTATAGTTTGGTAGGCTTACCACTTTGCATCCTGGCTTTGCTCGAATGTACCATCACATAGTCACCCACCTTGAATTGAACTTCTCTCCTTCTCTCATCCACTTTGGCCTTCAATTTTTGAGTGGATTCAAGGATGGCCTTCTTAACTTTCTCTTGAACTTCCTTGATGGTTTGAGTGAAGTCCTCTGCTTGCCCACTCTTCATCTCCAAAGTACTAAGGTCTCTCAACTCACATACTCCCCTTGGATGTCTGCCATACACAACCTCCAAAGGGCTTCTGCTAGTGGTCCTATTCACATTATCATTATATGCATACTCTGCTTGAGGAATGATTAGGTCCCATGTCTGACCATATTCCTTAGTTAGACACCTCAACAAATTGCCTAGCACCCTGTTGATGACTTCAATTTGACCATCTATTTGTGGATGGTAAGCTGAGCTAAATGACAAGTTAGTTCCTAGTCTCCTCCATAATTTTTGCCAAAAATGACCCATGAACTTGTTGTCCCTGTTTGAAACAATGCTTAAAGGGAGTCCATGAATCCTAACAATCTCTTTGAAGAAGAGATGTGCAACATATCTAGCATCATGTGTAGTCTTACATGGTATGAAATGACTCATCTTGGAAAATCTATCTACTACTACATAGATGCTATCCATACCTATTTTAGTCTTGGGAAGTTCTACTACAAAGTCCATGCTTATACATTCCCAAGGTCTGCTAGGGACCGGTAATGGTTGATAAAGACCAACATTGCTTGATCCTCCTTTTGCTCTTTGACACACTCCACATTGCTCTACATACCTCTTTACTTCTCTTGGAAACTTTGGCCAATAGTAGTACCTCTGTACTAAATCCAAGGTTTTGTTGACTCCAAAGTGTCCACTTAAACTGCCATTATGTTTTTTCTTGGATGAGGTTCTCCCTCATGGATCCTCTAGGTACACACAACTGGTTACCCTTGAATAAGAGACCATTTTGGAGAGTGTAATATGCATACTCACCATGGAAATGGTTCTCAAACTCTTTGCAGACCTTGTAAGCTGATGAGAAGTCTTCATCTCCTTCCTAGAGGTCTTTGAAACCTTCTATGCCTATGCTCTACAACTGTAACTCTTGAACTGTCAACAAATTCCTGCTTAAGGCATCTGCCACCTTATTAAGTTGCCCTTTCTTATGCTTGATAGTGAAGGTGAAGGATTGAAGGTATTCCATCCATTTCAGATGTCTATTGCTGAGCTTCTCTTGAGTGTCAATGTAACTCAATGCGTAGTTGTCTATGAACACTACAAATTCCTTTGGGAGTAGGTAATGCCTCCATTTCTTTAGTGACTGCACTAATGCATACAACTCTAGGTCATAGGATGAGTACTTCTTCTTTGCTTCATTAAGCTTCTCACTAAAAAATGCCATAGGTCTTCCCTCTTGACTCAACACACCACCTACTGCAATTTCACTTGCATCACACTCCAAAGTGAATAGCTTATCAAACATAGGTAGGAGAAGGATAGGTTTTGTGGCTACTTCCTATTTCAACAATTGAAATGCTTTGTCAGCCTGCTCAGTCCATTTAAACTTAGTTTTAAGGGCTCCTTTGATGGTGTCAAGGACTGGTGCACATATGCCACTGAATTTCCTCACAAACTTCCTATAGAATTGAGCTAATCCATGGAAACTTCTAACCTTAGTCCCAGTTTTAGGTGCAGGCCAATTCAAGATTGCCTCCACTTTGCTTGGATCCATCTTCAAGTTTCCATTAGACACCACAAATCCTAAGTAGACTAGCTCTTACTTCAAGAAGTCACACTTCTCTAGGTTGATGGATAGCTTCTCCTCATGCAACCTCTCTACGACTAACCTCAAATGCTCAAGGTGCTCCTCTTTGGTTCTGCTATAGATGAGTATGTCATCTAGGTACACCACGACAAATTTGCCTGTGAAATCCTTCAACACTTCATTCATCAACCTCATGAAGGTGCTTGGAGCATTGGTGAGTCCAAATGGCATCACAAGCCATTCATACAATCCTTTTGTGGTTTTAAAAGTAGTCTTCCACTCATCACCCTCCTTAATTCTTCTCTGGTGATAACCACTTTTAAGGTCTAGCTTGGTGAAATACATGGCCCCTCCTAAATAGTCCATTAGATCCTCTATTCTAGGAATAGGAAACCTATACCTTATGGTAATCCTATTGATTGCTCTTGAGTCAGTGCAAAGTCTCCACTTACCTCCTTTTTTTGATGCTAGCACTATCGGGACTGTACATGGGTTGATGCTCTTCTTAATTAGTCCTTGTTCCAATAACTCCTACACTTGCCTTGCTACCTCCTTATTATGATAAGGTGTAAGCTTATATGCAGCCTTTTTAGGTAAGGATGCATTGGAAACAAAGTCTATTTGATGACTTATAGACCTTCTTGGTGGGAGTGTTGCAGGTGCTCCATCACTCACTATGTCCTTATACTCTTGCAACATGTGCTTCACCTCCTTAGGTATCTCTGCCTGCAACTTGTCTTCTCCCTCCTTTAGCTTCACAAAGATGGCACACTTCACTATCTCCTCCTCATGTAGCAAGTTTAAAAAATCTTTACCGATAGCCAATAAAACACTAGGTGTTCTTGAAGTTCCCTCTTCATTCTCTGTCAAAGATTGAATCTTGAAGGTCTTGTTGTCCTTCTTAAAGGAAATGAAGTTCTCCTCTCCATCATAGATCACCTTCCTATCAAATTTCCAGGGTCTTCCTAGCAATAAGTGACATGCATCCATAGGTAACACATCACAAAGGATCTTATCCTTATATTCTCTAATAGAAAACTCTACCCAAGTTTCCTCATTGACTAGTACACTCTGCTCATGATTCAACCATGTCACCTTGTATGGGTTAGTGTGGGGTATCCTTGTGAGGTTCAACTTCTTGATTGCCTCTTCTGATATGATATTGTCAGTTGAGCCTGAATCAACTATCACCTTGTAGACTTTACCAAGAATCTTGCACCTCACCCTAAACAATGCTCTCCTATGCTTGGGTTCATTCTTGTCTGGCTGTCTTATCAAGACCCTATTGAACATCAAATTTTCTCCAATCTCTTATTCTATGGTCCACCTCAGGTGTCTTTCTACTTGAAGAGTCTTCATGCGCATATGCAACCCTCTTTCCACTGTTTGATGATGTAGGCTTGTCAGGGCATCTATATGCCGGGTGTCCCAATTGTCCACAATTGTAACACTTCATTGTTGCAAAATAGGAGTTACCTCTGCCAGTACCTCTACCCCTCTATGGATCACCTTGTGTACCTCTTCCTCTAGAATGTCCTCCTCTAAGATTGGCTTCACTGCCATGCTCAGTCAACTTGGTTTCTCCTTGGTTCCTTGACTCATTTGCCTTGCTTTGGTAACCACCTCGGTGATTCAGTTGATCTCTACCTCTGCCTCTACCCTTGTTATTGGTGTCTTCTTTCCTTTTGTTCCTCTCTTCTACCTTAGCAGCAAGCTAATGACATTTTTGGACAGTAGTAGGAGTCCATAGGCTTATCTCCTCTTGAATGTTCCACTTTAGGCTGCTTAGATACCCGACCACCTTAATAGATTCATCTTCTTGGACTATGGATCTAAGACATAGCTTTTGAAACTCCTCTGTGTAGGAGGTCACATCAAGATCCTTTTGCTTCAATCCTTGTCTCTTCTTATGAAGTTGGACTTCAAAATCCTCTGGTAAGTAGTTCTCCTTAATCTTACTCACCATAGCTTTCCAATTTGCAATAGGTAGCTTTCCCATACTAACTCTTTCTTCTTGCAGGTACTTCCACCATGTCAAAGCTGCTCCCCTTAATCTTGATTTGGCAACTTTAACCTTTTGAGCCTCTGTCACTCCCTCACACTCAAAGTGGTTTTCCATGTCCTCAATCCATTCCATAACAATGTCTATGTCCATTCTTCCACTGAAATGTGGCAATCCTTCAAAGGCTTTGGTGTTCAAGGCCTTAATAGCCTTCACAAAAGGTTCTTCATTGAACAAGGGATCTAGTTCAGGGATAATGTCATCTATGTCTATAGTCTTCTTGCCTTTACCCTTGGTGTCTTCATCCCAAGGTCCTTGTGTCCTCTAATCCACCACTTCTTGTAGTTTATCTCTTATCTCGCTCATAGCTTCTTCAAGGAGTCTATTCTTCTCCTTCTGTTCTTCCACCTCTCTAGCTAGCTCTGCATTAGTGACCGTTCTTCTCTCCCCTACTGATTCACTAGTATATAGAGACATACACAGTCCAACAAGTCTTTTAACTTGGCTCTGATACCAATCTGATGGGTTGGTGCTTGGGATAGACTATCCTAGTCTATGCTCTTGGATCCTTTCCCTGGATCACCTGGTGTTCTCCTCACACCCTAGGGTCTCTAGGACTTCCTTTGCTTGAGGAATCCCCTAACCTTGCCCAATCCACCCACCAATGAGTTGCTATGCTGCTCCTAAGGTCTCACCTACTCATGAGACTCAAAACCCCTTACTATGGCTAATAAGGGCTAGGCTTGTTCCACACCTTCCAAGGTCTTAGCAAGGTTATAACAGGTCTATTCCATGGTCTTCCCACCCATTCATGTGCCCCCAAGAGGTTTCAAGCCTTCAACCCCTTACCGATTTCACCATTTTGTGTTTTTGCCTTCAAATAGGGCTACAAGGATTAGGACAAATTAGGCCTCCTACTCGGTCTTTTAGGGATCCCTCTCACAAATGATGCACAAACAACCCTAACTCCCAAAATGGACTGCCATTCATTTGGCAAGGACTCAAGGATTTTCTAGGTTTTAGGCCTCCAAGTGTCCGTACACTATCCTAGGTGGATTTTAAGGTTTTCAAGGGTTTTTGGGGTCTGCCTGGGTCACAATGCAGGTTTTGTGTTTTAGCCACCTTGTTTGGATTGGTGGAGGCTCCTCCTTCACACTAGTGATGCTTCACACACTCCTCTACACATCCTCCAAAGGGTGCACTCTCCTCTCACCAACCTTGCTCTCCAAGACCTCTGCAATTTGACCTCTCCTAATCGAGCACTATCCAGTCTCGCCTAGGAGTGGGTCTTTTCTTGGCCTTCCTGAATTTTTAAGGTCCCTTCTTACATGGGACTATAGTATAGGGTCTTCAATTCCATTTCCCATGGTTTCATGGTGATTCCACAATGGGGAATGGAGTTATGACTTCATTTGCTCAACCAGTCCAAAACTAGATAGTGAGACTGCAAATTACAAACTATCTACAAACACACTCAACCGATAAACAAAAACCTAAACTAATCACTCACAATGAAGTATTTACACCATAGAAGACATTTCACATAGTTTTGCATGCAGTTCAATCCATTTACTTGCCTCGTAACTTCATTCAATTTGACTGGTTACCAACAAACAGTCACAGTCAAGCTCTTCTTGCTTGGGCCATACAATCTCTGACATCCAACCCATTCATTTAGAGTTTGAAAATACTTATACCACCTTGGCCTCAGTCTATGTGCCCATATTAGGGTTGTCCACACCAAACTAAGGATTTTGACCTCCTGGTGGAAAATTTGCTTGACAACTTTTAAAAGTTGTCATGTAACTTTTGCAACTTTTAAGCAACTTTCTCAATGTTGCTTTTCATGTCTCTTGAACCCACATTGGGCCAACCTAAGGACACCACCATGTTATAAAGGACCCCTAAACACCACAAAGACACACATACCCTCCATTTTCAAGAAAATCACAATCTTGACTTAGAACCCCTAAGATCTCCACTAGGACCCTAACTAGGACCTATGAGCTCATGGCTCATTATTTTATGTACAATGGCTTCATAAGAAGCATAACACCAACAAAACAAGAAGGAGGGAGAGCTTGAAATGGTGCTCCTGCACCACTATGTGAGGCATGAATAGGGTTTATGAAAGCTAATGTAATGAGATGTATGGGGATGTTTAATTTTGGGATCCTTACTTGATTTAGATAACTCTGTAGCCTGGATAAGGCACTAGTATCAGTTGTGGTTTTCTTTCTTTTTCTCATTGGGATCAATACTAAAAATGAGCATAAGTTTTCCTTTATTGTTTCAATTTTTTATGAAGGTGATGAAGTCCATAGGTTTTTAGCACTGGTTTACTATGGATCTCGAATTTTAAAGTGTGAAAGTTTTCACAAAAGGTATACCCACCTGAGCTTTGGATAAGTTTGAAGTGTAGAAGGTTTTGTTCAAACCTTGTCATATGTTATTTTTGAGTTCTAATTTTCTTCATGTCCTCTTCATTTACAAACAAAGTTCATTATATTTATTATAGGTATGATAGAAGGGAATCAGAATTTGAGAACAACAAGAATACCCTAGGAATATTCCCTCATCAAATTTTGCATCAAACTTGCTTTGGTATTCACTTTATATAGCACTTGCTACCAAACACTCTAAAGTATCTTACTACTAGAGTCTTACTGGTCCAATAATCATAAGGAGTTTTATCCTTACCTTTCTTGGTGAGTACCCAGTTCATAGTGTCAACTGCAGTGCTCACCACTTCTTTCCAAAAAGTGTGAGCAATCTGCCCTTGAATCAGATCATTCTGGCAGCTTCAACTATAGTCTGGTTTTTCCTTTCTGCTAGGCAATTCTACTGTGGAGTCCGGGGGGTAGACATTTTCCTCTTGATACCATTTTATTAACAACACTTATTGAATTCTCTAGAAGTGAACTCTCCTCCTTGGTCAGTTCTAAGGCATTTAATCCTCTTATCACTTTCCTTTTCAACTAGTGCTCTGAAGGCTTTAGAGTTTCCAAAAGATTTAGACTTGTCTTTCAAGAATGTGACCCACATCATTCTTGAGAAATCATCAGTAAGAATCATAAAGTACCTATCTCCTTGTACACTCCTAGTTTTCATAAGACCACACAAATCAGTATGCACAAGATCAAGTAAATTATCTATTGTGAAAGATTTACCTTTGAAGGTTGAGGAAGACATTGTCCCTAGTTGACATTCTCAGCACAAAGGATTCTCCAGTTTGTTTAGCACATGCAATCCTCTAACTGCCTTGATCTTACTAGCCTTCACAATACTATCAAAATTTACATGGCAGAGTCTCCTATGCCATATCCAAGTGTCATCAAACTTAGCCATTAGACATTGACTGATATTTGTATTTAATTGAAATAAGTTACCTTTGGTCCGCATACCAGTGTCCATCAATTCACCACTCTTTCTTTTTATTTTGCACACTCGATCTTTGAATTCCAGAGTGAGTCCTTTATCATTAAATTAAGCAACACTCAAAAGGTTATTCCTGAGACCTTCTACCCAATACACATTATCAACACTACTTTTTCCATTTAGAGAGATGGACCCTTTTCCTTTTCCCATACATGGTGCATCATTACCAAATAAGACTACACCTCCATCATACTCTTCCAGAGACAAAAACTTTCTCCAATCACCAGTCATAGGGTGAGAACATCCACTATCAATAATCCACTCATTAAAATTATCAAAGTGGGAGACAAGAGCCTTCTTGTCTGACACATCTTCCTTACTAGCTACAAACACTATGTCTTCACTTTCTTCATCTTCTAATTCATCATCAGTGACACCTTCATTGACTGCAACAAGACAGTTTCTCCTATATCCTCCTTTGAACTTTTTAAACTTCTCCAGTTTGTCCTTATTATCACTATTGGAACAATTGACAATAATGCGTCCTATCCTATTGCAAGAAAAACATTTCAAAGGGAGCTTACCTCTGTATTTTCCAGCTCCCTTAGGAGGTCTCTTGGCAAAGAGAGCTTCAAAATCCATCAGGATCTCCTCATCATCCATATCCTTGCTTTGTCTGGGATCAAACCTGGTACCAGCCTCTTTTCCTTTTCTGGATAATAGAGTAGATTCTCTAAAGGCTGAATCAATCTTCTGAACACTTCCATCATAATTGTTTAGCTCATATGTGATCAACTTAGCAATGGTGGAGTCAAGGGATACCTTTGTCTTGTCAATAGATCTCAACTCCTAAATAGTGACAACCCTTATTGCATAGATTGGTAATAAGGATCTCAAAAATTTTCCAACAATGGTGGAATCATCCATTGTACCTCTTGTTAGGGATCCCATAGATACTGAGAGGGGGGGGGGGTGTGAATCAGTATCTAACCGATAATTAGATTTTCTTAACTTAAAACATGTAGAAGATAATATAACAGTGTACCGGTATGCAAGAAATAATGCAATAAATAGAATCAAGAACATCCACATGAAAAGCACACCATAACATAAGATGTTAATGAGGAAACCCAGTGTGGGAAAAACCTCGGTGGGATTTGTGACCCACAATATTCACTCACTGGCCAATAAGAGAATATTACTTACAATAGGGGCTTGCACATGTAGGAAGGCCAACTGCCTAGAGCTCACTGCTCAATGTGAAGTCACACTGACTTATAATAAGGATTATACAAATCCAATATCTTGTACTGCTTTACAATAGCATCTTCTATGCCAAATTCAGTACCGGTTCCTGCTATGTTCTTTACATATACCTCTTGACCTATATTTCGCACATTAGGTCTGCCTAATATTTTCCTTCATGCTTCTCCATCACACACCTCAAATGTCTACAATGATATCTTTTATATATGAGAGTCATTTTATAATTTGCCACGTTGGCTTACACATTTTTACAATAATAAACAAAATCCTGTCATCCTCTATGCTGGTATTCTTCCTTTCTTTTGTGCCGGTGTTGGTGTCCTGAGTGCCAGTGCAGAGTGTGATCTGCTAATGCCAGTATAATGCCTTTGCTAGTGCAATAGGATTGTAAGGTTGCCATCAATGACAAAATCTTCAATCATATACAATGTCTCATTGGAGTGTGCATATGCCAACAATCTCCCCCTTTGGCATTGATGGCAACACTCATGAGAAATTTCAAAAAGTATCCAAAAATGCGTAGTCCAAAAATGTTACCAAAAATGTGTGTGCTCCCCTTGAGCATATGATTCCTATTTGTGATTTGAATTTTCTCATCCCACTACTCCCCCTTTGGCATCAATGACAAAGGTTGTCAAGATGTCAGTAGAGTTTGTAGTTACAACTATCCATAAACTCAACCTTGTAGCTGGGTAGTTATGATTTGAAAAAGATCTCCCAAAATCAAGTTTATACTATCCATAAACTTCTTACTATCCTTTATTGTTGTCTCTGTTCTCTTCATTGTATCGGTGAGATGCTGCAAATGCTCTACCAGTGTTTTGCTTCCCTGTATTAGTGCCTCAGAAATTTCCTTCCACAGAGATGCTAGATAGTCCAATCTTGGACTTAGTTTGGATCTCAAATGTTTTGCCTTATTTATTATCCTTTCTTTCTCCCTTTCCAATTTGAATAGTTCTTCCTCAAAATTTGTTATCTTCTCTTCAAAAACTGATAGTGTATCAGGTGAGTTGACAAAACTATCTGCAAGTTTATTGATCTCATCCAGTACCTTGCTCATTTTCTTGTCAATATCTACAGTCAAAAAGTTTGTTTTACAAGTATCTTTGTACAGATTTTTGTACTCTTTCAATAAATTACATAGTTCTGGTAGAAGTGTGTCAAAATCTATGTTACACTTCTTTATTTGCTCATCAAAGAATTTCTGTTTTTCAATTTCTACCTTATCCTTCACTGAATCTTCCTTTATTTTCTCAATGTTTTCTGAGATATATTTACACAGTGTATCCAATTGTCCTAAAGAATATTTGTTATCTATATTATAGTTAGGAGCAATTACCTTCAAAATTGGTATGCTATCATCAATTACTTTGTAAGCTTGTGAGCTACAGTCTATTATTTTATTGATTGAATCTAATATCACCTCAGTCACATTTGTTGATTTGTATCCTGATGATGATCCAACAATCTGATTACCGGTGGAAGTAACCAGGCTTGTATTGACCTCTGGTAGGTTAGTTTGTGTCTGCATTTCTTTAAGCAATGGTTTTCCAGCTTCACAAGTTGTCAGTGGCACTGTTTCCTTATGTACCTATTCCGGTTGTTGTTTCTCTGAAGCCTTTAGCTCTATTTGTTTCTCTGTATGTTTCATTTGCTCAGTTTGTTTCTTAGTCTCTACCTTTAGCTCTTTATCTTCTATCAGTTTATCAGTTTCCTCAGTCACCGGAGGCTCACTAGCCATATCTGACTTATCAATTGTATCTTTGTCTACTACTTTGTTGATCTTCTAAGTATCAACATTCACAGTATATAGGACTTCAGGATTAGGATTATTATCCTCTACATCCATACACTCGACTGCCAGTTGATCTTCAGTAGTTGTTGTTTTTACTGGTGGAGTATTTAAAGAAGGTGGGGGTAAGTTGTCTCTAACTTTGATACTAGGATGTCCACCAACTTTTCCTTTGCCCTTGTCTCTATCTTTCTTATATACCTTTATAGGTTTTGGGTTCCTATATTCTTCCTATTTTTCTAGGTTTGGGGTTCCTGTATTCTTCCTATTTTTCTTTCTCAACTAGAAATATATCCCATCCATTTTTTGTTTCCTCTGTCACTTCATTAACTCTTCCTTCCATTAGTGAAATATGCTGGTGTGCAGTAGAAAATACTGTCTAGTTGGCCTTTACAATCAAATCATCAATTTTTTGTGGAGAGTTTATTGGATATACAACAAGTAACTTTTCAATTTTTATTTTCTTATTCAATTCTATCACTGCCTGTCTTCTTGCCTCTAGTCTTTTGAATAATTCATCTGGTATCTCATTGACTACTTCCATCAAAAATTTCTTGTACATATCCATGTGCAATATAACACTATTTTCAACTTGTTCTTTCTCATCAGCTATTAGAGTGTCATATATTTTCTCTATATTCTTCAGTTTACCTTCCTCTATGATTTCATTTAGCAGTATATCAAGAGGGGCCAAGTCTTTGTTTGTCCTTTTCTTCTTCTTGGGTGTTAGTTTCTTCTTTGGTGTGGCCTTTCTAACTAGAGATCTCACTGCTTGTTGCTTTTGCCTTGTCCTCCTAGGTGAAGGTGTGGTTGCTGGTGAGGGATCTCTTTTTATTACAACTATTTTAAAAGTTGTAGGCATGTCACTTCCTGAAGAAGTACCTACCAGTGATAGGTGAGTTTCAGGCTATGGAGCTGCCAACTCATCCTCTGTTATGTCGGTTTTCTTCAATACATCTTCCTTTATGGCTTTTGCTTGTTTGGACCATTTCCTTACAACTACCTCAACATTTTTCACCCTTTTCTTTGATTGAATTTGTCTTTCAATATTTTCTACACTGCCAAATATTTCTTCCTTAGGTTCTCGAGGGGTTTCCAGAAGTGCTTTAGCATATGTTTCAACTATGTGATCATTTGTTTCATATCCCATCTCGGCTACCCAAACTATCCTTGGGATGACCACTTCCATCCAGATTTCATCTTTCTTGATGACAAAGCAGATATTATCTTTGTATTTGTCTACAATCTTCTGTGATAACCTTATTCTTTTCTCATTTTAGCTTTTAATGCTTGGAAAAAGTCATTAATATTGTTTTCCTTGTTCTCACCCATGTTATTGAATAGTTCAGTCAATTGTTTGCCTATCGGTATGTCATATCCAAGTTCTTTGTAGCCTATACCGAGAACCTATTTTGTTATGTGTAGCATTAGACATACTAGTAGATTTCCAAATCTGAAAGATCCTTTCTTGTCCTTCTTGATCTTTCCAAGATTGTCAATTAATTCATCCTTTAACCACTCACATATGTCAATTTTTGCATTATCTGTGACCATATCATAAGCACTCTTAATGCATAAAATTGAAATTGAATTAAGTCTATTAGAATGAGTAGCTTTATACCCTACTATCATACTGATGAATCTCACATTGATATCTTTTACATTATTAACCCTTAGAGACCTCTTGTCAAATGTTGCACTAGTTAGGTTTATAACTAGGTCATTGGAAACCTTCTTAGTTTTATCTGGTCTTTTACCGGCGGTCGGTAACCCTGTGACAACTTTCACAGCTTCCTTGGTTATCTTATGGATTGCATCTAACTAGAAAAATTCTCCATGTACCTTGCTAAAAACTATCCTAATCACATCCTTTGGAAATTCAAGAATGCTAAGGATCTCTGTAAATCCTAGGGTCTCAATGATCTTGTGTTCATCCTTTACATTGCTAGTATTATCACATATCACAGTTTTATACATGGTTTTAATTTCCTCATCTCCTAATTCCTCAATGTTGCAGAGGATGTACATTCTGGGGTCTTCAACATACACAACTCCCTTAGGAATTTGAGAAAAAGCACCTAAGGTATCATCCTTCTTTGCTATCTTGGGAACTAACTGAAATATGGGCCTCGGTCTTTTTATTACTTCAACAATAGTAGGGTTTGCTATATATTCAATTGTAGAGGTGGTTGCCATGGTTAAATACCTTTTACTACCTTCGATGGATGATTGCTTGGAGTGTTCTTCCTTCTTGCTCAAAATGCTTGATCTTGGAGTCTTCACGCACTTCAAAAATTTGAAATCTTGATGAAATGAAATAGAGCCAAAACCTTAATTTTATAATGTCTTTTCACCATCTACCACATTAATTGCATGCCAATTAAGTATTCACTTAACATTGTTTGTCGGTAATAAGTAATTTCCAACTTCTTACCTCTAACCAAGGGAATAATAGCACATGTATCAGTAGATTGCCAAACCCTCAAGGAAATTTTCTTGAATTAGATGAAGAACTTCCTGCCAGTGGAGCAATACTCTGTCCTTCCAGTGAAGCATCACTCTGTTCTACCGATGGAGGAATATTTCCAATATTTAGATCAACTTTTCTAATCCATTGTTTTGAAAATTCTTGCTTAACCTCTTCAACTTTTTCTTTACCTTTCAAGCTAGAAATTTTGTTGTCTACCGGTGTTCCTTTACTTCTATAGAATTTAGCAATATGCCCAATCTTGTTACATGCATAACAAGTTACATTATTCTTCTAAATAGCTTTTCCATAACCTATGCCGGTTTGTGTCCTGCATTGATTAGACAAATGTCCAAATCTTCCACAAACATAACATCTCACATTCATTCTACAGTTTTCAGAGTTGTGACCAATTTTGTTGCATTTAGAACATTGACCGGTGGGTGTGTTGATATTCTGATAATTTCTAGATCTACATTCATTTGCTCTATGACCATACTTATTACAGTTAAAGCATTTACCATTGAATCTATAAGCATTAGGTTGTCTTACCAGTTTGCTGTGATCCTGAGTATTTGCAGTACCAGAGCTTTCACCAACTTCAAAGCCAATTCTAGAAGTGTCACCTTTAGGTTTTTGATTCTTCAGCAAGGTGCCAAGTTCCTCTGAGCTTTTCTTGAATTTTTCTTTGTGTTGATTTGCAGTTTCTATTTCTCTTTCTAGGACTTCTTTTTGTCTCATCAGTTCATTTGAGTCATTCTGAGTATGCATCAGATCTATCTTCAACATGTCATTTTCATAGCTGAGTCTTGTGTTCTCATTTGCTGCATCACTTAGTTTTCTAGTCAATTCTTCTTCATTCTTCTTCCTGTCCTCAATCTCTTTGCAAAATCTCATAGTCATATCCTGCATTTCATTTTTTGTTGTCACGATCTCTTATTTCAACTTGTTTATCATATCATTAAGTGATTCCTTTTAATCATTCTCATTTTGCAATAGTAAAATTTTCTTGGAGTGCCTGAATCATGTCCTGAGCTACTCTTGAATCATCTTCTAATTTGATATTCTTCAATTTTTTTGCATCATAGTTTGAAAGAGCTCCTTCCAGTTGCTTCATCAGATTTTCCATCTTCACCGGTGTCAAGATCTTCCTCAAGCTATTAGGCTTTTGAAAATAGAGGACCAAGCTCTGATACCAATTGTTAGGGATCCCACAGATATTGAGAGGGGGGGGGTGAATCAGTATCTAACTGGTAATTATATTTTCTTAACTTAAAACATGCATAACATAATATAATAGTGTACCGGTATGCAAGAAATAATGCAATAAACAGAATCAAGAACATCCACATGAAAAGCACACCATAACACAAGATGTTAATGAGGAAACCTAGTGTGGGAAAAACCTCGGTGGGATTTGTGACCCACAATATTCACTCATTGGCAAATAAGAGAATATTACTTACAATAGGGGCCTACACATGTAGGAAGGCCAACTTCCTAGAGCTCACTACTCAATGGAAAGTCACACTGACTTACAATAAGGATTATACAAATCCAATATATTGTACTGCTTTACAATAGCATCTTCTATGCTAGATTCAGTCTCGGTTCCTACTCTGTTCTTTACATATACCTCTTGACCTATATTTTGCACATTAGGTTTGCCTAATATTTTCCTTAATGCTTCTCCATCACACACCTCAAATGTCTACAATGATCTCTTTTATATATAAGAGTCATTTTACAATTTGCCAAGTCAGCTTACACATTTTTACAATAATAAACAAAATATAATATATCAAAATCCTGTCAGCCTCTGTGTCGGTATTCTTCCTTTCTTTTGTGCCAGTGCTGGTGTCTTGAGTGCCAATGTAGAGTGTGATCTGCTAATGCCAATATACTGCCTTTTCTAGTGCCATAGGATTGCAAGGTTGCCATCAATGAAAAAACCTTCAATCACATACAATGTCTCATTGGAGTGTGCATATTCCAACACCTCTTGCACTCTTTATGTCTCCAACAACAGTTTCAATCCTTATCCCATATTGTTGAATGGTCTCTCCTTCAACCATTCGCATGTCTTCAAATTTTCCTCTAAGGATTTCCTCCTTAGCTTGCTTCACATACTCATCACCACCATAGATAGACTCTAGAGTATCCCATACATCTTTAGGATTGTATTTATCCTGAACATCTAAAAAATCAATTTTAGATAGATTGTTGATAAGAGCTTCCTTGACTTGCCCATTCTTTTGAATTTCTCTTCTTTGATCATCGGTGAGAGTATCGGTAGGGACAACATAAGTATTCTCAACATAGTTCCAGTGTTGAGCCACCATGATTTTAATGTAGATATTCATTTTGTCCTTCCATATCTTAAAGTTATCTTTGTTGAACTTGGGACCTTCCCTCTTCATCATTAGAATAGGATCTTTTCCTCAAGCAGTTAAGCTTATAACATAGAGGACTTGGAGGATGCTCTGATACTAATTGATGAATAATGATGAATAGTAAATACCCAATAGATACTACGAGGGGGGGGGTGAATCAGTATGGACAAAAAAATTTTAGATACTGAGAGGGGGGGGGGTGAATCAGTATCTTACCGGTTATTTAAATTTACTTCAATTAAAATATGAAAAGCATATCAATACTATCTATTGGTAAACAAAAATAGTGTAGTAAACAAGAATAACAACATCCACAAGAAAACACACCATAACACAATAGTTTAATGAGGAAACCCGATGTGGGAAAAACCTTGATGGAATTTGTGACCCACGATATTCACTTGCTAGCCAATAAGAGAATATTACTGCTACAGTAGGGGCCTGTACATGTAGGAAGGGCAAGTGCCTAGAGCTCACTACTCAATTACAAAATGGGAAGTCTCACTGACTTACAAAATGGATTGTGTAAATCCAATGTCTTGTACTACTTTAAAATAGCATCTACTATGCTAGATCTAGTATTGGTTTTAGCTCTGCTTCATACATAAACCCTTAACCTATAATTCGCATAATAGGTCTACCTTATTTCACCTATCTACTTCCTTACAAATGTTCTATATTGATCTCATACATATATGAGTCATTTTACAACTTGCCAAGTCGGCTTACAATTATTTTACAATAAATTACAAAATATATTTCAAAGAAAATTCCTATAGGCCTAGGTGCCGATATACTTCCTTTCACTGCCGGTGGTCTAAGTGCCGGTGTAGAGTCTGTCCTTGCTGGTGCCAGTAAATTATCTTGCCAGTGTCATAGGATTGAAATGTTGCCATCAATGACAAAACCTTCAATCACCTACAATATCTCATTGGAGTGTGCATTTGCCAACAATCTCCCCCTTTGGCATTGATGGCAACACTCATGAGAAAAATCCAAAAAATTTCATCCAAAAAAGAATTTGCCAGAATTGTCTTACCAAAAATTGTGTACCAAAAGAATATGTGTATACCAAAAGAATATGTGCTCACCCTGAGTTTATGAGCCATTAGCTGATTTATTTTTCTCATACCACTACACCCCCTTTGGTATCAATGACAAAGATTTTCAAAGTGTCAACTGAGTGTGGTTTCCAACTTCATCCTTGTAACTAGTTGATTACAATCTGAAAGAGGTCTACCAATACCAGATTCAGGCTCTTAGTGAACCATTTTCTATCTTTTAATGCAGCCTCTATTGTCTGAATTGTACCGGTGAGGTGTTGTATTTGTTGTGCCAGTGTTTTCTTTCCTTGAATTAAAGCCTCAGATATCTCTTTTCTTAAGGAGGCTAGGTAGTCCAATCTTGGACTAAGTCTCCATTTTAGATCTTTTGCCTTTCCTTTTATTCTTTCCTTTTCTCTTTCCAATTTTAGAAGTTCCTCCTCAAACCAGTTATTTTCTATTCAAGAACTAATAATGGTTCAGATGAATTAATAAAATTATCAGCTAGTTGATTTATTTCTTCCTGTAGCTTGCTGATCTTCCGGTCTATACCTACTGCCAAAAGGTTAGTTTTACATGTATCTCTGTACAAAGTTTTGAATTCTTTTAGTGTACTGCATAGTTCCAGTAAAAGAGTGTCAAATTGTCTCATACACTTCTTTATTTCTTCATCAAAGAATTTGAGTTTTTCTTTCTGTAATTTTTCCTTGAATTCTTCCTCATTTATTTGTTCAACTATAACAATGTTGTCAGTAATATACTTAGACAATGTGTCAAGTTGATTCAAAGAATCTTTATTATCTATATTACACTTAGGTGCTATCATTTTCAAAATTGAATTGTGTCATCAATTGCCTTGTATTCTTGTGAACTACACTCTGTTATCTTCTTGATGGAATCCAAAAGAACTTTTGTCACATTTGTTGGTTTGAATTCTGTATTGGAAGAACCAACAATCTGTATTCTCTCGGTGGGAGCAATTTCTTTGCTTGTGGTGACCTCTGGTAGGTCAGTTTGTGTTTGCATCTCTTTAAGCAAAGGTTTGTATTGCTCAGTTGTTTCTGTCTGGTTCTTCAAAGAAAAGGTGAAGATACTGGTGAAGCTTTCCTTTTTCTCTCAACTCTTTTGAATACAGCTGGTATACCACTTTCTAAAGAAGTTCCAACCGGTGAAAGGTGAGTTTCTGGTTGAAGTGCTTCAAACTCATCTTCTATAATACCAGTTCATTTAAGTACATCTTCCTTAATAGCTTTAGCTTTCTTGGATCCCTTTCTTACTATTTCTTCAACCTTTTTAACATTTTTCTTTGATTGGATTTGTTTTTCAGTAGTCTTAGCACTACCAAATACCTCTTCTTTAGGTTCATTAGGTGCTTCTAGGAGGGCTTTTTCATATGTTTCTATTATGTGGTCATTGGCTTCATATCCCATTTCAGTAACCCAAATGGTTCTTGGGATAACTGCCTCCATCCAAATTTCATCCTTCTTTATAACAAAATAGATTTCATCCTTATACTTGTTCACAATTGCTTGTGACAATCTGACTTTGGTCTTCATCCGGGCCTTTAATGCATGAAAATACTCATTTATGTTCTTTTCTCTATTCTCTCCCATGTTGTTTAGTAAATCTGACAACTGTTTGCCTACCAGTATATCAAAACCAAGATTTCTGTTACAAATACTGGGTACTTGTTTGGTTATGTGTAGCATTAGACAGACAAGTAGGTATACAAATCTGAATGTCCCCTTTTTGTCTTTCTTTATCTTTCCCAAATTGTCAATTAGTTCATCTTTAAGCCATTCACATACATCTATTTTTGCATTATCATTAATCATGTCATAGGCACTCTTTATGCATAGGCTAGAGACTGAGTTTAACCTATTTGCATGTGTGGTTTTGTAGCCTAAGATCATACTTATGAATTTGACATTGATATCTGTTACATCATTTACCCTTAAGGATCTCTTATCAGATGTTGCATCGGTTAGGTTGATCACTAGGTCATTTGAGACCTTCTTTGTTTTATTAGGTCTGTTATCAATGGAGGGTAACCCTGTCACTGCCTTTACTACTTCTTTTGTGATTTTGTGAACTGAGTCCAACCAAAAGAATGCACTATGTACCCTGATTAGTACTATTCTTATAATATCCTTGGGAAAATCCAGGATACTAAGAATTTCAGTGAAACCTAGGGTTTCCACTATCTTGTGTTCAGGTTTGATATTGCTGGATTCATCACAAATTTTAGATTTATACATATTCTTGATTTCCTCATCACCTAATTCCTTTATATGACAATGTATATACATTCTAGGGTCTTCAAAAAAAACTACTTCCTTAGGGATTTGAGAAAATGCACCGATATCATCATCTTTCTTGGCAATCTCAGGAACTAGTTGGAATACGGGTCTAGGGCATTTAATAACTTTGACAATAGTAGGGTTTGCAATGAATTCAAGAACAGATGAAGAAGCCACAGTTATAAATACCTTTATCTTCTTTAGGAATGATTGCTTGATGAATTTGCTTCACTTCTTGCTTGAAATGCCTTCGCTCAGGAATTTTTGCGCTCTCAAAGTTTTGAATGCTCGGTGAAATGAAAATGGAGCCAAAAAACTTGTTTTATAGTGTTAATTTTTCCAACCACCATATTTAATGCTTGTAGGTTAAGTAATGACTTAACTTATCTGCCGATATAGAAGTAATTTTAACTTCTCACCATCAATCGAGGGAATAATAGCATGTTTCACATTTGATTGCTAAACCCTCAAAGGAATTTTCTTTAGTTAGATGAAGAGTCTCCTACTGGTGGAGTGTTACTCTATTCTACCGGTGGAGGAGAATTCCTATCACTATTCAGATTTGACTTTCTGATCCATTGTTTTGAGAATTCTTGCTTTACCTCTTCAACCTTTCCTTTACCCTTCAAACTAGCACCATTGTTACTTGTTGGTGATGTCTTACTTCTACAGAATTTTGCAATATGTCCAATTTTGTTAAAGCATAACAGGTCACATTGTTTTTCTTAATAGCCTTCCCATATCTTATGCCGATTTGTGTTCTACACTGATTAGATAAGTGTCCAAATTTTCCACAAACATAACATCTTACATTCATTCTATAATTCTCTGAATTATGACCAATTTTGTTGCATTTAGAACATTTACTGGTGGGTGTATTAGTGCTCTGATAATTTCTAGATCTATACTAATTTTCTCTATGACCATACTTGTTATAGTTAAAGCATTTTCCATTAAATTTATAAGTATTTGGTTGTCTTACCAGTTTGCTATGATCATGTGTGTTTGCAGTACTAGAGCTTTCACCAACTTCAAAGCCAAGGTCATTAGTGTCACCATTCAGTTTCTGATTCTTTAACAAGTCACCAAGTTCTTCTGAGCTTTTCTTGAATTTTTCTTTATGTTGATTTGCAGTAGCCAATTCTCTTTCCAAGATACCTTTCTGTCTCATGAGTTCATTTGAGTCATTTTGTGCATGCATCAGATCTGTTTTCAACATATCATTTTCATAACTAAGTCTTGTGTTTTCATTTGCAGCATCATTCAGTCTTCTAGTCAATTCTTCTTCATTCTTCTTTCTATCTTCAATTTCTTTACAAAATCTCATAGTCATATCCTACATCTCATTCTTTGTTGCCATGTTTTCTTATTTCAGCTTATTCATCAGATCACTAAGAGTTTCCTTTTCATCATTCTCATTTTGTATCTTTTCATAGAGTTCTCTTCTCTTGTTCCTTGCAATGGTAAGATTTTCGTGAAGTGCTTGAATAATATCCTATGCAGCTTTTAGATCATCTTCAAGTTTGATATTTTTCAATTTTTCTGCATCATAATCTGAGAGAGCTGCTTCTAATTACTTCATCAAGTTTTCCATCTCTACCAATGTCAAGATCTTCCTCAAGCTATTAGGCTTTTGAAAATAGAGGACCAAGCTCTGATACCAATTGTTAAGATTCCCAAAGATATTGAGAGGGGGGGGGGGTGAATCAGTATCTTACCGGTTATTTAAATTTACTTCAACTAAAACATGAAAAGCATATCAATACTGTCTACCAGTAAATAGAAATAGTGTAGTACACATGAATAACAACATCCACAAGAAAACACACCATAACACAGTAGTTTAACGAGGAAACCCGATGTGGGAAAAAACTCGGTGCGATTTGTGACCCACAATATTCACTTACTGGCCAATAAAAGAATATTACTACTACAGTAGGGGCCTACACATGCAGGAAGGCCAAGTGCCTAGAGATCACTGCTCAATTACAAAATTGGAAGTCTCACTGACTTACAAAATGGATTATGTAAATCCAATGTCTTGTAATGCTTTAAAATAGCATCTACTATGCCAGATCTAGTACCGGTTTTAGCTCCGCTTCATACATAAACTCGTAACCTATAATTCACATAATAGGTCTACCTTATTTCACCTATCTAAATCCTTACAAATGTTCTATAATGATCTCATACATATATGAGTCATTTTACAACTTGCCAAGTTGGGTTAGAATGATTTCACCATAAATTACAAAATATATTACAAACAAAGTTCATGTCGCCCTGGGTGCCGGTATACTTCCTTTCACTACCGGTGGTTTGAGTTGCAGTGTAGAGTCTGTCCTTGCTGGTGCTGGTAAATTGTCTTGCCTATGTCATAGGATTTCAAGGTTGCCATCAATGACAAAACCTTCAATCACATACAATATCTCATTGGAGTGTGCATTTGCCAATAGTACCAACCTCTTTTCCCTTTTTGGATAATAGAGCAGATTCTCTAAAGGCTGAATCAGTCTTTTGAACACTGCCATCATAACTATTTAGCTCATATGTGATGAACTTAGCAATGATGGAGTCAAGGGATACTTTTGTCTTGTCAATAGATCTCAACTCCTGAATAGAGACAACCCTTATTGCATAGACCGGTAATAAGGATCTCAAAAATTTGCCAACAATGGTGGAATCATCCATTGTACCTCCTACACTCTTTATGTCTCCAATAACAGTTTCAATCGTTATCCCATATTGTTGAATGTTATCTCCTTCAACCATCCGCATGCCTTCAAATTTTCCTTTAAGGATTTCTTCCTTAGCTTGCTTCACATGCTCATCACCACCATAGATAGACTCCAGAGTATCCCATACATCTTTGGGATTGTCTTTATCCTGAACATCTATAAAATCAATATCAGATAGACTATTGATAAGAGATTCCATGACTTGCCCATTCTCCTGAATTTCTCTTCTTTGATCATCGGTGAGAGTACCGGTAGGGACTACATAAGTATTCTCAACATATTTCCAGTGTTGAGCCACCATGCTTTAAATGCAGATCTTCATTCTATCCTTCCATATCTTAAAGTTATCTCTATTGAACTTAGGACCTTCCCTCTTCATCATTAGAATAGGATCTTTTCCTCAAGCGGTTAAGCTTATAACATAGAAGACCTAGAGGATGCTCTGATACCAATTGATGAATAATGATCAACAGTAAATACCCAACATATACTGAGACGAGGGGGGTGAATCAGTATGGACAAAAACTTTTTAAACAATTTAAATAGCAAAGACTGCACTAACTGGCAAACAGTATCACTGATCTAAATCAAGGCACTACCGGTAAAACACAATATGACTATGAAAGACATAAACTGGTAACATCTAAATCTTCTCAAAACCTAATATCTCATCTCAACTTCACCCATATGCTTAAGAAAGTAATACATCAGAAATACAATAACCATTGGATCAACTTGCATTACCACTTAACAGAAAACACTAAAACATCACATGAAAAAGCATCTCACATAACACACTGATTTTTCAGGTGGAAACCCAACTGGGAAAAACCACGGTGGGTATGAATACCCACAAGTTGTTCTTCAACTCTTCTGAAGTTCACTTTGTTAGGAGCCTAGTCTGGTTAAAGACTTTACAACTAGTTCTGCCAGGAACCGATCCTGCTAGGGATCACCCAGTTAAGGGATGGCTAAATACCCAATTAGAGGTTAAAACCCTATTAAAGGTTACCTTGTCAGAGGATTTAAAGAACTCAATGATTTTGAGTCACCCTATTAAAGCGACTTGGTAAAGGGATTTTCCATCTTCTGAAATGGTTAGAAGTCAATAAGTAATACACTAGTCTAATAACAACACTTAATGCCAAGGCAGATCCACTTCAGTTCCTTTAAATCTGCAATCACACTGTGCAAATCTCTACTCACTACTCCGGTCTGGAAAGAATCACTTCACACACATTCATTTGCCAACAACTTCAAATGGGAATCATCATTGACCTTATAGACAACAATTAGGTTGGTGGCAAAAAGCTAAAACCCTAAGCATCGAGTTTAACAATATAGTCAGTCCAATCTTGGTCATTTAAACGAACAAATCTCAAGATTCTGCATCGTTCGTTCTTTACCGCTTCTGGAAGCTAATTGCCCATCACGCGTTTTCCACCATTTACTAAGATTTTGCACATTCCCGAGGTAGATAGAATCAATATTCTTCATGCTAGATCCTCAAGGAAATCCTTCACGCACACAAGACTGACATGGCAACATGATCTAATCTTCATTTCAATGCTAACTCATCACAAGATGTTGTCGGTCGAATCACATAGACTTGGAATGCATCAATCAGAAACTGTGAAGCTAAGACTACTAATTGGTAGTCATATCAAATGAAACCTTGATACAAACTTTACATATACCAGTTCACATTCCAACATACTGGTTCACCTTTTTGCATATACCAATTCATACCATCATACTGGTTCACTTCATACCATCATACCGGTTCCCTTGCCAGTTTGCTTACTTCAATATACCAGTTCATATTTCAACATATTGACATTAATGACAACATACAATCCTAGCATGTCATCAAACTCTACACATATGCCAACAAGTACAAAGGAAATAATAAAAAGTCTGATGAAGCACCTCCAACAACAAAGAGTACTAGGGTTACTAGGAGTATTCTAACCAAAAAGGAACCAAAACTCAAAGTATATCTTAGGAAAGAGACAAAGGCGAGAGGTAGGAAATTTATTTTGCAACTAGAGTCTGAGGGATCATATTTTGATGAAGAACCAAAGAAGGTAAAAGCAATCGGCAAAACATCCAAGAAGGTAAAGGTAGTGCCAAAGGAAACTACACCTATTGATATATGTACTTACAAACCTGACATAATTTTTGAGAGAACATTGAAGACACTAGGGAGGAATAGGTTTGACAATGTCAAAGAATATTTTGATTCTTTCATTGAAGATGAGAAGAAGCAAGTCATCCAATAGGTAGTCACTTATTTGGGTCATTACAATAGATTTCCATATGACTTGGAAAAGGATATTTCAATCTCTTTGTATAATATTCTTTTAGTCAAATGGGAGGAAGTTGTTCAATTGGAAAAATAAATTATTCATGAAATATTTATACAATATTTTCTTAACCTATCTACGGATGAAATTAGTACCTTAGTTGATCAGTACAAAGTACATTTTTCTTTTAAAACAAGAATATTGAAAATTATTAATGGAAAAGGGCAAGTATTGAATCTCAGACACATCAAATAGTCCGTGCAATCAAAAAGAGGGAAGAACTCATCCATTCTAATAATGAGGCTAATGCTAGTGCTACTGATAATGTTACTCTATTGGAAATGGATGAAGAGGAAATTATTCAACCTGATGAGGTCTATCCACTCAAGAAGAAGGATGATTCCATTATTCTTGTTGATGATGATGTTCAGAACATAGTGGACTTATCTGGAGACAACTTTGCACCAGATATGGAGCCCCTAGCTATAAAAAATTTACAGGTTACACTAGTTGAGCAACTGGCTACTCAACTAAAAGTGGTAAATCCAACGACAATAGAACAACTGGAGAGACCCCAATCTCCACCGATCATTCAAGAAATTCAGAAGGTGACTATTGTTACTACTTATCAAGTCGCCATTAGTTTTTATAGTCAAAGTCACACAATATATTCTAGTCGTTTAGCACTACCGAATCATGCAATCGGTACACATAGAGAAGTCAGTATGCACAGTCTAGTCGGTTATAGAGGAAAGCAATCACAGAACACAGTATACACCGAGTTGTCTACCGAGTATCTTTTTGAGACTACCGAGCAACAAAGATGACACACCGAGCTGACATACACCAAGTGAAACGTGTTACTAGATACATTGAACATGGACATGCATATGAAAATGTGTTACAAGATCGAGGCACATCTAACTGTTATTACATTGGAAATTGCACCAAAAGATTGTGTATGATTTTAAGGACAATCTAACCAATGAAATATTTTGTTTAGTTATTGATTTGAGGAATCTTGTTTGTAAGATCGAAGTAATGAATTGGATCACCGTTTTAAGAGATCTATTTATACAACATGAGTGAAGTGTATGTATGCATGAAAAGAAGACTGTTACAAAGACACAGAGGTCACTGAGAAGGTTTTTAGAGAACAGTCGAAGAATAAAGTAAATAGAAGGGTTTACCGAGTTACTATATGGGTTACCAAGGTATGCTATAAGTAAGGTAATCTATTCTGAGCACATAGAATATGCTATAACATTTCAGATGTAAAGTTGCAGATATTTGTAATAATTTTATTGTAATATTGTGAAGTTGAAAGAGAAACCTTTAACAGGGTAAAAGACTCTAATCAAGTCTATAAATTGTAAAGCCTCTAACCAGTTGCAGCATTTAGAATAAATATTGTAAAATCCTTTAGCAAGGTAGATCTAACAGATCTTGTTACTCCTAATAGGGTATGCTATCAAAAATAGCTAAATGTAGCTCTAACCGAGCATTCTTTATTATTGTAGTAGTGAAGTTGTGGGTGCCATCCCCACCGCAGTTTTTCTCTCTAACCAAGAGTTTTTGCGTAAACAAAATATATGTGTTATGGAGTGAATCATGTATGATTGTTATCTATTTGTTTTAACTTTATTTTATGTTACTACACTATTCTATTTATGGACAACAGTAAAGTTATTATTCAAGAAAAGTTTTGGAGTACTGATTCACCCCTCCCCTCTTAGTACATTAGCTTTCCATAATGGGTCTAACAATTGGTATCAGAGCTTGAATCTTGGAAAAGGGTTTAACTACCTAAAGAGAAAGATCTTATCAATGGAAGGCTATAAACAATCTTGAAGGATTGTGTATCTGCAAGAAGAGCTGGATCATGCCAATCAAGTGATTGCAGACATGCAAAGGCAAATGCAAAAGTCTCTGAAAGTGAGAAGAAGATTATTTGATGATTTGTAGGATTCTCAAGAGTTAGTGGAACAAATTGAGACATCATTTGAGAATAGTATATCTGAAGAAACTGAAGAAATGATTGGAGTATTGAAAGAAAAGAACAAAGCATTGGTTGATCAACTAAAAGCAATGAAAAGAGAACATGAATATCTTAGCACATAGATGACTGAAAATCTAGATGCATTAAGGACAACAGAGGATAAAGCAAGAGATCTACAAAGAGAGAAACAACAAGTTGAAGTCTTAGTATCTAATAAGAATGATGAAATCACAAGGCTGACTAGGATTCAACAAAATATGGTAGATCAACTAGGCTATGCACATCATGAAGCAATTATGAAGATTGATGAAAATCAAGCATTGAAACTTGAAGTATCAAGGTTGACCAATGAATTTGAAATAGAGAAGAAATCCAAAGAAACATTGAAGAAAAGTTATGAAGCATCAAAGATGTTGGATTAGCAACTGAATACAAGAAGACCCAACAAAGATGCAGGACTTGGCTACAAAGGAAAAGAATCTACTGAGAGAGGAGAATCATCAAAGCAAGTTGAAAACAGGAATAACATCAAAAGAAAGAAGCCTATTTGCTACTACCATGGAAATCAAGGTCATACTGCCAACATATGCCAAATCAAAAAAGGTAAGCAACCGAATATCACTAAGTCAAAAGGTTATTGTTACAATTGCAATAAATATGGTCATACATCTAATCAATGTAGGACAAAGTCTATTAACAATTATCAAAAGGCAAAATTCAAAGGGTTTTGTAAAAAACTGCAATAGATATGGACATAGTATCGAGAAGTGCCGGCTTAAGCAAAAGAACTACATGTGGTCTACACACTGAGCAAACACTAGAGGTTACCGAACTCACACAGATCCTTACCGACAATATGCAATAGTACCATGGGATTACAATACAAGGATATGGTGCGAATGTTGTGGAAGATATGGACATATAAGTGACAACTGTTTTATAAGGTTTGGAATGAACAACCAAAGATCATGGAGAAATCTTGGTATGGCATGTTTTCATTGTCACAAAGTTGGACATTTAGCTGGAGATTGCAGAGATCAACTTAGAGGAGACACTGAAGAGATAAAAGAAAAATTAAAGATGATTTGGAAAAAGAAGGAAATTGTGTCAAATGAAGAAAGCACCTTACCTACCAAGTTAGGTGCACCTATTCCAAATTAATTAGCAAAGGTATGAAGGGACTACATTCTCTAAAGGTTAAAATCATAACAGTTCCTATTCTATTATGTACTAAATCCAAAATCTGCATAGTTAAGATGCATTAGTAAGTTTGAAATTCTATCAAAAGTACTTTATAGGAAACCTGTCAAGTCGGTGAATACAGGAAGCCTGTCAAGTTGGTA